>NW_027328734.1:2476707-2834793 GCF_048564905.1 Vicugna pacos
ATGTAAAGCTAGATTTTGAAAATTGTATAAAACTACTAAGGCTAAAATTCTTTATTTATTCTAAAAAATGAGGACAGTGACTTAAGCATTCACATTATAAGAAACTTTGCTTGCAACTATGAATTTTATCAGAAATCTAAATAAAGGTATTAAAGATGCTTTTCAAAAGTGGCATTCACCATTAAGCAAAAGCTTGTTTCTTAAATTTGATGACTCTACTATTTAAATGTGTATTTTCCAAATAAGGAACTTCAAAATATTGTCAGCAATGTTCATATTTTGATGATATTATCTTTGCATATTAAATGTGAAATCTGAGGTTTTATAGGTTAGGCTTATTTTACTGATGTATTTTGGTATAAATTATTACTGAAATCTTTCTACTTTGGTTGTAGCTGCAGTTCTATCATAATCCAAATGTTAAACGAGGCTGTCCCCAGGTTTTAGTGAGAATAAAAAGAAGAGTTGTGATTAAAAATGCCTCTCTGATATCTTCATTGGCTGAAGATTTCAACAAGAAACACTATAAAGCAGTGGGTAATGTGGATAAACATAGTTCTGATTTTGTGGGTGACACTACTGGAGACAGTAAATTTTTACCTTCTGTAAATTTAAACATGCCTCTAATAAGAAAGCCCTCTACCAGCCACATAATTGGTGACACAACTACCCCGATCAGAGGTGATTTTTCTCCTCCATCATCAATGTCAGTTAGACCACCAGAACAAATTGCAGTGAATCAACGTGCTATTTTAAATCAGTTGACCACTGTCCACGGGCACTCTCAAAGCAGCTACATTGAAGCAAATAGCCGTGTTGTGAACTTCATTATAACTACAACTACTACTTCTCAGTACAGCATCTTTTATCCCATACAAAGGAATTATTTTGGACAGATGATGGAACCTTCTATTTTTCCAAATAGATATTACAACATATCTGCCAATGAAGGTCGTTTTTCTAAACTTCATCCAGGGAGCAACCCACGGTTTCCAGTGCCATTGATTGCTGATACATCAGCTAACTCTCTTTCAAGGCCAACTCATCAGACATATTCAGTTTATGAACGTCATCCTAGTCAGAACTGATCTACCAAAGGACTATCAGATTATTAAGGATAAAAAAGATTAAAATTGATGTTGAACAAATATCTGCAATTTTATTATTTGAACAATATACATAGATGTCTGCCTCTAATTATCTTATTTTTTTAAATAGTGTTATGAGATAAATGGGAGATTAAGCTACAATTTAAAGATAAAAAGAGATACTTGATTGATATGATCATTTAATGGAACAATATGGTAGTTAATTTAAAAAAATTCTTGTAAGGAAGAAGAGAAAATGGAAGAATTTGGAGGAAGACTATAACATGGAGAGAGGGAAAAGTACTAAGTGGCTTCTGGTTCATCCTGGAAAGTATTAAAAGTGTTAAGTTAGGATTGGGTGGAAGGAGATAAATTCAGAAACCAGCCCAGGGATCATGGTGTCTATTATGTCATCCCTGGAATCATTAATGTCACATGATGTAGTCTCAGTTGGCACATTCAGCATGTGGTTGAATTTAAGATGAAATTTTATCTCTTGTCTTCTTTGTTCTGTTCTCAAAGCATTCCAATTGTTGCTTTCATTCCCTGCCCTCAAGAGTCTACACTATATTTTCAGTCGATACTTTATTTTGTTTTTATGTTCCATCCAAAGACAAGCTTACGTCCTCAGGGTGGCTCTTAATGCCTTTCCAACTCTACGCACACAAACTGAACTTAGTTTAGTCATTCCTTTATAAATCTAGCATCTGACTACGTTGGCATATCTTTATGTTTCACTGTATATGGAGATAAATCCAGGCAAACGCTTGTCAAGTATGTTAGCTGCAACCTCAACACTTTTGCTGCAGCTCATCCTTGGAATTTGGATGTCCTCCTTTAACCTACTTAGACTTTACCAGTCTCAGTACAGAAACTACCTTCTTCAGAAGATTTCTGTCTATCCCCCTTTCCTTGTCTAACTGGGATACCAGCACAGTAAGCACAGCATTTGCCACAGGATGCATTTTAGTATTTAGTGAATGAAAAATACATGTTGACTTTAAGCAAAATCTACTTTCCTGAAACAACAAATCTCTCATGGTTTCCACAATATTTCATTATGGTCTTTACTCTTCACTACAAACTAGCTCTTTCCATAGACCATGGACTAGTCACTCAAGACAGTAAGTGGAGGTAGCTACAGGAAACAAAGTATTATTTTCTTCTTAATTCATGCCTCCTGAGGCCTAAAGCATTCCATTCCAATTTGCTGGATTTTTTCCTGACTCTTCATCACCCACCCAACCCATAATAGCTGATTCTCTTCATCATTTTAATTACTATACTGACTTCTAATTAATTTACTTCTTAGAATCAGAGCTTTGCCCAGAAGAGACAGTGCTAATGCAAACATTTAATGTAGGTTTATGCACCCCACATAACTTGTGCCCCTTACAACCTTCACACAGGAAGTATCAAAGAGGTACTAGACCCTTGGTTGAGGTGGTCGTATTCAGTAACCAAATTGCAACCTAAAATGTGTGGACTAGAAGGAGGTGAGGGTGGTGGATTTAAAAATTTGTCCAACTGCATGAGTACCAATTTTCTGCAGATATTAGGAAATATAAAATATTCATGGAAGAATTTGTCTATTTCCTATTAATTTAAAATAAAAGGTGAAGGATTTATAGAATGTGAAATGCCCTGAAATGCTGGAAAAATTGTAGGCAGTGTCTGAGTGTCTAAGTCTTCTGCTCATAATCATGCAGCCAGTGTCAACTGATGACTGGAATGGCAATATTGAGTCCTGAAAATATGTCACCAGTTGTGAAGAAAGCCTTTGATAATCTGGAGAAAAGGCAAATTTGCCAGGGTAACCTCTTGCAACATCCCATCAATATGATCGTTTCCAAGAGAAGAAAAGAGACCACTTGCAGCAGAAGATCTGTGTCTGTACAGCAGTGGTTGTTCCTACAACAGAATCATCAAGCTTTTAAATTTGTCAGCACATCTCTGACCGTGGCTATGTTGTTGCTTACATTAAACGGCTGGGGTTCAGTTGGACTGGTTCAGCAACTATTTTCCACCTCTCTTATCAGACAGTGGGTCTTACCATGATCATCTTAACAAGGTTCTATACTGATAAGTCAAAAGCTACAGTTTACTTTTAAAATTAGAAATCCTCAAGAAGAATATTGTTGGTTTCTCCATCTATAGTTTTCTACCTTGGAAAAGCTAGACTATTGGCAAAAGTAGAAATGTTGTCTGGTGTTTGAAATCTATCCTCTGAGCTCTTCCCACAGAATTCTTACCACTAAATACTACAAATCTGTCTGCCACTGTGTGTGTGTGTGAAGATGGATTGTTAAGCAGTAACTGAGTTTGTCTTAGTTAGGTCATCAGTAAATTATTATTCTGCAGCTTGCAGAATTTCTGTGAATTAATAGTTTCATTGAGCCACCAGATTTTCTTCTGATCAGGGAGAGGTAGATGTTATTTCACTCAATATACTAATTGTTAACTGTTTATTGAATCCCGAGCTGATGCTAGGGCCAAGCCACTGAACCCTTGAATGGGACTGAGGCAAATATATTCTCCAGTCCCCAGAGCCCAGCACAGGACTGTGTCTCCTTTTTAATTTATGCTTATGTCTAATTTCTTTGTTCTTCTAATTCTCATTGTTGACACAACTTATTTTGGCTTTGATAACCCCTTGAATAATTTATAGAGACTGAACCACTGACTTATACCCGTTCACCTAGAATTTGTAATAACCTTTCTTTCCTTGGACTACCTGGAATAAAGTGAGCGTAGTCATCATTTTGAAAGCAGTCCTCAGTCCTAATAATGCAGAACTTTTACACTTCTTTGCCCAGAACTTGAGCAAGAATCTTTGTTGTGGATCTCAGGGATTATCCTCTCATCCCCTAATGCAACCATGAGAAAACACCACATTGTTATCCAAAATCAAGGCTTTGTCAGTATTGCATTCCAATTGTAAAACAGTTAAGAATTGTAGGAGTTCTGAGATTTTACCATGCTGAGATTTTTAGCAATCTAGCATGTTCATTTCTTACAGGTACTGTCGGGAGATGAGACCATCGGTAAGAGGCAGTGAACTATATCACTCACAGCAAGAGCAGCCAGTTTTAAATTTGTATCCATTCCCTAATCTCAGATGAATACACTGAGTGAAATTTTGATACCTGCAGAAGCAGTGGGCTGTTAACATGAAGAAAGTTTAAGGCATGGTAAAACACTAATTTTATTAGTATCTTTATGTATTATTTATTAGAATCACTTATTTATTAGTATCTTTACCTAGGATAAGTATATCATGACTCAGGTTTACTTGCTGCAGAAACAATTATATGAAATGACATGAGAAAAATTGAATATTGACATTCCATTTTTATTTCCACTTCAATTGAGATATAATTGGTGAGGAATATTGTGTAAGTTTAGGTGCACAGGATAGTGATTTGATTTACAAGTATCATGAAAGAAATATCATAGCAACTTTAAGGAGAATTCATTATCTCATTTAGATACAATATTAAAGAGATACAATTTGCCTTTTTGTTGTGATGAGAAAACTAAGGGTCTACTCCCTTAACAACATTCATATATAACATAAAGCATTATTAATTGTAGTTTTCATGTTCTTATGGGGCATCCCGAAGACACATTTATTTTACGGCTGGAGATTTGTAGCTTTTGAGTGCATTAATGAAATCCTCCTTTCCCAACCCCTGCCTCTGTTAACTACAAGTCTAATTTTTTTTCTATAAGTATGTTTGTCTTTGAAGTGTTCTTTTATCTATAAACTGTGTTAGTTCCTCTTACACAACGTACTGTTTGCTATTTTTAGTACATTTCAAACTGATCACCAGAATATATCTAGTTATGATATGTTGCTATTTAAAGATATTTCACAGTTATTTACTATTCCCCATACAGCACATTTCTAGCCCCTGACTCATTTAATTTGCAACTGGAAAATTTTCTCTTAATTTTCGTCAAATATTTCTTTTTCCTCACACCGTTTCCCTCCTTCTTGTGAACAACCTGTTTCTTTGTATATCTATATCTCCTTTTCTGTTGTGGTATGTTCATTTCTTTTAAATTCCAAATGTGAATAAAATCATACAGCATTTGTCGATCTCTTTTTGACTTATATCACTTAGCATATTACCGTCTTGGTCTATACCCAATTGTTGCAAATGAAGAACTTATTCTTTTTATTGCTGAGTAATAACTCATTTTATTTTTATCTGTGTGTGTGTACATATATATAATGCTGCAGTGAATATATGTTTGAATTTATCCTTTCTCGTTTGTGTTTTTATTTTCTTGGAATAAGTATCCAGATATGGAAATGTTGGATTATATTTCATTTTTAAATTTTAGATAAAACTGCATTCTGTTTTCCACAGTGGCAGCACAAATTTACATTCACTCCAGCAGTGCCTAAGGGTTATTTTTCTTACATCCTCACCAACTGTTATATTAGATATCTTTTTGGTAATATTCATTCTGACAGGACTGACAGAAACTCTTATTGTGTTTTGGACTTGCATTTTTCTGATGGTTAGTGATGTTGACTTGTTTCATATGCCTGATGATTACTTTTCCCTACTGTATATTCATTTTTTGTAATGGGCTAAATGTCCATAACTGTCTGATTTCATTTTCAGGCTTTCTTTGTGTTCCATTATTTTCTTTTTCTGTGCCACTACCATATTCTTTTTATTACTGTAGCTTTGTATTATAGTTTTAAATCAGGGAAAGTGATACGTCCTCTTTGTTCTTTGTCAGATATATTTGTGTTTATTGTTTGTTTTCTTTTCTTTTCTTTTTTTAGTGATTTCAACACTTTTGTGTTTACATGTAAATTTTATTATTATTTATTGTAAATTCTGAAAATGCCCTTGGTATTTTGATATGCACTGAATATAATTAATGTATTTTCTTGGCTAGTACTGTCATTTAAACAATATTACTTTCCTCATCAATGAACACAGTATATCCTTTCATCTGTTTGCATTATCTTCAATTTCTGTTATAAATATTTTATAGTTTTCTGTGTACAGTTCTTTTACCTCCTTGTTTGGATATATTTGAAGATTTTTGTCTTGCAATGTAACTGTAAATGAGACAGTTCCTTCACTTTCTCTATCTGTTAGCTTGTTGTTAGTGTGTAGAAATGCAAGATTTGTGTATGTTAATATTACATTCTGAAATTTTAAAAAATGCACTGAAAAGTCCTAGCAGTTTTGAGGTGCCATCTATAGGATTTCTGTTTAAAGTATGTCATCTGCAAACAGATACTTTTACTCCTATTCTTAATTGGCTGTATTATATTTCCATTTATTTTGGATAGCTATGGCTAGAATTTCCAATACTATACTGAATATCAGTGGTAAAAGTTAGCATTCTTGCCTTCTTCCTGCTCTTACAGGAGATGCTTTCAGCTTTTAATCAGTGAGTGTCATGTTAGTTGAGTTCTTGTCATATATGACCTTAACTGTGTTGAGGTAGGTTTCCTCATGCCCAATTTGAGGAGAAATATAATCTTAAATAGTTAATGATTTTTCAAAACATTTTATGACTCTTTTGATGTGACTATATTATTTTTATTCTTTAATTTGTTAGTGTGGTGTATCATATTGATTAATTTGTAGGTAATGAATCACTTTTACATCCCTGGATTAAAATGGACTTAATCATAATATATAATCCTGTTAATGTATTTTTTGTTTTGCTAACATTTCAGTGATGATTTTTACATCAATGCTTATCAGTAGTATTTAACCTGCAATTTTTTGAGGTATTTGTTCCATTTTTAGTAGTAGTGTGATAAAGAAAGTTGGGGGAGGAAGCCTTCCATCCTCTTGAAATTTTTGGAAATCTCTGAGAATTATAGGTGATAGCTCTTCTCTAAATATTTGGCAGAATTCACATGTGAAGCTGTCTAGGCCTGGAATTGTATTTCTTGGGAAATTTTGTTTAATGAGTTATTCAAATTCATTAGTGGTTATCTGTTCATATTTTCTATTTATCATTCCATCATGGAGATTATGTCTTTCTCAGACATTGTATATTTCTTCTAGGGTTTCCATTTTATTTACATGTAATTTGTTGCATCTTCTTATGATGCTTTGTATTTCTTTGATATAAACTGTAACCTCATTTATTTCTGAGCTTATTAATCTGTACTCTTTTTTCTCATAAGTCTGGTTAAATTTTATCAACTTAATTTATCTTTCAAAAACCATTATTTAGTTTGATTGAATGTTTCTATTTTTAATCATTATTTTATTTATTTATGTTCTGACCTTCCAGCTGTCTTTCTTTCTACTAACAAATTTTTTCTTATTTTGCTATAACTGTTGTTTGTAAGATTATGTTATAAGAGAGAGATGTTTCATATTTGTATAAGTGGGGTTATTTTTTATAAGCATACCTATTAATACTGCTTTTGCTATACCCCATGGACTTTGTATTTGTTGTCATATTCTCTATATATGTTTCCTTTGATTTTTACAGCAATCCATTGTTTGTTTAATATTGTATGATTTATCCTCTGCATTTTACTATTTTTCTTATGGTTTTACATTTAATAAATTTCTATTCTCACAGAATCCATATGTTTCTTCCCAAACAGGGAAAAAGTAATAAAATTTATACAAAAATAGGAAAGAACCAAATTTTCTAAAATTATCTTTGAAAAATAAAACTGTGGATATTATCCTCCCTGAATTTATAAAGTACTAGAAAGCTACAGTAATCAAAGCATCATAATTTATCACTAAAAGAGACACATAGATCAATGGAACAAAATAAAGAGTCCAAAAATAAACCCACAAACATATGGTCAATTAGTCTACAATGAAGGAGGCAAAAGTATACAATGGAAATAAGGCAGTCTCTTCAACAATAGTTCTGGGAAAACTGGACAGTACATGTAAAAGTAAGATGTATGATCACTTCCTTCCATAGAATACAAAATAAGATAAAAAATGATTAATTTCCTAAATGTAAAACCTGAAAATGTACAATTTCTGACCAAAAACATGAGGAGAACTTTCTTTGAGATAAATTGTAGCAATATTTATTGGTGATCTGTCTCCTAATTAAAAATAAAGGAAAATTATCAACAATAGTTTTAAGTTTATGTAGAAAAATTTAGATGTACTACATGATACAGGGATTCTACTTCTTGTATAAGTGTGAAGTGTAAAACCTTTTGCAGAGCAAAGGAAACCTTATACAACACATATGACAACACACAGAATAGAAGGAAAAATTTCAGACAATGAGACCAACAAGGTGATAATATCCATAATATATATGTAGCATATTAGACTCAATATTTTAAAACACAGGCACCAACTTTAAAACAGTTTAAGGATCTTCATGGAAAGTTTTCAAAAACAGACATGTGGATGAATTTCATTCACATAAAAAGAAACATAATGTTCCTATACATTAGGAAATCTTAAATCAAAACCAGAATGAAATATAATCTCACAGCAACCAAAAGGGCTATTAAAAAATGCTTCTAATGACAAACATTAATAAGAATGTTAATAAAAGGGAACCAAGGTACACTCATGGTGGAAACATATATTGATGTATCCACTATTATAAAAGTGTAAACTGCACAGAAAACTAGAAATAGAAGGATTATATATTACAGCAATTCCAGTTTTTGATATAAATCTTTAAAAACATGAAAACATTAACTTTCAAGGATATATTACCCACAATGTTCTTAACATCATCATTTAAAATAGCCAAGGATAGATGCACAACTCAACTGCCCATCAACAGATGATTGGCTGAAGTAGATGTGAGATATAGATAACATAATAAATACTTAGTCATTGTCATATCAAAAATTAAATTTCTTCCATTTGGAAAAATGTGACTGGACCCAGAGAGGGTTGTACATATGAAAATAAGTCATAGTGAGAAAAACACTCTAAGTTATCACTTATATGAGGAAACTAACAATATAAGAGAAATAATCATAAAGAAACAGGAACAGAATCACATATATATGTGTAGTGTACCAAGTAGTGGTTTCCTTTGGGGACAGACAAGAAGGAGGGTGAAGACAGAATTATGCAAGCTACCAGTTATTAATTAGAGAAGAAACAGGGCTACATTTACAGCACAGAGAAATATTTTAATAATTTAAATGATTTTAAAGAGATTATAGGCATATATTTTAGTAAAATGTGCATGTATGTGGGAAAACAATGAAGAAAATAACCCAGGAAAATCAAAATATTTTGTAGTACTATGGCATTAAGGGAGGTGATTTGTTCACTTTCTTTAGTGTTCTTATAATGTCCTAATTAGAATTTAAGATTTAAAATGAAAAAGTATATACTTTGAAAAAAGTGACATAAGTTTAAACTATTTTTGTCTCTCCCCTAAAATCTTCGGTCTTTAAAACGTTCATATCTCAACAAGTATAACTAAAATTCAAAACAATACTCCAGAACACATGTGTAAAGCTGAGGTTGTTGGGCTAAAACACATAAAGGAGGCTCAACTGAGGGAAGAGCAGATTTGGTGCCTGCAACCAAGGCCCAGTTACTAGGGTATCTGAGCCCACAGGCTCAGAGAACCCAGTAGAAACAGGGTCACAGTGGTTCACACAGCTTCGGCCTCCAACTGCACCAGCACTTATGGTCACAGGTAACTAGGAGGGAGCCACAATGGAGACAGAAATTCCATCCTTCAGACACTCAGACATCCATGACACTGTCCTAACTCCCCATTCACATTGGTGGAGAAAAGTTACCTTGCAAAACTGGACATGGGAAAGGCACTTGCCTGATTCCAAATACCCACCTATCTTTACACCTTTCCTCAATGTGTAAACTGAGTCTCAAGCGATATCAGATAAAAGGAAGGGATTGCCGTCCCAGTAACAACAGTGGCATTAACTACCCGAAAAGTCTAAGAAGTGACAATGAAAGCACATCTTTTATGCAGACAGTAGCGACTGGAAAGTGCCATTTTGAAATACTATCAGAGGTAGCTCCGGTAAGTAAAACCAAAAATTCTGCAATATTGCAACCTACCAGAAAAGAAAAGCAAGGGCTCCTACTCCACATCTGTTATTTAGTGTCCTCACAACAATAATTTACCAAGATCATGACCAATCACAGTAACATTATAGTGCACGCACACACACAGTTGCCAAGAAACAGACACCGAAACAGACACAGACACACACGAATACGCACACGCACACACACACAAAATGTTTACCCTGCAGCAAACAAACCTAAAGTCATGGTATATTGCTATATAATTAACAGAGAATACAAATAAGTGTCATACAAAAATTCAAAGCAAAAAACAAAACTCAGATAGCAGTTTAGTGAGCTTAGGAATAAATTAAATGCTGATAAGGAATACATTACCAAAGAGACTGAAACTATAAAATAACCAAACATTATTGGAGGACCATATGAACTTAATAACTGAGATGAAGAATGCAACATAAAGCATTGGGAACAGACTGCCTTTGTGGAAGAGTATTTAGCAAACTCACCAATACAAAACTAGAAATGATAGAGGAGTGCAGAGATGCAAGATATTAAAAAGTGAGGAAATTCTACAACAGCATTCAGACTTCTTCAGGAAGTGCACTTTAGAGTGAAATGCAGGAGGGAGAAGAAATTTAGAAGGTAGCTGATGGTTTATTTAAAGAAATAATAGTTGATAACTTCCTGAACCTATGTAAGGAACTGATATTCAAGTCCGTGTGCCAACAAAACACCATTAACTTTAAGGCAAAGAGACCTCCTTCAAGATATGTCATATGCAAATTGGCTAGTCAATGACAGAGTAAAATTTTAAAGGCACCCAAAAAATATTATGATAATCTACAAAGGAACCCCCATTAGACTTTCAGCAGATTTCTCAGCAGAAAACATAGGCCAAGGGTAAATTAGATGACATTTTTAAACTAATGAGAAAAGAAATCTCTCACCCAAGAATACTCTACCTTGCACAGTTATAACTTAGCTATAAAGTGAAAATAAAGAGTTTACCAGACAAACAAAACCTGAATGAGATGAAAAAAACAAACCTGAGACACCTTACACGGGGTACAGAAAAGAACTCTTCTAAGAAATATAAAATGGCAAAAATATGCAAAACATTGAATAAAATGCTTAGCAGACACCATGAGAAATTTGCAAATGTTTCTTTGGATATGTTCTTAAATGCTACTATACTATATGGATTTAAAAGGGAAAAATATGAAATCAGGGGTAATAAATATATATACATCAATCTGGTAACATGTTCACAAGAGTAAAAGAAATTATTTGAGACAGTAATCATAAAAGGTAAAGAGCAAAAATAAATCAATATTAAAGAAAGCTTCTATCAGCAGAAAAATTACTAAATTATACATGAGATGTTTTATTTTTAATTGTAGTACAGTAGATGTACTATATTGTGTAGTTTCAGATGTACAGCATAGAGATTCCAACCACTTTGTGGATTATATTGCATTATAAATTATTACAATACTTTTAACATTCAATTATTATAAGTTATTGTGTATAATTCCCTGATCTATACAAATTATCCTTGTTGCTTCTATCCTTTATGTATACTACATTATATCTCTCAATATCGTAACATAAAATTGTCCTTCCCTTCCACTTTGGTAAACATAAATTTTTTCCCATATCTTTCAGTCTGTTTCAGTCTTTTCTATCTAATCTCTCTATCTCTCTACCATGTCTCTATCAATCAATCAATCAATCTATCTATCTATCTATCTATCTATCTATCTATCTATCTATCTATCAATCTATCTACCATGTATCTATGTATCTATCCTATTTATCTGTCATCTATCAATAGATATCGATAGATAGATGTACATAGATATTTGTTATTCTTTAGACTCCACATATAAATTTTGTTATATACTTTTGTCTTTGTCTAAGTTTCTTGACTAAGCACAATATTTACTAGGTCCATTCAGGATGCTGAAATAGCAATGTGTTATACTTTTTCAAGGCTGACTAATATTCCATTGCATATTTATAGAATCATCATTTCTTTTTAAGTCCACCCTGTACTGTGGACTCTTAGATTGCTTCCCAGGCTTGCATGTTATAAACAATGCTGTTGTGAACTATTGTTCTTCACAATTTAGGGTTTTTTCCCCAGATTTTTCCTAGGAGAGGTATTATTGTTTCATATGGTAGTTATGTTTTAGGTTTTAAAGGAATCTGAATACTGTTTTCCATAGAAGCTGTACCAATTTACATTCCTACCAAGTGTAAAAACAGATTTTCTACCTCCACATCATCTCCAACACTTTCCATTAGTAGACATTTTTATAATATCGATTTGAAGAGTGTGAAGTGATACCTCATTGTGGTTTTGATTTGCAATTACCTAATAATTAGTAATGTTGAGCAATTTTATCATCTATCCGTTACTCATCTGTAAATTTTCTTTGGAAAAATACTATCTCAGTTACTCTGCTCTTGTTTTTGATTGGGTTTTTGCTTTTCACATTGAGTTGTATAACCTAAATCCATGTTACATCTACTAACCTACATCTATTAAACCCTGGTCACTTGCATTGTTTGCCAATATGTTCTCCAATTACACAGGCAGTGTTTTCATGTCATTGATTGTGTCCTTAACTGTGCAGAAGTTTTCAAGTTTGTTTAGGTCTCACCTGCTTATTATTGCTTTTATTTCTTTTGCATTTGGAGACTGATTTAAGAAAATATTCCTATGATATATATATAATAGGGTATCACATATATTCCCTTCTAGCAGTTTTATACTATCAGGTCTTACATTTAGGTCCTTAATAAACTTGTAGTTTATTTGTGTAAATGATGTCAGGGAATGCTCTCATTTCACTGTTTTACATGTAGATGTCCAGCTTTCCCAACACAAAACTTTGATGAGACTGTCGTTTCTCCATTGGGTACTTTTGCCTCTTTTATCAAAGATACATTGCTCATAGGTGTGTGGAATTGTTTCTAGGCTCTCTATTTTTATTAGTTATATCTCTGTGCCAATGCCATGTTGTTTTTATTACTATAAGTTTGTAGTAGAGTAAGGTATCTGGGAGGGTTATATCTCCATATTTGTTGTTTTTCTCATGATCATTTTGGCAATTTTTAATGGTTTTATGTAAAACTTAGAGTCACTTTTTCTGCTTCTTTGGAAAATTCTACACCTTTGTAACATTAATTACATTAAATCTGTCGGTTTCTTTGTGTAGTATGGCCATATTCACAATATGAACTCTTTCAATCCAAGAGCACAAGACATCTTTCCATTTCTTTGAATCATTTTTATATACTTTGTCAATGTTTTATAATTTTCAGTGTGTAGATCTTTCACATATGTGGTTACATTTATTCCAATATATTCCAGGGAATGTGATTATAAATAGAATTGCTTTCAACGTCCATTTTAGGATATCTCATAATTAATGTGTTGAAATGCATCAGACTTCTTTACATTAAACTTGTACCCTGCTCCCTTGATGAAATTATTTATTGTTCATTACAGTCAGTGTGGAGACTTTAGGACTCTCTGTGTAGATTGTTATGCCATTAGTACTGGTGACAATTTTGCTTCTTTCTTTCCATTTTGTATTTCTTTTACTTCTTTTTCTTTTCCTTTTCCTTCTTGTATTACTATGGAACAGATTTGGTGAGAGTAGGAGTCCCTGTCTTCTTCCCAAATTTACCCAGAAGGCTTTCAGCTTTTTCCCCTGATTATTATAATTTGTTATAAATGGCCTTTACTGTGCTGAGAGATATTCCCATTATACTTACTTTCATGAGAGTTCTGGTCATGAATGTATGCTGAATTTTGTCAAATCCTTTTTCTGTGTGTATTAACATAGTGCTGTGAATTTTGTCTTTCCTTTATTAGATATGTGGCATGCTGATTGTGCATGTTGAACCATCCTTGTGACTCTGGAAGGACTCCAACAGATCATCATGTGTAATCATTTCTATGTATTGCTGGATTAATTTGTTGATTTTTTTTGAGGATTTTTGAATGAATATTCATCAAGGATAATGGTTTTTCATTTTCTTTTCTTTTTTTGTTAGTGGTTGGTTTGTTATCAGGTTAATGGTGGCCTCATGAAATAACTTTGGGAATTGTCGTTCCTTTTTCATTTTTCACAATTGTTGATGGGAAAGAGCTTTTATTGAAGGCATCCAGACATTTTGTTCAAGGGATGTTTTTAAAATTATACATTGTATTTAGCTTATATTGATTGCCCTTTTCAAGTTTTCTGTTTTCTCTTTTTTCAGTGTTGGCAGGCTGCACGTATCTAGAAATGTGTCCATTATTTTTAGGTCATCCAATTGGTTGTCACGTAACTGCTCATAGTCCTTTCATAATCTTTTTTTTTTTTGTATTTCTGTAATATCAGATATTATTTATACTCTTTCATTTCTTATTTTGTTTGGGTCCACTCTGTGTATTTCTTGACAAGCCTGGCTAAATGCTTACTAGTTTGTTAATATTTTTAAGAGAAAATATAGCTCATGATTTTAGGACTTTAAACTTATTTTTTGAATTTTTTCATTTATTTTCAAACTACTAATTAAAGATTCCTCATTCTAATGCCTTTGGGTTTTGTTTGTTCTTATTTCAAGTTATTTTGTGTGGTATGCTTGGTCCTATGTGTGAGGTTTTCTTGTTCTTTGTAGAAGGCCTTAATTGTTCCTAACTTCCTTCATAGATTGGTCTTTGCTGCATCCCATACATTTTATGAAGCTGTGTTTTCATTGTAATTTGTCTCTAGGTATGATTTTATTACTTTTTTGATTTCATCATCGAGCTTGTTTTATTTTATTCTTTATAAGGATGTGGTTTGAACTCATGTTTGTGCTTTTCTGATTCTTCTTTCTAGAGTTGATGCATTGTTTCATACTTATGTGTATGGAAAAATAATTGCTGTAATCTATATTTGCTTAAAGTTCCTGAGGCATTTTTCATTACATAATTTGTGGTTTATTCCTTACATAACATCCAGTGCACACTTCAAAAGTTAATGTGTTCTGCTTTTCTGATGCAGTGTCCAGTAACCCAGTTATGCTCAAATAATCTAATATACTATTAAGACCTCTATTTCCTTACAGATATTCTTTCTGGATGATATGGCTATCAGAATAATTAGGTGTTAAATTCATCTACAATTATTGTTTTATAATCAGTTAATTCCTTCATGTCTACTAATATTTCTTAATATAATTAAGATCTATGGTTTTCGGTCCATATAAAATTTAATGAGTGTAATAACCTATTTGAATATTGATCTCTTTTTCATTATATAATTTCATATATATGTTTCATTGTGGCCCTTATTTTGATATGTATTTTGTATGAGTTGAGCATTGCAATATGTACTTTCTTATCATTTCCATGAAATATCTCTTCCATTTATTTCAAGTCTGTGTTTATCTTCCACTATAAAGTGAGATTTTTGGGGGTGGAGACCAAGATGGTGGAGTTGAAGGATGCTCGATACTCACCCTTTCCCACAAATGCACCAAGACTCACATCCACAGACCCACTCAGCTAAACAGAGAACCTGCAGAACACTGGCAGAACTTTGTCCTCTTCAATAGGTAAAGATACGTAAAATTTGGAAGGAGAAAAGGAAGAAAGAAAGAAGAAATGGCAAAACAGAGTGGACCAGGTCCCACAGGGAGGGAGCTGCAAAGATGGACTGGCGCTCATTTACTGGGTCTCCCCTCTCCAACTGAGAGTTCGGCAGGATGGATGGGGAGCGTCCAAGGCTTGGATCTGTACAGAGAATAAGTTGACTGACAGAGCTAAGTTAAACAGGCACAGACAACCAGCCCAAGATGCAGCCCAGAGGCTGGGGGCAGTGCCAAGCTGCACGAGCTGGGTTGAAGTTGGGAATATCTGCACTGAGGCAGTCCAGGGGAATGGAGGCTGCTGTGTGTCATTTCTGTGGGTGCACAGGGCAGAACAACCTGGGCCCTCTATCAAACCACAGAGCAGATTTTCCCTGTGGGTGGAAGGGTGCATATCCATGTCTGAATATCCACAAAAGTTTCTAGGTGAAGAGAACTGGGGTCAGACACAGCCACCATACCCTCTGATTCTTTGCACTCAGGCAGTAGCGGGGGCAAAATCTGCATTCATGTTTAAGTACTTAGCAGCCTTATGGGTCTGATGGAGACTTTACAGCCTGAGACAGATAGGATACTTCTGTCCTGGTTCCTCGGAGAACTTGCTTCACCAAGACAAACAAGGAGCGGGATTTTGGGCCAGATCAGGGACAGGGCTGTTCCTCAGTCTTCCCTGAGCCCACTTCTGGTGTGCAAACCCGAGGCAGACCATATAGTGGCACAGAGCAGCGTAGTGACTGGCACCCTGAGGGGGCGTGTGGCCCCCAGCTTTTCTGCTGAAATGCAGCCCCTGACCATGGTGCTAGGAGAGGGCATGATGTCCACTCCTGCCTGGTCAGCCTGCAACATCTCACTGCAGCATCGGGTAGGGCAGTGACAAGTCAGCCCTAAGTAAAGAGATCTGCCCTGGACTCTGTGTTTGGGGTAGGAGTGATCTGCTTGCTGACAGGCAATGGGAGCGGCACAGATGAGGTCTCCAGTGGAGGGCCTCCGAAAATAGGAAGATGAGCTTCCAAATCAGGATGAATACAGAAAGATTCACATTAAATGTACACAGTTTCCAGGACGACATAGACCGCCCCATTGTTTTAATCTGTTTTAACCTGTTCCATTTTCTGTTACCCTAAAATTTTCACTTCTTAGGCAATTATACATACCCCTATTTTCATCCCTTTGAAATATTTAAAAATATTTTTATTATTATTATTTTTCAACACTCTGCTTCAACTTGCTCTTCTATTATGCATAATACAATGTCTTCAAAAATTTATTTTCCCCTTCTTTAAAATTCCTTGTCTCTCTCTCTCTTTTTTCTCTTTTCTAAGTTGTATTACTACATAGACACTAGGTAGAGAAACTCCCTTAGGACCACAGTAGATAACTAATACGCCAAAAACCACAGTGCCCGAGAGGTAGGAGCAAGATGAAGAGGAAGAGAAACCATTCACAATTAAAAGAACAAGAGAAATCCCCTGAACAATGATCAGTGAAACAGACATTGATAGCCTACTAGATCAAGATTTTAAAAAAAGAAGTTATCAAATTACTGAAGGAAATAAAAGATAGTGTTTTGAGATTTAAAATATGTCAAAAATGAAATGAAAGCTATAAAGAAATGCCAAGTAGAATAGGTAAACTAGTTGACTGAGATAAGGAAAAATATAAAGGTGTCGCAAAGCTGACTAGATAATGCAGAGGAATGAATTAGTGACTTAGAATACAGTACAATAGAAAGCACCCAATCAGAAGAGCTACAAGAGAAACAAATGAAAAAAAGCATAAGGGACCTATCTGATAATAGAAAGCATGCCAAAATTGGCACGATAGAAGTTCCAGAAAGGGAGGAAAGTTCAAAGGGGATTGCAAAGGTGTTTGAAGAAATCATGACTGAAAGCTCCAAACATAAAGAAGGAATCAAATATCCAAGTACAGGAAGCTCAGAGTGTCCCAAACAGGGAGAACCCTAATACAGCCACACCAAGACATATAATTAAGATGGCCACAGTCAAGGATAAAGAAATGGTCCAAAAGGAAGCAAGAGAAAGGCAAAGAGTGTGTTACAAGGGAATCCCCATAAGGCTCCCAGCTGATTTCACTACACAAATAGTACAGGACATAAGGAAGTGGCAAGATATATTCAGAGTCTTGAATGAAAAAAATGATATACACTAGGATAATTTAACCAGAAAGGCTATATTTATGGTAGAAGGAGACATAAAGGATTTCACAGACAATAAAATGCTACAAGAGCTGAGCAACACTATACCCATGATAAAAGAAATATTGAAAGGTATACTCTAAAAAGAGAAGTAGCAGGATGTTACAGAAATGAGAATCTCACAGTTGGAAAGGTGATAACTCATGAATTATAAATAAAATAAACACAAAATTTTAAGATAAGACATACAAATCATTGAGAGAGGGAGAGGAAGGCAGGAAAATAGAGAATTTTTTTTTTGGTCTTTCCTTTTAAAAATTTTTGTTCTCAATAGGATGGTTTTGAGATCTTGTTACTATCAGTTTAATAAAAGCAGTTATAATAATGGTCTAAAAGACTTATATAAAAGGGTAACAACAAGACAGTAACTTACCAGGTTGTCCCTAAAACTAAATAAATTTCATATTTCAAAGGAAAATGACCAAACCATAAAGGGAAGATGAAATGAACAAAGAGGAAATACCAAATCAACTGCAAAGATAAGGACAAAACGGCAATAAACCCAAACATATCATCTATTATTGTAAATGTTAATGGACTAAAAGCTCCAGTGAAAAGTCACAGAGTGGCAGGCTGGATAATAAAACAAGAACCTTCAATATGCTGCATACAAGAGAACCACTTCAGGGAGAAGGACATATATAGATTGAGAGAGAAAGGATGGGAAAGTTATTCCATAGAAATGGAAAAGCCAAAGAGGCAGGTGTTGCAGTACTGTTATCTGACAAAAGAGTCTTTAAAACAAAGACCATAAAGAAAGATAAAGAAGGCAATTTTATAATGATTGAAGGAGTGATACAAGATGAGGATAGAACACTCATTAATACATATGCAGCAAATAGAGGAGACCCTAAGTACATAAAATAATTACTAACAGATATAAAGTGGGATAGTGATGGGAATCTAATCATAGTTGGAGATTTCATCACAGCATTAACATAACTGGAAAGATCATCTAGACAGAAACTGAATTAGGCAAAAGAGAAGTTAAATAATGCAATAGAAATATTACACTTGGTGGATATTTTCAGAGCAATGCACCCCCCACAAAATAGTATATACATTCTTTCCAAGTGCACATGGGACATTTACCAGGTTTCATGATATATTTGGGCACAGAAGAAACCTCAGCAATTTTAAGAAGATAGAAATTACCTCAAGCATCTTTACTGACCACTGTACCATGAAGCTAGAAATCAACAACAGAGAAATAAAGGAGAACAAGAGGAAAACATGGGGATTAAACAATATGTTATTAAAAAACTAATGGGTCAAAGAAGAAATCAAAGCTGAAATGGAAAAATACCTTGAGATAAAAGAAAATGAAAGCAAAACCACACAAAATTTATGGGACACATCAAAAGCAGTGCTGAGAGGGGAGTTTATAGCGATACAGGCCTTCCTCTAAAAAGAAGAACAATCACAAATAAACAATTTAACCCACCAGCAGAATGAACTAGAAAAAGAAGAACAAAAAACCCCAAAAGGCAGCAGAAGGAAGGAAATCATAAATAATGGGAGGAAATAAATATAATAGAGATTGAAAAAACCTTAGGAAAAAATTACCAATCTAAAAGCTGGTTTTTTAAAAAAATAATTAAAACAGAAAATCCTCTGGCCAAACTCAAAAAGAAGAAAGAGAGAGAGCACAAATTAGCAAAATAAGAAAGGAGAATGAAGAAATTACAACAAATAAAATAGAAATAAAGAATATCATGTGAGAATATTATGAAAGTTTATGGAAACAAACTGGATAACCTAGAGGAGACGGACAAGTTTCTGGAAACATACTGTCCACCAAGAATAAATCAAGAAGAAACTGACTCCTTGAACAAGCAGAGCACCAGAAATTAAATCAAAACAACAATATAAAACCTCCCTACAAATAACAGTCTAGAACCAGAAGGATTCAATGTAGAATTCTACAAAACATACAAAGAGGAACTCTTACCAGTGCTTCTCAAACTCTTCCAGAAGATTGAATAGGAAGGAATACTCCCAAAGTCATTCTATGAAGCCACAATCACCCTGATACCACAACCAGGCAAAGACACTACCAAACAAGAGTATCATAGGCCAATATCACTGATGAACACAGATGCCAAAATCCTCACCAAAATAGTAGCAAATAGAATCCAAACACAGAAAAAAGATTATATTTCATGACCAAGTGGAGATCATGCCAGGGACACAGGGGTGGTTCAACATATACAAGTCAATCAATATAATACAGCACATCAACAAGAGAAAGGACCAAAACTACATGATCATCTCAATAGATGCAGGAAAAGCATTTGATAAAATTCAACACACACATGTGATAAAATCTCTCACCAAAGTGGGCATAGAGGGAACATAACTTAGCATCATGAAAGCTATAGATAACTAACCTACAGCTAGCATAGTACTCAAAGGTGAGAAAGTTAAAACCTTCCCACTAAAATCTGGGACAAGACAAGGATGCACACTATCTCCACTCCAACTCAAGATAGGCTTAGAAGTCCTAGCCACAGCAATCAAACAAGAGAGTGATGTAAAAGTGATGCAAATTGGAAAGGAAGAGGTAAAAGTCTTACTATATACAGGTAATATGTTACTATATATAGAAAACCCTGCAAGATCCGGACAAAAACTACTAAGACTGATCAAAGAATACAGCAAGATAGCAGGTTATAAGATTAAGATACAAAAATCAGTGACATTTCTTTACGCTAACGATTCAGATAATACTATAGAGCTACAGTCAACATGACAGCACTAAATCGGCAGGAAAACATACATATAGGCCAATGGAACAGAATAGAGAGCCCAGAAATGAACCCACAAAATCTTGGTCAGTTAATCTTCAACAAAGGAGGCAAGAAAATACAATGGAATTGAGACAGAACCTTCAGCAACTTGTGTTGGTAAAATTGGACAGCAGCATGTAATTCAATGAAGTTAGAGCACTCCCAATGAAGCTAGAACACCACACATAAATATATAATCAGAATGGATCAAAGACTTAAACATAAGTCAAGATACAATAAACCTCCTTGAGGAAAATATAGGGAAAATATTATCTGACATAATTCTCGAAAATTTTCTCATAGAAGAAATAAAAACAAGAAAACCAAATGACACCTAGTGAAACTTACAAGCTTCTGCACATAAAGAAGCCGGAAATAAAACAAAAAGACAACCTACAGAATGGGAAAAAAATTTGAATAAGAAACCGACAAAGGCTTGATCTTCAAAGTATATAAGCAGATCATCCAACTGAATAAGATAAAATAAACAACGGAATCCAAAAATGGGTAGAAAACCTAAACAAACGATTCTCCAAGGAAAGCACACAAATAAATGATCAAAAGGCACATCAGAAAATGCTCAATATCACTGATTATCAAAGAAATGCAAATCAAAACTACAGTGAGGTATCACCTTACACCAGTCAGAATGGCCATCATTCAAAAATCCACAAATGAAAAATGCTGGAGAGGCTGTGGAGAAAAGGGAACAATCCTTCACTGCTGGTGGCAATGCAGTTTGGTGCAGCCACTGTGGAAAACAGGATGGAGATTCCTCAAAAGCCTAGGAAGAGACTTACCATGTGAACCAGGAATCCCGTTCCTGGGCATACATCCAGAAAGAACCCTACTTCAGAATGACACCTGCACATCAATGTTCATAGCCAGAACTATTTACAATAGCCAAGACATGGAAACAGCCTAAATGTCCATCGACAGTTGACTGGATAAAGAAGAGGTGGTATATTTATACAATGGAATACTAGTCAGCCATATAAACCAACAACATAACGCCATTTTCAGCAACATGTATGCTCCTGGAGAAAATAAGTCTAAGTGAAGTAAGCCGGAACGAGAAAGAAATATAGCATATGAGATGGCTCATCTGTGGTATCTAAAAGCAAAGCAAAACAAAACAAAAAGAGCACAAATACAAAACAGAAATAGACTCGCAGACATAGAATACAAAGATTTGGTTGCCATGGGGCTGGGGGTTGGAAGAGATAGACTGGGAGGCCCAAATTGTAGAATACATAAACAGGATTCTACTGTATAGCATAGGGAATTTTATAAAAGATCTTACGGCAGCTCAAAGATGAAAAAGTGGGACAAAAAATGCATATATGTTCATTGTAACTGAAAAATTGTGCTCTACGCTGGAATTGGAGACAAATTTGTAACTGACTGTAAATCAATAAAAAAAGTGAAAAATAGAAGAAGCATTATCCTAAATATTACATGTGTAAATATATATTATAGAGAAAAAATATGCTAAAAGGTAGTAAAACCAAAGATTTTGTTTTATGTTTTCTTTTTGAGATAAGCAATTCAAAAAACTTCTAGCCAGGTGCATCATGAATAAAAGGTAGATGCTCCAAAGGAATAAATTAAGAAATAAAAGTAGGGAAATAACAATTGTTATCTCAGATATACAAAATAGGGATCATTTTGTCAACACTTACATGCCAATAAACTGGACAAATTAGAAGAAATGGACAAATGTCTAGAAAGAGACAGAGATAAGGAGAAACAAATAATTTGAAGAAACTGTTTACAAGAAGAAAGATAGAATCCGCATTTAAAAAAATTGTTGAATAGAAGTACAGATTTAAAGAGCTCCCTTGGAGAACTGTACAAAAATACAAAGCAGAACTAATACTCTTCAAACTATTCAAACATAGTGAAGATGTGGGAAACTCCCAAATTAATTCTATGAAGCTTTCATCACCCTGATAGCAAAACCAACTAAAAAAGCACGGGCAAAGGGAAATTCAAGCCAATATATTTGATAGATTTAAATGAAAAATTCGACAAAATATTATTAGCAAACTAAATCCAGCAATACCTAAAATGAATCATACACCATGATCAACTTGGATTTATTGCAGTTTCACAAGAAAGTTTCAACATACACAAATCAATCAGTTTGATACACCACATTAACAAAAGAAAAAAAGAAAACGACATGGTCATCCCAATAAATCCATTAAAAGCATTTCATAAAATTCAACATTTATTTATTAAGACAGCAACAACAGCAAAAACAACAGCAAAAACAATAGCAACAACAACAATAGAAAACTCTTACCAAAATAGGATTCAGGAAATATATTTCAACATATATAAAGTCATTAATTACAGATCCACAGAAAACATAATATGCAAAAGTGAAAACCTGAAAGCCAAATTAAGGAAAAGACAAGGATGCCCACTTTCACCATTTTTATTAAACACATTATGGGAAGTTCTAGCAACAGTAATCAGACAAGAAAAAAAGTTATTCAAGTTGGATTGAATGAAGTAAAACTGTTATTATTTTAGATGACATGATAATCTATATAGGCATCTCTAAAGATTCTCCAAACCAAAACAACAAAAACTAACAAAGACATTTAGCAAAGTAGCATGATTCATGATTAATATACAAACACTGCCACATTATTTACACAAAAAAATGAAATAATGCATAATTTTAAAAAATCCATATGAAATCAGATCAAAAAATGTAAAACCAATGAAAAATCCAACATAATAAAATGAATAGGACACTGATAAAGAAATTTGAAGATGATGCAAAGAAATGGAAAGAAATCTCAAGGTCACAGTTTTGAGGAATTAATATTGTTAAAATTTACATACTACAAAAGATGTCTACAGATATAAATTGATTCAGATCGAACTACATGATATTTTCCACAGAACTAAAAACAGTCCTATGATTTGTATGGAACTGCAAAAAACCAGAACTGCAAAAGAAACAATGAGTTAAAAGAACAAAGTTGGAGGCATAACCTATAACCATCCCAGATCTCAGACTATATTACAACAATACCGTAATCAAAACACCACAATGCTGGAAAACAACCAAATATCTATATCACTGGAAAGTAACACAGAGACAGAAATAAAATATCACACCTATGGTCAACTAAATGATGACAAAGGAAACAAAAATATACAATGCCTTAAAGACAGTCTTCAGCAAGTGATGTTGAGAAAGCTAGACAGCTACAAGTAAATCAATGAAATTAGAACACTCCCTCACACTGTACAAAAATAAACTCAAAATGCTTTAAATTTCTGAATATAATATATGACACAATAAAAATCCTGGAAACTAACATAAGGAAAACAAGACATAAACTGTAGCAAAATTTTCTTATTTCACACTCCCAAGCTGAAAACAATAAAAACAAAATAAACAAAAAGGTCCTAATTAAATTGAAAATCTTCTACACAGCAAAATAAACAAAATGAAAGATGAACTTCCAAATGGGAGAAAACATTATTATACAATGCAATCAACAAGAGGCTAATTTCTAAAATACACACATTGTTCATACAACTCCATTTCAAAAATCTACAAACAACTCAGCCAGAAAATGAGCAGTAAACAATTCTCTAAAGCAGACACACAGATGACAAACAGGAAAAAGAAAACATGCTCACCTTGCTAATCATTATACAAATGCAAGACAAAAATAAAATAATGTTTTACCTCACACTATTCAGAAAGTCTGTCATTCAAATGTCTACAAATAGTAAAGAATGGGGTGGTTGGGGAGAAAATGGAACTCTCCAACGCTGTTGGTGGGAATGAAAATTGGCGAAACCACTTTGGAACCAGTATGGAAGTTCCTTTAAATAATAAAATTAGACCTTTCATATGACACAGCAATCCCACTCGTGGGCATATAAAACATAAATCCTGAAAACAAAGAATCCTAGAGTAAAAAATAAGAAGTACAGTCTGACATTGGACTTAATATGATTCTACATATGTCTCCTCTGGCAAGGGAAGCAGAAGCAAAACTAACAAAATACGATTGTATCACTCTAAACAGATTTACACTGCAGAAGAAATGATGAATAAAATGAAAAATTAACAAACATAATGGGAGGATATATTTTCAAATTATATTTTCCAATCTAGTGTTAATATCCAAAATATATGGCAAACTTTTATGCCACATCAACAACAAAAAAGACAAAAAAATCCAATTAAATAAATGTTCATAAGAAGTGAATACATAGATCTGAATCAATTTTCTTTAGAAAACATAGAGTTGGCTAAATGACACATTAAAGTATGTTCAGAGCTATAAATTATTACGAAAGTCATAAACCAAAAATGAGAAAAGACCTCACACTTGTCAGAAGGCTCTCATCAAAAAGAAAACAAATAGATACTGATGAGATTGTGGAGATAAAGGAACACCATGGACACTGTTGATAGAAATGCATATTATTGATACCATTCATATATATATCAAATTTTCTTCATCCATTTTTCTGTCAAGGGATGTTGGGTTTGTAGGCCCCTGTCTGAAGGCTCTAGAGAATAAGCCCTTG
This sequence comes from Vicugna pacos, assembly GCF_048564905.1. NCBI lineage: Eukaryota > Metazoa > Chordata > Mammalia > Artiodactyla > Camelidae > Vicugna > Vicugna pacos. The sequence continues at coordinate 2,502,014 of NW_027328734.1, forward strand.
GGCTGAACTGATAAACAATCTGTGAGGAATGTCACATATCCAGGCTGGATAAGAAATGGCCTAATCAATGTATCCAGTATGGATGGCTGGATAGCCTATGATGGGTAAGATCCTCAGAGGAGGACAACCTAAGACAAGCACAGCTGGCTGGATAAGAGATGGCCTACTTAATGAAGTTCTGTGATGATCTTTAATACAATTTTTGATTATTTAACATCCTGTGCTTACTGCAGGAGCATGGGAACATAAATAGCTTAAGATTATTAACATTGTTATAACTTAGATGATATGCGAGGCATTTTGCATATCCTATATAAACCCTTCTTCTAAAAATCAAAAAAACAGAGAACTGCTTCGCTTCTCTTCACACACTGTTTGTGTGTATATTATATCGTGGCACTGACAGGGTTAATTAAATTTGTTGGGAGTAACTTAAATGTATGATGCATTATATACAATGCTCTTTCCACACGTATTGAGATGATTATATGGGTTTTATTTCTCATTCTATTAGTGTGGTATGTCACCTTTATCGATTTGAGTATTTTGAAGTATCCTTAAACCCAGGGATTATCCCTTTACTCATGTATGTGTATTATACATTAAATGCGTTGTTGAATTCATTTTGCTTGAGTTTTGTTGAGAATTTTGGCATATATGTTCTTCAGGAATAATATTCTATATTTTACATATAATGTCCTTTCTATCATTTTTATGCAAATAAAGCTGGCATCATAAAACATGTTTGGAATCTTTTACCCCTTCAAATTCTTGGAAGATTTGGGGAAGAATTGGTGAAAAATTGCCTTCAAATGTGTGACAGAATTCACCAGTAATGTCGTCTTGTAAAGTTTTTCTGATTTGGGAAGTTTGGATTATTGATTTACTCATACGCACTTTTGCTCTATTTAACTTTCTTTTTCCTTCTTGATTCAGTATTGGAAGACATACGTTACTGGGAATTTGTCTTTTGTTCTAAGTCATTCAAATCGTTGTCTAGTGGTAATTTCTTATGATTTTTTGCATCTCTACAACATCAGTGGTAATATCTTCTCTTTTTTTTCTAATTTTATTTGAGTCTTCATTTTCTTAGCCAACATAAACGTTTGTCCACTTAATGTTTAAAAGAAACAGACTTAGGTATTTTTTTTTTTATATTTTCAGTTGTTTCTCTTGTTATTTGCCGTACTCTCATTCATTCAATTTTCTTCTTTTTTCTTTCTGTTTTCTCTTAGATTTTGAGGTGAAAGTTATATAGTGTGAATCTTTGTATTACATTTATTACTAAATATTTTTTATTTAGATTTTATTTATTTTTTTTATTTTTATTTATTTATTTATTTATTTACACATTTATTTATTTACACATTTATTCATTTATTTATCATTAAAGTACTTCCATTTACTATGTGTCAATCTGTGGTGTATTGCACAGTGTTCCCGTACATGCATACATTTGTGTACCTTTTAAAGGTTACTTCACAATATTTAACTTACTGCCCAGTGTCATACAAAATAAATTTTGAAAAAATCTATTTTTATATATAGTGGATAACATTTATAAAACTTAAGCTCCCAAATAAATCCTCTCAAAGCCCCTTTCCGCAGTAATCATAAAATTTTTAGTAGGTCTGTGTGTGTGCTTAAGTTTTGTAGATGAAATCATTGTGTTCTCATCCAAATTTTTTTTTTAAGATTCCACATATGTCATGTCATGTATTATTTTTCTTTCTCTTTCTGTCTTACTTGAATTAGAATGTCACTTTATGGGGACGTCCATTTTGGTGTAAATGTCATTGTTTTATCATTTCATATTGCTGAATATTATTCCATTTTGTAAATACGGCATAATTTCTGAATACTGTCATTAGTTGTTGGACAATTAGGTTGCTTCCATGTCATGGCTGTTGTATATAGCACTGCTAATTACATTGGGGTGCAGGTGTCTTTTTGAATTAGAGTTCTCTTTGATATATACCCAGAAGTGGGATTGCTGGCTTGTAAGTTAAGTCTACTTTTATTTTTTTGAGGTATCCCCATCCTGTATTCCACAATGACTGCACGAATCTACATTCCTTCCATCAGTGTAGGAGGGTTCACTTTCTCCACATCTTCCCCAGCATTTATTGTTTGTGGATTTTTGAATGATGGCAATTGTGAATATTGTGAGGTGATATTTAATTATAGTTTTAAAATGCCCTTCTCTGATAATGATAGTGAGCAATTTTTTTTCATATATCTGTGTGGCATTTGTATGTCTCTATTGGAGAATTGCTTGTTTAGGGCTTCTGCCCATTTTCAGATGGGGTTTCTTTTTTTTTTAATTATTATAAGATTGTATGAAGTCTTTACATTTTGGAAATTAAGACTTTGTCAGTTGCATCACATTAAAATATTTTCTTTAATCCTGTAAATTGTCATTTTGCTTTGTTTATGATCCCCTTTGCTGTGCTAAAGCTTATAAGTTTAATTAGGTCCAATTTATTAATTTTGCTCTTACATCCATTACCTGGGTAGGCTGTTCTAGGAGATCATTGCTGCGATTTATCTCAGAGTGTTTTGCCTATGTTTTCTTCTAGGAGATTTACTGTGTCTTACCTTACATTTATGTCTACAAGATATTTTGAGTTTATTCTTTTGCATGGAGTGAAGGAGTGTTCTAACTACACTGTATGCTGCTATCCAGATTTCCCAACAACATTTGGTGAAGAGATGATCTTTTCTCTGTCATATTCTTGGCTTCTCTGTGATAGATTAATTCAACATAGGCCTGTAGATTTATTCCTAGGCCCTCTATTCTGTTCCATTGGTCCATATGCCTGTTTCTGTACCAATATCTGTCATTTTGATTATTGTAGCTCTGCAATAGTGTATGGAGACCTGGTGGTTTATTCCTCCAGCCTCTTTCATTTTTTTGAATATTGCTTTGGAAATTATGGATTTTTATCACTCTGTGTAAATCTTAGGATCATTTGTTTCAGTCCTAAAAAGAAATATTTTGCATAATTTTATAGGAAATCACATTAAGTTTGTTGATTGCCTTGGGCAGTATGGCCATTTTTACAATTTTGTTTCTTCCATTACAAGTCCATTGGGTATCTTTTCAATTCTTCAAATCTTCCTTGATTTCCTCAATCAATGTTTTCTAGTTGTCCACGTTTAAGATATTCACCTCCTTGGGCAGATATATTCTTAAGCACTTAATACTTTTGGGTGCAGTTATAAAATCGGTTGTTTCTATACTTTGCTTTCCTGTTGATTCAATGGTAGTGTAAAGAAATGTAATTGGTTTTTGTACATTACACTGGGTACATTGCCCAGTTCCTTTTTTAACCCAAGTATTTTTTGTGAAGCTTTTACAGCTTCTCTATATACTGTCATGTCTGCATATCATAAAAATTTTACCTCTTCTTTTCTAGTCTGAATACTTTTATACCTTTTTCTTGCCTGATCATTGTGGCTAGGACTTCCGAGACTATATTGAATTGAAATTGTGAGAATGGGCAACCTTGTCTTGTCTCAGGTTTTGTGGGAAGGTTTTCAGGGTTTCACCATTGAGTATTTTGTTGGCTATATGTTGGTCATAAATAGCTTCCATTATGTTGAGATATGGTCCCTCTATGCACACTGTGATAAGAACTTTTATTGCAAATAAGTGTTAAATATTTTCAAATGCTTTTTCTGTATCTACTGAGATGATCATGTGGTTTTTTGCCCTCTCTTTTGTTGATATGGTGTATCACAATTGACTGATTGATTTGCATATGTTCAACCATCCTTGTGTTCCTAGTATGAACCTAACTTGGCCATGGTTTATAATGTTTTTTTACATACTGTTGGATTCTGTTTGTTAATAATTTCTTAAATAATTTTACATCTATTTTTATCAATGATATTGGCCTATTGTTGTCTTTTGGGGTAGTGTCTTTGTCTGGTTTTGGTGTCAGGTTGATGTTGGCCTTATGGTGTGAGATTGGGAGTACTCTCTCCATATCAAGCTTTTGGAAAAGTTTGAGGAGGAGTGGTATGGATTTTTCTTTGAATGTTTGGTCAAATTTCCCAGTGAAGCTATTGGGGTCTGAATTTTGCTTGCAGAGATTTTTTATTTTATTAATAATTATATTCCATTTCTGGTGATCTGTGTGTTCAAATGGTCAATATTTTCTTAATGCAAAAATGGTGGGCTGAATGTTTCCAGAAACTTCTGCATTTCTTCCTGGTTTTCCAGTTTGTTTCCATATTGTTGCTCCCTTATGATATTTTGCAAATTTGTTGTACTTTTTGTAATTTCTACATTGTCATTTCTTATGTTATTTGTGTTCTCTCTCTATTCTTGTTGATGAGTCTGTCCAGAGTTTTGTCAATTTTGTTTACTATTTAAAAAATGTTTGATTTTTTCTATATTTTAAAGTCTAATTCAATTCTTTCTTACTTGATCTTGATTATTTCCTTCTTTCTGCTGACTTTTGGTTTTGTTTGCTCTTCTTTTCATGATTAGTGTACATAGAACGTTTGATTATTTATCTGAAATTGCTCTTCTTCTTTGAGGAGGGCATTGTCACTATGAACTTTCCTCTTAAGCATGCTTTATCTGTATACAATATATTTTACATAGGGTTTTGTAATATTTCTCAATATTTTTTAATTTCTTATATTAATTCTTCACCTCCCATACTTGTTTTGGTACCATGTTGTTTAATCTACATGGTGTCATTTTTTGTCCCTGTTTTTCTATGATTCATTTCTACTTTCATGGTTTTATACTCAGAAAAGATGCTTGAAATAATTTTATCTTCTTAAATTTGTTGAGGCTTCTTCTGTGCATGAGTACATAATCTTTCCTAGAAAATGTTCCATGTGCACTGGAAAAGAATGTATATTCTGCTTTGGGGAGAATTATTGTTTTGAAAATATCAACCAACTCCAATTATTTCATCGTAACTTTTAGTATCTTTGTTCCCTTATTAATTTTCTGTCTGAAATACCAGTCTAGTTATGGTAATGGGGAGTTATAGTCTCCTACTGTGATTGTGTTCCCTCCAATTTCTCCCTTTTTATTTATTAGTATTTGCTTTATGTATTTAGTTGCTCCTACATTGAGTGCATATATATTAATGAGTATAATACCCTCATTTTGTATTGCTCCTTTAATAATTATATCATGTCCTTGTTTATCTTTCTCTATGGCCTTTCTTGTAAAGTCTATTTTGTGTTAAGTCAGTACTGATAGTCTTGCTTTCTTGTCATGTCCATTTGCATGGTATATATTTTTCCATCTTCTGAGTGTCAATTGATGTGTGTTCCTCTTACTAAAGTGGGTCTCTTGTATGCTTCATAATGTAGGGTTTTGTTATATTATTCCATCTGACAATATATATCTTTTGATTGAAGCACGTAGTCTATTAACAATTGTGATAATTATTGATACACTGTTGTTTATTTCCATTTTGATCTTCATTTCCCAGATGATTTTGTATTTACTTTTTGTTCATTTCATTTTCTTTTTGTGGCTTGATTAGTTTTCTTTTATAATCTTGGTTTCTTTTTGGCTTTTTAACTTCATTGTAAGTTTTTGACTTATGGTTATTCTGTTTTATATGTATATTGACCCTTTACTATATATATTTATTTTGACTGATAGGAATACAAATTCTAACCCCTCCTACAGAGAAGAGAAACAAGAAGAAAATAATCTGAATTGTCCTGTTTCACACTCTGTACCTTAGAAATTTTGATGTCCAGTTTTAAAATATCATGTATATTCTATTGTATGTCATTGTAGCTTTTGCCTTTCTAATTATGCCTTTCTCCTTTCTATAGCATCCTGCTTCTTTACTTTAGGGTAGATCTTTCATTTTTCTTTTTCTGTTGCTAATTTCTTTTAGTATTTACTTTTATGAAAGTTATTTATCTCTCATTCTATTCTAAAGTATAGCCTTGCTTGATGAATTACTTTAGATTACAGCTTCCTTTCATTCAGGACTTTGAATATTCCTTGCCACTGCTTTCTGGCTGTTGTATTTGTGTAGGAAATTTGTTTACAAATATAATGTATATAATTATATATATATATGTAAAGAATACCTAGAAATCAAGTTAACAAATAAGATGAAAACCTATACATTAAAAAATAGAAAACATTGATGAAAGAAATTAAATCTGATCCAAAGAAATGAAAAGATGTCTAATGTTAATGATGTGAAACTATGTGGTTGAAACAAACATACAACACAAAGCAATCTACATTTAGTGTGATTCATTTCAAAATACTCATGAGATTTTTCCATTTAATAGAAGAAATAATTTCAAAATTTATATGTAACCACAAAGATCATGAATTGACAAAATAATTTTTAAAAAGTGTATTAAATCTAATAGTGTAAAATACTCTGATGTTAAAGTGTCCTCTAAAGCTTTAGTAATTTAAAAAACAAGATACTGGATCAAAAACAGACACCCATCAATAGAAGAGAATAGAGCAACCAGATATAATCCCTCACACCTATGATCAATTAACCCATGAAAAAATACATGAAAAAGCAAGAGCATAAAATGAAGAATAGACATTCTCCTGAATACGTAGTGCAGGGGAGATTGAACATGTGAAAGATAGATTAGAGTATTTCCTTACATTGTATACAATCTATGAGCACAGAATATCTTTTATTTATTTTGTTTACTTATTTTTCTTGCACGTGTAATATATAGATCTATGTTTAGACCTTTTATTTAACTTATCAATTTTATTCCTTTTTTATTCTTTTTGGTATAAATATACACACAATTATTTTCCTCATTTCTCTTTCTGATAATTTGTTGTTAGCATATAAAAATGCAACATATATTTGTATATTGATTTTGTATTCTGCAAGCTTACTAAGTTTTTTGACTATTTCTAACAGTCACTGGAGGAGTATATGGTATTTTCCATCTATGTATAATTATGTCATCTGTAAAATTTGTACTACCTGTTTACAAGTTGGATGCCTTTTATCTTTTTTCTTGACTAGTTTTTCTGGCTAGGACTTCTAGTAGTGTAATTTAGGACTTGTGAGAATGAGCTACTTTTCTGTAGTACTGGACCAGAGGAAAACCTGCCTGTATGTTCACATTGAACTTGATGTTAGTCATTGGTGTTTCATATATGGCTTTTATTATTATTAGTTATATTCTATCCAGAGAGAATTTGTTAAGAATTTTTTGTATACAAAAGTTAAGATCAGTTCTGTCAATAATTTTCTTACATTTTTTGAGATTGTTACTTTTGAATTCTCTGTTTTGTAAGGGATGGTATCACACTTTTTGACTTGTGTATGTAAAATAATATTTATGGGTCAGGAATAAATCACACTTAACTGTAGTTTATAATACTTATAAAATGTAATGAATTCTGGTTGCTAAAATTTATTTATAATGGAATATACACATACAGAAGGAAAAATTTACATTGTAGTTTTAGTGTATATTTATTTATTTAAAAAGTTTTTCCCTCGTTTTGAATTTGGCTTATGTTTAATGGAATTTATTTCTAAAAAAAATATAACTTTTGGTAGAACTGGATTTACTACAGTTTACTGATACAGCTCATAGCTATTATTTACATTTAGTGCACAAAAGAGATGCCTTAAAATGCCGTATTATACTAACAATGACAAATGTTTCAGGAATGGGAAACATATTGCTTCCTAAAATGCATTACCAGTTCTTTTGCACCCCAACCCACATATGCTGTTATTTCCTTGTTTTTTGATTGTTTGCCCCTTAATGGAGTCACTGCTTATAGAAACCAGGACTTTGTGCATAACTGTATTTATCAAAGACATTTTCAAACACTTAACAGAAGCAACAAATATATGGATTATAAAAATGAAAGGAAAATTTATTCCTTCTAGGGACTGAAAAACCTCTGAGTTAAAGAATGGTAAAAATAAACATTTGTAAGGTACCGTAAGATTTTCTCTTGTGTTATTTTAAAGTAGAATATTAAATTTCATTTGTTTTAGTTATAGCGCTGAATTACAAATTAAAACAAAAATTCTCCCCTTTGGGATTTCTTAAATTTGATTGATTATTTTAATCTAATTTTAATTCATATATATTTACCATTTATTTATAAACATAACAAATAAATTGATATTTTTTCTGCTGAAGTTTTAAATATAGAGCTACTTATTGTAAAGTACACAGATAAATAAATACTTCCGTTTCCAAATCAAATTTTGTTTCACTTCAATTACAAATGATAATAAAATAGTTATACCTTTTCTGCACAGGTTTTAGACAAATTTCAAGTTAAATACCAAAACTTTAAAATTATTTTACTTATTTTTTTCATATTTATACTCTGTTCACCAATCTGGTGTAAATTTGTGTACAAAAGGAAGGAGATTGGTTTCATTTCATAGACCCCAAATTAAATTATTTAAAAAGATTTTGTGGGGAAAATATTTCCACATCACACTATAAAATTAAACATCCTATATGTTTCATTTTAACTGGATGAATGAGAAGGAAACACTGGCTGAATGTTCCACTTGAGTTGCTAGGAGACCTGTCATTTTGTGATGTCACAGCCTCTCAGGTTGAGAACCACTTTGATGGCCTAACAGTTTAACTTGCAGGCCTGCTAAAGCAGCATTTGAAGCTGCAGTGCTCAAAATCATGCAGATTAGAAATGAAGCTGTAGAAAAATTTTTTGAGATGGAGCATATTTCTTCAGAAATTCAAGATGTGTCTCCTTAAGTTGGACCAACTGGTTCAGGAAACTCCGGTAGATCTCTATTGAGTGATCAAACATTCTCTGCGCACTTGGACTTGTGGTCTGTGATTGAAGAAAATGCTTTTCAGACTTTGTCTGAAGAATCCTTGATAAAAAGGCCATGTTACACACATTGTGTCTCAGAACCAAATGAAGATAATGATTTTTGTCCTCTGACATTCCCAAGAAAACTCTGGAAAATGGCTGGGAGTGACCAATTTAAATCCATCTGGTGGGATGATAATGTAACTTCCATAGTGATTGATGAAGATGTCTTTAAGAAGTAAGTTTTGAAAAGAAAGGCCCCTTTCAGAATATTTGAAACTGGAAGTATGAAAAGTTTAGTTAGACGGCTTAACCTTTATGGGTTTAGTAAAGTGAGGCAGAATTTTCAAAGATTTGCTTATCTAGCTGACTTTCTGGCACAAGGAAAAGAAGTCTCTGTTTTAAGCAAGGTATTCAGAAATTTTAGTTACGATTTGGTAACTTATGCATAAAATTTTATTTTGTACATCAATCAATGGCAATATAAATGTAAAGCTTGATTTTGAAAATTGTATAAAACTACAAAGGTTAAAATCCATATTTTTCTAAAAATGATGACAGTGCATTAACTATTCAAGATTATGAGAAACTTTGCTTGCAACTATGAATCTTATCAGAAATCTAAATAAAGCTATTAAAGCTGCTTTTAAAAAGTGGCATTCTCCGTTACTGCAAATGCTAACGTCTTAAATTTGATGACTGTACTATTTAAATGTGTATTTTCCAAACAAGGAACTTCAAAATATCGTCAGCAATGTTCATATTTTGATGATATTATCTTTGCATTGTAAACGTGAAATCTGAGGTTTTATAGGTTAGGCTTATTGTAGTGTTGTATTTTGTTCTAATATATTATTAAAAATCTTTCTTTTTTTGTTGTAGCTGCAGTTCTACCATAATCCAAATTTTAAAAGAGTCTGTCACCAGCTTTTAGTGAGAATTAAAAGAAGAATTGGGATTAAAAATGCCTCTGTGGTATCTTCATCGTCTCAATATTTCAACAAGAAGCTCTTTAAAGGAGGAGGTAATGTTGGTAAACATAATTCTGATTTTGTGTATGACACTAGTGGAGAAAGTGCATTTTTACCTTCTCCAAATTTAAACATGGCTCTAATAAGGAAGCCCTCTACTAGCCACATAATTGGTGATACAACTACCCCAATCAAGGTGATTTTTCTCCTCTATCATCAATGTCAGTTAGACCACCAGAACAAATTGCAGTGGATCAAAGTGCTATTTTCAATCAGTTGACCACTGTCCATGGGCACTCTCAAAGCAGCTACACTGAAGCAAATGGCCGTGTTTTGAACTTCATTACAACTACAAATTCTACTCTAAGTACAGCATCTTTTCTCCCATACAGAGCAATTATTTTGGACTGATTGTGGAGCCTTGTACTTTTCCAAAAAGATATCACAACATATCTGCCAATGAAGGTCGTTTTTCTAAATTTCAACAAGGGAGAACACCACGGTTTCTAGTGCCATTGATAGCTGATACATCAGCTACATCTCTTTCAAGGCCAACTCATCAGACATCTTCAGGTTATGAATGTCATCCTAATTACAACTGATCTATCAGAGGACTACCAGATTATGCAGGATAACAAAGATTAAAATTGATGTTGGCAAATGTCGACAAATATCTGCAATTTTCTTATTTGAAAAATAAACATAGTTGTGTACATTTATTATCCTTTTTTTTTTAAAAATGGATTAATGAGTTAAACGGGAGACTAAGTTACCATTTAAAGAAAAAAAGAGATATTTGATTGATATGATCATTCGATGGAACAATATGGGTGTAAATTTAAATAATTTCTGTAAGGAAAAGAGGAAAATGGAAGAATTTGTAAAAAGACTAAAACATGGAGAGAGGGAAAATTACTAAGTTGTATCTGGTTCATCCTGGAAAGTATTAAATGTGTTTAGTTAGGATATGTTGGAACAGGATATAAATGCAGGAACCGGCCCATGAATCATGGTCTCTATTATGTCATCTCTGGTATCATAAAAGTCACATGATGTATTCTCACATGGCACATTCAGAATGTGGTAGAACTTAAGAAGTAATTTTATCTATTGTCTTCTTTGTGCTGTTTTCAAAGCATTCAAATTGGTGGTTTCTTTTCCTCCCCTCAAGAGTCTACACTATATTTTCAAGTGAATATTTTATGTTTCTTTTTTGTTCCAGCCAAAGACATGCTTACATCCTCAGGGTGGCACATAATGCCTTTCCAACTCTAAGCCCACAAACTCAACAGAGTTTAGTCATTTCATTATACATCTGGCATCTTACTAATTTGACATATCCTTATGTTTCACTGTTTCTGGAGATACATCCAGGCAAATGCTTATCAACCATATTAAATCCAACCTCAGAACTTTTACTCAAGCTCATCCTTGGGCAAAGGATGTCCTCCTTTTACCTATTTAGATTTTTCCAGTCTCAGCACAGAAATCACCTCCTCCAGATATTTTCTGTCTATCCCCCTTTCCTTGTCTAACTTGGATACCAGCACTGTAAGCACAGCACATGCCACAGGATGCATTTTAGTATTTAGTGAATGAAAAGTACATGTTTACTTTAAGCAAAATCTACTTTCCTGAAACAATAAAACTCTCATGGTTTTCAAACTGTTTCGTTATGGTCTTTACTCTTCACCACAATCTTGCTCTTTTCGTAGCCCAAGGACTAGTCACTCAACACAGTAATTGGATTTAGGTACAGAAGACAAAGTATTATTTTCTTCTTAATTCATGCCTCCAGAGGCATAAAGCATTCCATTCTCATTTGCTGGATTTTTTCCTGTCACTTCATCATCCATCCACCTCAAAATAGCTGATATTCTTCCCCATTCTAATAATTATACTGCCTTCTAATTAATTGACTTCTTAGAATCAGAGCTTTGTCCAGAAGAGACCCTGCCATTGCAAACATTTAATGTAGATTTATACACCCCAAATAACTTGTGCCCCTTCTAACATTCACACAAGAACTATCTAAAAGGTACTAACCCCTTGGTTGGGGTGGTCATATTCAGTAACTAAATTGCAATCTAAACTGTGTGGACTAAAAAGAGGTGAGGGTGGTAGAATTAGAAATTTGTGCAACTGCAAGAATACCAAATTTTTGCAGATATTAGGAAATATAATATATTCATGGAAGACTTTGTCTATTTCCCATTAATTTAAAATAAAAGGTGAAGCATTTTCAGAATTTGAAATGAGCTGAAATTCTGGAAAAAGTGTAGGCAAGGAGAGGGAGCCTAAGTCTTCTGCTCACAATCATGCAGCCAGTGTCAGCTGATAAGACTGGAATGACAACATTGAGTCCTGAAAATGTGTCACCAGTTGTGAAGAAAGACTGTGAAAATCTGGAGAATGGTCAAATTGGCCAGGGTAAGCTCTAGCAACATCCCACCAATATGACCTTTACCAAGAGAAGAAAAGAGCCCACTTGCAGCAGGAGATCAGTGTCTGGACAGCAGTGGTTGTTCCTATAACAGAAACATCAAGCTTTAATGTTTGTCAGCTCAAATCTAATGGTGGCTATGTTGTTGCTTAAATTAGCAGTCTGGGGTTAAGATGGGGTGGTTCAGCAGCTTGTTTCAAGCTCTCTTATCACACAGTGGGTCTTATAGTGATCATCATAACAAGGTTCTACACTGATTAGTCAAAAGCTACAGTTTAATTTCAAAATTAGAAATCCTAAAGAAGTTTATTGTTTGTCCATCTCTAGTTTTCTACCTGAGAAATCTAGACTATTGGCAAAAGTACAAAAGTTGGCTGGTGCTTTGAAAACTATTCTCTGAGCTCTGCCCACTGAATTCTTCCCACTAAATACTACAAATCTGTCTACCACTCTGTGTGTGTGTGAAGATGGATTGTTAAGCAGTAACTAAGTTTGTCTTAGTTGAGTCATCAGTGAATCATTCCTTTGCACCTTTCAGAATGTCTGTGAATTAAGAGTTTCATTGAGCCACCAGATTCTCTTCCGATCAGGGAAAGGTAGATTATATTTCTCCCAGTACACTGTTAACTGTTCATTGAATCCCGAGCTAATGCTAGGGCCAAGCCACTAAACCCTTGAATTGGACTGAGGCATATACATTCTCCAATCCCCAGAGCCCATTACAGGACTGTGTCTCCTTTTTAATTTAAGCTTATGTCCAAGAATTTTTTCTTTTAATTCTCATTGTTGACATGACTTATTTTGGCTTTGAACACCCGTTGACAAGTTTATAGAGTTTGAACTGCTGATATATTCCCGTTCAACTACAAATACCAATAACCTTTCTTTCATTGGACTACCTGGAATACAGTGAGCATAGTCATTATTTTGAAAGCAGTCCTCAGTCCTGATAATGCAGAACATTTACAGTTCTTTGCCAGCACTTGAGCGAGGGTGTTTCTTGTGGATCCCAGGGATTATCTTCACATCCCCTAATGCAACCATGAGAAAACACCATATTGTTATCCAAAATCAAGTTTTTGTCAGTATTGCATTCCCATTGCAAAACAGTTAAGAATTGTAGGAGTTCTGAGATTTTACCATGCTGAGATTTTTAGCAACCTAGCATGATCCTTTCTTACTGATGTTGTTGGGGAGATGAGACCTTTGGTCAGAGACAGTGAACATTATCACTCACAGCAAACGCAGCCATGGTTAAATTTGTAGCCATTCCCTAATCTCAGATGAATACATAGAGTGAAATTTTGATGCCTACAGAATCAGTGGGCTGTTAACATGAAGAAAGTTTAATGCATGGTTAAACACTATTTATATTAGTATCTTTATGTATAATTTATCAGAATCACTTATTTATTAGTATCTTTATCTAGGATAAGTCTATCATGACTCAAGATTACTTGCTGCAAAAACAATCATGAGAAATGACATGGGAAACAATGATCATTGTTTTTCCATTTTTCCTTCTGCTTTTATTGAGATATATTTGACATAACACATTGTGTAAGGTTTGGTTCACAGGGTAGATATTTGAGTTACATGTATCATAAAGTAAATATTATAGCAAATTTAGGGAGAACACATTATCTCCTTTAGATACAATATTAAAGAAATACAATTTGTCTTTTGGTTGTGATGAGAATCCTTAGTGTCTGCTCTCTTAACAACATTCATATATAACATAAAACAGTATTAATTGTATTTACCATGTTAATACGTAGCATCCCTTGAACACGTTTATTTAACTGCTGGAGATATGTATCTTTCGAATGCATTAATGTAATTCTGCTTTCCCAACCCCTGCCTCTGTTAACTACAAATCTGCTTTTTTTCTATAAGTATGTTTGTTTGTTTTTGAAGTGTGCTTTAATGTATAACACTGTGTTAGTTTCTCTTACATAACAAAATGTTTGCAAATTTTAATACATTTCAAACTGATCACAATAAATCTAGTTATTATATGTTGCTATTTAAAGATATTTCATAGTTATTGACTTTTCCTCGTACAGGAATTTTCTTGTCCCTGACTCATTTAATTTGCAACTGGAAAATTTTCTCTCTTAGTTTTCCCCAACTCTTTCTTTTTCTTCACCACATTTCCCTCCTTCTTGTGAACAACCTATTTCTTTCTGTATCTATAACTCGTTTTCTGTTTTGTTATGTTAATTTGTTTTAAATTCCAAATATGAGTAAAATAATTCAGCATTTGTTATTATCTATCTGACTTGTTTCACTTAGCATATTACACTCTTGGTCTACCCATTTGTTGCAAATGGCAAGAACTTATACATTTTAGAGCTGAGTTATGACCCATTAAAATTTTATGTGTGTGTGTGCATATATATATATATATACAGTGAGCATATATATATACATATTTAGAGTGTATGCATATATAGATATACAAATATAGATAAATCTTTAGTTAACAGATGGTTAGATATATACACTATTAATAGACATTTTCTTTTCTTTTTTTTTTACATTTTTATTGATTCATAATCATTTTACAGTGTTGTGTCAAATTCAACAGACATTTTCTTTATCCATCATTTTTTGATGAGCAATTAGTTTTCTTCTATGTCCTCGCTATTGTAAATAATGCGGCAGTGAGTATAGGGTTGAATATATCTTTTCTGATTAGTGTTTTTATTCTCTTGGAATAAGTATCCAGATATGGAAATGTTGGATCATATTTCATTTTTAATTTTTGGATAAAACTCTACAGTGTTTCCACAGTGGCAGTACAAATTTACATTCACTCAAGCCATGGATCAAGGTTCTTTTCCTTACATCCTCACCAATATTTATATTTGTTACCAGTTTGATCATTGTCATTCTGACAGGAGTGACATAAAATCTCATTGTGTTTTGGACTTGCATTTTTCTGATGGTTTGTGATGTTGACCATTTTCATGTGCCTGTTGATTACCTTTCCCTCAATGTATATTCATTTTTTGAAATGGGCTTTATGACCATAACTGTTTGATTTCATTTTTAGGCATTCTGTTGTGTTCCAATATTCTGTTTGTTCTGTGCCACTTCTATATTCATTACTGCAGCTTTGTATTATAGTTTAAAATCAGGGACAGTGATACTTCCTCTTTGTTCTTTGTCAAAGTTGATTGTATTTTTAGTTTGCTTGTTTTGTTTTGTTTTGTTTTGTTTTCTTTTCTTTTTTACTGATTTCAACTATTTTGTGTTTACATGTAAATTTAAGATTTATTTTTTGTAAGTGTCTGAAAATGCACTTTGTATTCTGATAGGCACTGAATGTAATTTGTGTATTTTCTTGGCTAGTACTGTCATTTAAACAATATTTGTTTCCTAATATATGAACACAGTATATCCTTTCATCTGTTTGCATTATCTTCAATTTCTGTTATAAATATTTTATAGTTTTCTGAGTACAGGTATTTTACCTCCTTGTTTGGATACATTTCTTGATTTTTTTGTTTTTTGTAATGCAACTCTAAGTGAGACAGTTACCTCACTTCCTCTATCTGTTAGCTTGTTGTTAGTGTGTAGAAATGCAAGATTTCTGTATGTTAATTTTACATTCTGAAATTTTACCAAATGCATTGATAAGCCCTAGTAGTTTTGTGGCGTCTCCTTTAGGATTTCTGTTTAAAGTATTTCATCTGCAAACAGATACTTTTACTCCTTTTCTGAAATAGCTATATTTTATTTACTTTTATTTTGGATAGCTATGGCTAGAATTTCCAATACTATACTGAATAACAGTGGTAAGAGTGATCATTCTTCTCTTCTTCCTTCTCTTACAGGAGATGCTTTCAGGTTTCAATCAATGAGTGTCATGTTAGCTGAATTTTTCTCATATATGACCTTAACTGTGTTGAGGTATGTTTCCTCATGCCCAATTTGAGGAGAAATTTAATCATAAATAGTTACTGAATTTGTCAAACCATTTTATGACTCTTTTGAGGTGACCATATAATTTTTATTTTTCAATTTGTTAGTTTGGTGTAACATATTGATTAATTTGTGGGTAATGAAACACTTTTGCATCCATGGAATAAAAGGGACTTAATAATACTGTATAATCCTTTAATGTTTTGTTTGCTTTGCTAACAATTTAGTGATGATTTTTGCATCTATGCTTATCAGTAGTATATAACCTGTAATTATATGAGATATTTTTTCCTCTTTTAATAGTAGTGTGATACACAAATGTGGGGTAGGAAGCCTTACTTCCTCTACAAATTTTTGAAATTCTCTGTGAAGTATAGGTAATAGCTCTTCTCTAAATGTTTGGAAGAAATCACCTGTGAATTTGCCTAGGCCTGAAATTTTGTTTCTTGGGAGATTTTGTTTAATTACTTATTCAATTTCATTAGTGATAATCTGTTAATATTTTCCATTTCACATTCCATCCTGGAGATTATGTCTTTCTAAGAAATTGTCCATTTCTTCTAGGGATTCCATTTTAATTGGCATATAATTTGTTGTATCATCTTATGATGCTTTCTGTTACTTTGATATAAGCTGTAAATTCTCATTTATTTTGGAGCTTTTTAATCTGTACTCTCTTTTTTGCTCATGAGTCTCGTTAAAGCTTATCAGTTATATTTATCTTTCAAAAGCCATAATGTAGTTTGATTAGATATTTCTATTTTTCATCTTTATTTTTTTATTTCTGTTCTGACCTTCCAGCTGTCTTTCCATCTACTAACAAGTTTATTATTTTTCTACATCTTTTGTTTGTAAGATTATTTTATAAGAGTGAGATGTGACTTATTTGTATAAGTGGGATTATTTTGCTATAAACATCCCTATAAATACTGCATTTGCTATACCCTATGGACTTTGTTTTTGTGGTCACATTTCTTTATTTATTTTTTCTTTGATTTATGCAGCAATCCATTGGTTGTTTAATATTCTATGATTTATCCTCCACATTTTTCTCAGGTTTTTCCTTGTAGTAAATTTCTATTCTGACAGAATCCATATGATTCTTCACAAAACAAGGAGAAAAATGATAAAATTTATACAAAATTGTGAAAGACCCAAATTTATAAAATTATCTTTGAGTAGTGAACCAAGCTTTGGTTATTATCCTCCCTGAGTTAAGAATATACTACAAAGTTACAGTAATCAAAACATCAAAATATATCACTAAAAGAGTCACATAGATTAATGGAACAAAATAAATAGTCCTAAAATAAACACACACTCATATGTTCAGTTAGTCTACAATGAAGGAGGCAAGAGTATGCAATGAAAACGGGCAGTCTCTTCAAGAAGTAGTTCTGGGAACACTGGACAGTACATGTAAAAGGAAAATGTAAGAGCACTTGCTCCCATGTTATACAAAGTAAGATAAAAATGGATTAATTTCCTAAGTAAACATGAAATTATAAAATTTCTGACCAACAACAAGAGCAGAACTGCCTTTGAGATAAATCATTGCAATTTTTAATTTTGATCTATCTCCTAAGTAAAAATAATAGGAAAATTAACAATAACAGTTTTTAATTTTACTGAGGAAATAATAGGTATAATATGTGATATAGGGATTCCACTTCTTGTATAAGTGTGAAGAGCAAAACCTTTTGCATAGCAAAGGAAACATTCAGCAAGACTTATGACAACACACAGAATAGAAGGAAGAGTTTCAGACAATGAAACCAACAAGCTATTAATATCCATAATGTATATATAGCATATTAGAATCAATATTTAAATAACAAAGACCCCCAACATAAAAACAGTTGAATGATCTTTATTGAAACTTTTCAAAAACAGATATGTGGATGATTTTCATGCACATAAAAAGAAACATAACTTTGCTACTCATTAGGAAATCATTAATCAAAACCAGAATGAAATATAATCTCACAGCAATCAAAATGGCTATTAACAAAAAGTCTGCAAATGACCAACATTGATAAGAATGTCGATCAAAGGGAAACCAGGTACACTGTTGGTGAAAATATAAATTGATGAATCCACTATTATAAAAGTGTGGACAGTGCTCAGAAAACTAGAAATAGAAGCATTGTATGCTGCAGGAATTCCAGTTTTATCTATAAACCTCAAAAAAAAATGAAAACATTAACTTTAAAGGATACATTACCCCCAATATTCTTAACATCATCATTTATATTACCCAAGGATATATGAACATCTCAACTGCCATCAACAGATGATTTGCAGAAGTAGATGTGAGATATAGATAAAATAATAAATACTTCATCATTGTCAAATTAAAAAATAAACTTCTGCCATTTGGAACAATGTGACTGGACAAAGAGAGCGTTGCACATAGGAAAATAAGCCATAGAGAGGAAAACACTCTATGTTGTCACTTAAATGGGGAAAATTAAGATATAAGAGAAATAATCATAAAAAAACACGAAAAGAATCACATAGATATGTGTACTGTTCCAAGTAGTGGTTTCCTGTGGGGAAAGAGAAGAAGGATGGAGAAGACAGAAATTTGTAAGCTACTAGTAGTAAATTAGAGAACCAACAGGGCTATATTTACAGCACAGAGAAATATTTAAATAATTTAATTAATATTAAAGGGATTATAGGGATATATAATAGTAAACTGTGCATGTAGGTGGGAAAAACATTGAAGAAATGAACCCAGGAAAATAAAAATATTTTGTAGTACTATGATATTAGGGGAGGTGTTTTGTTCACTTTCTTTACTGTTCTTATATTGTCCTTTCTAGAATTTAAGCTTTTTTTTTTACATTTTTTTATTGATTCATAATCATTTTACAGTGTTGTGTCAAATTCCAGTGTTCAGCACAATTTTTCAGTCATTCATGGACATATACAGACTCGTTGTCACATTTTATTCTCTGTGATTTATCATAACATTTTTGTATATTTCCCTGTGCTATACAGTGTAACCTTGTTTATCTATTCTACAATTTTGAATTCCCAGTCTATCCCTTCCCACCCTCTACCCCCCCCCGGTAACCACAAGTCTGTAATCTCTGTCCATGAGTCTATTTTTGTCCTGTATTTATGCTTTGTTTTTGTTTGGTTTTGTTTTTTAGATTCCACAAATGAGCGATCTCATATGGTATTTTTCTTTCTATTTCTGGCTTACTTCACTTAGAATGACATTCTCTAGGAGCATCCATGTTGCTGCAAATGGCATTATGTTGTCAGTTTTTATGGCTGAGTAGTATTCCATTGTATAAATATATCACCTCTTCTTTATCCAGTCACCTGTTGATGGACATTTAGGTTGTTTCCATGTTTTGGCTATTGTAAATTGTGCTGCTATGAACATTGGGGTGCAGGTGTCATCCTGAAGTAGATTTCCTTCTGGGTACAAGCCCAGGAGTGGGATTCCTGGGTCATATGGTAAGTCTATTCCTAGTCTTTTGAGGAATCTCCACACTGTTTTCCATAGTGGCTGCATTAAACTGCATTGCCACCAGCAGTGTAGGAGGGTACCCCTTTCTCCACAGCCTCTCCAGCATTTGTCATTTTTGGATTTTTGAATGACGGCCATTCTGACTGATGTGAGGTGATACCTCATTGTAGTTTTGATTTGCATTTCTCTGATAATTAGTGATATTCAACACTTTTTCATGTGCCTTTTGATCATTTGTGTGTCTTCCGTGGAGAGTTGCTTGCTTAGGTCTTCTGCCCATTTTTGGATTGTGTTGTTTACTTTTTCCTTATTGAGTCATATGAGCTGCTTATATATTTAGGAGATCAAGCCTTTGTCAGTTTCACTTGCAAAAGTTTTCTCCCATTCCGTAGGTTTTCTTCTTGTTTTATTTCTGGTTTCCTTTGCTCTGCAGAAGCTTGTAAGTTTCATTAGGTCGAATTTGTTTATTCTTGCTTTTATTTCTTCTAGGAGAAAATTTTTGAAATGTATGTCAGATAATGTTTTGCCTATGTTTTCCTCTAGGAGGTTTATTGTATCTTGTCTTATGTTTCAGTCTTTAATCCATTTTGAGTTGATTTTTTTATATGGTGTAAGGGTGTGTTCTAGCTTCATTGTTTTACATGCTGCTGTCCAGTTTTCCCAACACCATTTGCTGAATAGACTGTCTTTATTCCATTGTATATTCTTGCCTCCTTTGTCGAAGATGAGTTGACCAAAAGTTTGTGGGTTCATTTCTGGGCTCTCTATTCTGTTCCATTGGTCTATATGTCTGTTTTGGTACCAATACCATGCTGTCTTGATGACTGGAGCTCTATAGTATTGTCTGAAGTCTGGGAGAGTTATTCCTCCAGCCTCTTTCTTTCTCTTCAGTAATGCTTTAGCAATTCTAGGTCTTTGATGGTTCCATATAAATTTTATTATGATTTGTTCTAGTTCTGTGAAATATGTCCTGGGTAATTGGATAGGGATTTCATTAAATCTGTAT
Organism: Vicugna pacos; assembly: GCF_048564905.1. Taxonomy (NCBI): domain Eukaryota; kingdom Metazoa; phylum Chordata; class Mammalia; order Artiodactyla; family Camelidae; genus Vicugna; species Vicugna pacos. The sequence goes on from NW_027328734.1 coordinate 2,522,654, forward strand.
ATTGCCTTGGGCAGTGTGACCATTTTAACAATATTGATTCTTCCAATCCAAGAGCATGGAATATCTTTCCATTTTTTAAAGTCTTCTGTAATTTCCTTCATCAATGGTTTATAGTTTTCTGTGTATAATTCTTTCACCTCCTTGGTTAGATTTATTCCCAGATATTTTATTATTTTGGTTGCTATTTTAAAGGGGATTGTTTCTTTACTTTCTTTTTCTGTTGATTTATCATTAGTGTAAAGAAAGGCAACTGATTTTTGAACATTAATTTTGTAACCTACTACCTTGCTGAATTCTTCAATCAGCTCTAGTAGCTTTTTTGTGGACCTTTTAGGGTTTTCTTTATATAGTAACTTGTCGTCAGCATATAATGACACTTTTACCTCTTCTTTTCCAATTTGGATCCATTTTATTTCTTTCTCTTGCCTGATTGCTGTGGCTAGGACTTCCAGGACTATATAGAATAGGAGTGGTGATAGTGGGCATCCTTGTCTTGTCCCAGATTTTATTGGGAAGCTTTGAGTTTTTCACTGTTGAGAACTATGCTGGCTATAGGTTTGTCATATATAGCTTTTATTATGTTGAGATATGTTCCCTCTATACCCACTTTGGCGAGAGTTTTTATCATAAATGGGTGTTGAATTTTATCAAATGCTTTTTTTTCATCGATTGAGATGATCATGTGGTTTTTGTCCTTTCTCTTGTTGATGTGATGTATTACATTGATTGATTTGCGTATGTTGAACCAGCTTTGTGTCCCTGGGATGAACCCCACTTGGTCATGATGTATAATGTTTTTTATGTGTTGTTGGATTCTATTTGCTAAAATTTTGGTGAGGATTATGGCGTCTATGTTCATCAGTGATATTGGCCTATAATTCTCTTTTTTTGTAGTGTCTTTGCCTGGTTTTGGTATCAGGGTGATGGTGGCTTCATAGAATGGGTTTGGGAGTATTCCCTCCTTTTCAATCGTCTGGAAGAATTTGAGAAGGACTGGTATGAGTTCTTCTTTGTATGTTTGGTAGAATTCCCCGGTGAAGCCATCCATCCTGGACTTTTATTTGTAGGGAGGTTTTTAATTGCTATTTCTATTTCCTTTCTAGTGATCGGATTGTTCAAGTGTTCAGTTTCTTCTTGATTCAGCTGTGGTGGACAGTATGTTTCCAGAAACTTGTCCATGTCCTCTAGGTTATCCAGTTTGGTTCCATATAGTTTTTCATAATATTCTCGTATGATATTCTGTATTTCTATTTTGTTTGTTGTAGTTTCTCCATTTTCCTTTCATATTTTGCTAATTTGTGCTCTCTCTTTTTTCTTCTTTCTGAGTTTGGCCAGAGATTTGTCGATTTTATTTACTTTTTAAAAAAACCAGCTTTTGGTTTGGTTGAATTTTTCTATGGTCTTGTTAATCTCTATTGTATTTAATTCCTCTCTGATCTTTGTTATTTCCTTCCTTCTGCTGCTTTTTGAGGCTTTTTGTTCTTCTTCTTCTAATTGATTCAGGTGGTGGGCTAACTTGTTTATTTGAGATTGTTCTTCTTTTTTGAGGAAGGTCTGTATCGCTATAAACTTCCCTCTTAGCACTGCCTTTGCTGTGTCCCATAGGGTTTGAGTGGTTGTGCTTTCATTATCATTTGTCTCAAGGTATTTTTTAATTTCAGCTTTGATTTCCTCATTGATCCATTGTTTTTTCAATAACATATTGTTTAATCTCCATGCTTTTCTTTTTTTCTCCTTTGTTTCTCTGTTGTTGATTTCCAGTTTCACGGCATTGTGGTCAGTAAAGATGCTTGAGATTATTTCTAACTTCTTAAATTTGTTGAGGTTTCTTTTGTGTCCAAGTACATGATCGATCCTGGAAAATGTTCCATGTGCACTTGAAAAGAATGTATATTCTATTTTTGGGGGGTGTAAAGCTCTGAAAATATCCACCAAATCTAGTTTTTCTAGTGTAGTATTTAATTTCTCTGTTGTCTTGTTTATTTTCTGTCTGGAAGATCAGTCTAGTGATGTTAATGCAGTGTTAAAATCTCCAACTATGATTGTATTCCCATCAATATCCCCCTTTATCTCTGTTAGTAATTCTTGTATGTACTTAGGTGCTCCTATATTGGGTGCATATATATTAACGAGTGTAATTTCTTCATCTTGTATCACTCCTTTAATCATTATAAAATGTCCTTCTTTATCTTTCTTTATGGCCTTTGTTTTAAAGTCTATTTTGTCTGAAATCAGTACTGCAACACCTGCTTTTTTGGCTTTTCCATTTGCATGGAATATTCTTTTCCATCTTTTCATTGTCAATCTATATGTGTCCTTCTCCCTAAAGTGGGTCTCTTGTATGCAGCATATTGAAGGTTCTTGCTTTATTATCCAGTCTGCCACTCTATGTCTTTTGACTGGAGCATTTAGTCCATTAACATTTACAGTAATTAATGATAGATGTGTGTTTATTGACATTTTGAACTTATCTTTGCAGTTGAATTGGTATATCCTCTTTGTTCCTTTCTTCTTCCTTTTGTGGTTTGGTAATTTTCCTTTGTATTATCATGGATTTTATTTAATTTTTGTGACTCCCTTGTAAATTTTTGACTTGTGGTTACCCTTTTTTGTAAATCTATTAACCTATACCCGTTTTTAATAAACTGATAATAACATGATCTCAAACCCATCCTACTGTTAAAAAAATTTAAAAAAAGAAAGAAAAAAAATTCTATATTTCCCTGCCTCCCTCTCCCACTCTCAGTGATTTGTATGTCTTCTTTTATAATTAAGTGTTTTCTTTATTTGGAATTCATGAGTTATCACCTTTCCAGCTGTATTTTTCTCATTTCTGTAGCATCCTGCTGCTTTTCTATTTAGAATAGCCATTTCAATATTTCTTTTAGCATGGCTTTAGTGTTGCTAAACTCCTGCAGCTTTTTTTTGTCTGTGAAACTCTTTATTTCTCCTTCTATCCTAAAGGATAGCCTTGCTGGATAAAGTATCCTAGGCTGCATCTTTTTTCATTCAGGGCCTTGAGTATATCTTGCCACTCCCTTCTGGCCTGTAGTGTTTGTGTAGAGAAATCAGCTGAGAGCCTTATGGGGGTTCCCATGTAGTTCACTCTTTACTTTTCTCTTGCTGCCTTTAGAAGAATTTAAGCTTTTAATTGAAAAAGTATATACTTTAAAAGTGACATAAGTTTAAACTATTTTTGTCTCTCCCCTTAAATCTACTGTCAGTAGAGCGTTCACATCTCAACAAAAATAACAACACAAAACAATACTCCAGAATACATGTGAACAGGTGAAGTTTGGTGGACTAAAACACACAAAGGTGGCTGGAGTGAGGGAAGAGCAGATTTGGTGTCTGCAACCATGGCCCCCTGACTAGGATAAATGAGTCCACAAGTTCAGAGAACCCAGTGGAATCAGGGTCTCAGTAGTTCACACAGCTTCCACCCCCAACTGCACTAGTACTCATGGTCACATGTTACTGGGAGAGAGCCACAATGGAGACAGAAATTCCATCTTTCAGACACTCAGACATTCATGACACTGTCCCTACTCCCCATTCATAGTGGTGGAGACAAGATACCTTGCAACACTGGACATAGCAAAGGCACTTGCCTGATTCCAAATACCCACCAGTCTTTACACCTTTCTTCAATGTGTAAACTGAGTCTCAAGGGATATCAGATAAAAGGAAGGGTTTGCCGTCCCAGTGAGAACAGTGGCATTAACTACCCGAGAAGTCTAAGAAGTGACAATGAAAGCACATCTTTTATGCAGACAGTAGCGACTGGAAAGTGCCAATTTGAAATATTATCAGAGGTAACTCAGGTAAGTAAAACCAAAAATTGTGCAATAATGCAAACTACCAGAATACAAAAGCAAGGACTCCAACTCCCAATCTGTTATTTAGTGTCATCAGAGCAATAAATTTTCAAGATCATGACCAATCACAGTAAAATTATAGGGCATGCACACACACAGATACACAGACACAGACACTGACACAAACACAGTCACACACGCACATACACCTGTGAACACACACACACACAATGTCAACCTTGCAGCAAACAAACTTAAAGTCATAGTATATTGCCATATAACTAATAGAGAATCCGAATAGGTGTCATACAGAAACTCAATACAAAAAAAAAAAATACTAAGAAAGTAGTTTAGTGAGCTCAAGAATAAATGAAATGATGATAAGGAATATATTACCAAAGAGATTGAAACTATAAAATAACCAATTATTGTTTGAGGACCAGTAGAACTTAATAAATGAGTTGAAAAATGCAACAGAAAGCCGTGGAAGTAGACTGTCTTTGTGGAATAGAGATTAGCAAACTCACCAATACAAAACTATAAATGATAGGAGAGGGCTGAGATACAAGATATTAAAAAGTGAGGAAATTCAACAGTAGCCATCAGACTTCCCCAGAAAGTGCACATTAGAATGGAATCCTGGAGGGAGAAGAAAGTTAGAAGGCAGCTGATGGTTTATTTAAAGAAGTAATGGTTGATAAATTCCTGAACCTGTGTAAGGAACTGATATACAATTTGTGAGGCAACAAAACACCAGTAACTTTAAGAGAAAGGGACCTCCTTCAAGATACGTCATATGCAAATTGGAAAGTCAATGACAGAGAAAAAATTTTAAACACAGACAAATATAGTTTGATAATCTACAAAGGAACCCCATTAGGCTATCAGCAGATTTCTGAGAAGGAAACATTGGCAAATGTTAAATAAAATTACATTTCATATTACTGAAATAAGAAATAACTTACCCAATAATACTTACACCATTATCACTTAGATATAAAGTGAAAATAAAGACTTTACCAGACAAGCAAAACCTGAATGTGATGAAAAAAACAAAACCGAGACACCAAATAAGAGGTGTAGTAAAGAAATCTTCTAAGAAATATAAAATGGCAAATATATGCAAAACATTGAACAAAATGCTAAGGAGATACCATGAGAAAGTTGCAACTGTTTCTTTGGTATGTTTTTAAATGCTACTATTCTATATGGATAAAAAGAGGGAAAAATAGGAAAACAGGGGCAATAAATATACATACTTCAAACTGGTAACTTGTTTACAACAGTAAAAGAAATAATTTGAGTCAGTAATCATAAAAAGAATAGAGTAAAAATAAAACAATATTAAAGGAAGCTTTTATCAACGGAAAAAGGACTTAATTATACATGAGATGTTATATTTTAATTGAAGTACAGTAGATGTACTATATTGTGTTGTTTCAGATCTACAGCATAGTTATTCTAACCACTTTGTAGATCATATTGCATTATGTATTATTACAATTATTGTAACTTACAATTATTTTAAGCTATTGTGTTTAATTCCATGATCTATACAGATTATCAATGTTTCTTCTCTGTTTATTTATACTACTTTCTCTCTGTCAATGTTCTACCATTAAATTCTCTTTCCCTTCACTTTTTTTTCCCATATCTTTGAGTCTGCTTAAGTCTTGTCTATCTAATCTCTTTACCTATCCATCATGTCTCTATCTATCTATCTATCTATCTATCTATCTATCTATCTATCTATCTATCTATCATCTATCTATCTATCTATCTATCTGTTTATCTATTTATCTATCATGTATTATCCTTCTATCTATTTATCTGTCATCTATCAATAGTTAGATATACACAGATATTTGTTATACTTTAGATTCCACATATAAATTATATTATATAGTTTGGTTTTAGTCTAAGTTACTTCACTAAGCACAAAATTTAGTAGGTCTTTTCATGATGCTGAAATAGCATTGTATTATACTTTTCATGGCTGAGTATTATTCCATTGTATATTTATAGAAACATCATATATTCTTAAGTCCATAGTCTACTGTGGACATTTGGATTGCTTCCATATTTTGCATATTATAAATAGTGCTGTTGTGAACATTGTTTCTTCTCAATTTAGGTTTATTTCTCCTGATTTTTTCTTGGAGAGTTATTACTGTGTCTTATGGTAGTAAACTTTTTAGTTTTTAAACAAATCTAAATACTGTTTTCCATACAAGTTCCAACAATTTACATTCCTACAAAGAGAAAACAAGATATTTGTTTCCTCCACATCGTCTCCAACACTTTGTATTTGTGGAATTTTTGATAATAGCCATTTGACCAGTTTTCAGTGATACCTCATTTTGATTTTGATTTGCAATTATATAATAATTAGTAATGTTGAGCAATTTTATCACTTGCCTGTTACTCATCTGTAAGTTTTCTTTGGAAAAATATTAACTCAGGTACTCTGCTCTAGTTTTTGATTGGTTTTTCTTTTTCACCTTGAGTTGTGTAACCTAAGTCCGTGTTACATCTATTAACCTATATCTATTAACCCCTGGTCACTTGTATTGTTTGCAATTATGTTCTCCAATTACACAGGAAGTGTTTTCATTTCATTTATAGTGTCCTTAGCTGTGCAGAAATTTTCAAGTTTGTTTAGGTCCCACTTGCTTTTTTCCTTTTATTTCTTTTGCCTTAGGAGACTGATATAAGAAAATATTCCTATGATATACATCCAAAAGTGTATCACCTATATTCCATTCTAGCGGTTTTATAGTATCAGGCCTTTCATTTAGGTCCTTAATAAACTTGGAGTTTATTTTTGTATCTGATGTCAGGGAATGCTCTCATTTCACTCTTTTACATGTAGATGTCCAGCTTTTAGTACACCATCCATTGATGAGACTGTCTTTTCTCCATTGTGTACTCTTGCCTCTTTTATCATAGTTTCATTTCTCATAGGTGTGTGGAATTATTTCTAGGCTATATATTTTTTTTGATTTTATCTCTGTGCCAATGCCATGCTGTTTGTATTACTTTAGCTTTGTAGTATAGTAAGGTTTCTGGGAGGGTTATACCTCCAGATTTGTTGTTTTTTCTCAAAGTCATTTTGACAATTTCTAATGGTTTCATGTAAAACTTAGAGTTATTTATTTTCTGATTCTGTGGAAAATATTACAGCTTCATAACAGGAATTGCACTAAATCATTAGGATTCTTTGTGTAGTACGGCCATGTTTGCAATATGAACTCTTTCAATCCAAGACCACATCTTTCCATTTGTTTGAATCATTTTTAATTTCTTTGTCAATGTTTTATTATTTTCAGTGTTTAGATCTTTCACATATGTGGTTACATTTATTCCAAGATATTCGGGGGTATGGGGTTTTAAATATTATTGCTTTCAATGTCCATTTTATGGTATCTCATCATTACTGTGTAGAAATGCAAGAGACTTCTTCACATTAATCTTGAACCCTGCTCCCTTGATGAAATTATTTGTTGTTCATAATAGTCAGTGTGGAGCCCTTAGGACTCTCTATGTAGATAGTTATGCCATTAGTTCTAGTGACAATTTTGCCTCTTTCTTTCCATTTTGCATTTCTTTTACTTCTTTTTCTTTTCCTTTCTTCTATTATTGTTGAACAGATGTGGTGAGAGTAGGAATCTTTGTTTTGGTCCTGAATTTACCCATAAGGCTTTCAGCCTTTTCCCTGACTATTATAAATGGTTATAAATGGCCTTTAGTATGTTGAGAGATGTTTCCATTGTACTCACTTTCATGAGAGTTCTGATGATGAACGTATTTTAAAATTTGTCAAATGCTTTTATTTGTGTATTGACATGGTATTGTGTATTTTGTCCTTCCCTTATTAAAGATATGTCACGCTGATCGACTTGTGTATGTTGAACCATCCTTGTGACTCTGGAAGGAGTCCAACTGGTCATCATGTATAATCTTTTCTATGTATTGCTGGACTCATTTGTTGATGTTTTTTGAGGATTTTTGAATATATATTCATCAAGGATATTGGATTTTCATTTTATTTTTTTTTTGTTAGTGTCTTTGACTGGTCTTGTTATCAGGTTAATGGTGGCCTCATAGAATAACTTTGGGAATTTTCCTTCCTCCTTCATTTTTTAAAATAGCTGGGGGGAAAGAGGTTTTACTGAAAGCATCTCGGCATTTTTTTCAAGGGGTGTTTTTAAATTGTAGATTTAAATTAACTTATACTGATTACTCTTTTCAAGTTCTCAGTTTTCTTTTTATTCAGTGTTGGCAGGCTGTACATTTCTAGAAATTTGTCCATTTCTTTTCGGTCGTCCCATTGGTTGTCATGTAACAGCTCATAGTGATTTCATAATCATTTTTTGTATTTCTGTAATATCAGATATTATTTCTATTGTTTCACTTCTTATTTTGTTAGGGTACAGTCTCTGTATTTCTTGATAAGGCTGGCTAAATGTTTAACTGTTTGTTAATATTTTTAAGAAAACTTAAAGCTGTTGATTTTATGATTTGTAATTTAATTTTCAACTTTTTAAAATTTATTTTCAACATAATCATTAAAGATTTCTCTTTCTACTGCCTTTGTGTTTTGTTTGTTCTTATTTCTTCCTATTTTGTGCAGTATGCTTCATACTTTCTATGAGGTTTTTCTTGTTCCTTGTGGAAATCCTAATATGTTCTCAACATCCCTCTTACATTTGTTTTTGCTGCATCCCATACATTTTATGAAGCTGTGTTTTCATTGTAATTTGTCTCCAGGTATGATTTTATAACCTCTTTGATTTCACTGCATCTTTGATTTCATCATTGACCTTTCTTTATTTTTTTTAAAGGATGTGGTTTGGCTTTATGTTTGTGCTTTTCCTATTCTTTCTAGTGTTGATGCACAGTATCATACTTTTGTGTATGGAAAACTACTTGCTGTAATCTATGTTTGCTTGAAGTCCCTGAGGCTCATTTCATGACATAATATGTGGTTAATTCCTTAGACAGCATCCTGTGCACACTTGAAAAGTTTATGTGTTCTGCTATTCTGATGCAGTGTCCAATAGCTCACTTAGGTTCAAATGATCTAATATGCTATTAAGACCTCTGTTTCCTTACAAATGTTCTTTCTGGATGATCTGGCCATCAGAATAGTGAGGAGTTAAAGTCATTTACTATTATTGTTTTATAATGAATTAAATTTTTCTTGTCTACTAAAATTTCTTTTTATATCTAGGATCTACGGTGTTTGGTCCATATATAATTTAATGAGTGTAATACCCTATTTTTTAATTGATCTCTTTTTCTTTATATAATCTCATATTTTTTTCATTTTGGCCCTTGTTTTAAAACGTATTTTGTGTGAGTTAAGCATTGCAATCTGCACTTTCTTGTCATTTCCAAGGAATATCTTTTCCATTTTTTCCAGACTATGTTTATCTTCCACCATAAAGTGAGACTTTCTTTGGGGGAGGCAAAGATGGAGGAGTAGAAAGATGCTCATAGCTCACCCTTTCCACAAATGCACTCATATCCACAGGCCCACTCAACTAACCAAATAACCTGCAGAAATCTGACAGATCATTGTCCTCTTCAGTAGATAAAGATGTGAAAAATCGGTAGGGAAAAGGAAGAAAGAAAGAATAAAAGGCAAAACAGAGTGGGACAGGTCCCATTGGGAGGGAGCAGCAAAGAAGGATTGTTGCTCATTCACTGTGTCTCCCCTCTCCAACTGAGAGTTCAGCAGGACGGTGGGGGAGCCTCCAAGGCTTGGCCTTGTACATAGTATAAGTTGAATGACAGAACTAAGTTAAACAGGCACAGAGAATCCCTGTGGCACCCAGCCGAAGATGCAGCCCAGAAGCTGGGGGCAGGGCCATGCTGCCCGAGCTGGGTGGTAGATGGGAATGGGTGCACTGTGGTTGCCTGGGGGAATGGAGTGGGCTTGAGCCATTGCTATGGGTGCACAGGGCAGAACAACCTGGGCCCTCCCTAAAACATCAGGGCAGATGTGCCCAATTGTGGGAAGGGTGCAATTCCCATCTATGAAAATCCACAAAAGTTTCTAGGTGAAGAGAGCTGGGGCTCAGACACAGCCACCATAGACTCTGGTGCTTTGCCCCCAGGTGGCAGTGGGGGCAAAACCTGCATCTACACCTAGGGACTTAGCAGCATCAAGGGCCAGACTGAGACTTGCCGACAGCATGAGGCAAATATGATACTACAGTCTCGTTCCTCAGAGAAGTTGTCTGTCAAGACAAACAAGGAGCTGGATCTTGGCCCAGACCAGAGACAGGCCTATTCCTCAGTCTTCACTGAGCCCACATCCGGTGTGCAAACCTGAGGCAGAGAGTACAGTGGCACAGAGCAGCAGAGTGATCGGCAACCTGAGAGGGCGGGTGGTCCCTCAAATTTTGAGCTGGAATGCAGCCCCTGACCATGGTGCTGGGAAAGGACATGATGCCCAATCCTTCCTAGTCAGTCTGCAACATCTGACTGCAGCATCGGGCAGGGCAGTGACAAGCCAGCCCAAAGTAAAGAGAGCTGCATCTGAACCAGTGTTTAGTGTAGAAGCGATCTGCTTGCCAAAATGCTCTGGGAGCAGCACAGATGAGGGCTCCAATGGAGGGCCTCTGGAAACAGCAAGATGAACTTCCAAAACAGGATGAATACAGAAAGATTTCACATTAAAAGTACACAGTCCTCAGGAGTACACAGACCACCCCCTTGTTTTAATCTGTTTTTACCTGTTCCATTTTCTATTATCCTCTTAATTTTTACTTCTTATTCAATTATATATACCACCATTTTAATCCCTTTGAAATTTTTTAAAATATTTTTATTATTATTACTTTTCAAACTCTGCTTCAAATTGCTTTAATATTATTCATTATACAATGTCTTCAAAGCTTTATTTCTCCCATCTTTAAAATTCCTTATCTCTCTCTCTCTTTTTTCTGTTTTCTAAGTTGTATTATTACATTGTCATTAGGTAGACATACTCCTTTAGGACCACAGTATATAACTGATACTTCATAAAAATCAGTGCCAGAGAGGTAGTAGAAATATGAAGAAGCAGAGAAACCATTCCCAATTAAAAGAACAAGAGAAATCCCCTGAAAGAATGATCAGTGAAATAGACATCGATACCTACTAGATGAAGATTTCAAAAATGGAGTGATCTAAGTACTGAAAGAAATAAAAGAGATAGTGTTTAGACATATTAAATATGTCAAAAATGAAATGGAAGCTATAAAGAAGAACCGAGTAGAATAGGTAAACCTGTTGACTGAGATGAGGAATGATTTAAAGGCGTAGCAAAGCTGATTATATAACGCAGAGGAACGAATTAGTGACTGAGAAGACAGGACAATAGAAAGCACCCAATCAGTAGACCTACAAGAGAAACAATGGGAAAGTAATGAAAAAAGCATAAGTGACCTATGGGAAAATAGAAAGCATGCCAAATTTGGCATGATAAATGTCCCAGAAGGGGAAGAAGATCAAAGGGGATTACAAAGGTTTTTGTAGAAATCATGACTGAGAACTTCCCAAACTTAAAGAAGGAATCAGATATCCAATACTGGAAGATCAGAGTGTCCCAAACAGGAAGAACCCAAATACACCCAAACCAAGACATATAATTAAGATGGCCAGAGTCATGGATAAAAAATGATCCTAAAGACAGCAAGAGAAGAGCAAAGAGTGAGTTATAAGGGAATCCCCATTAGGCTCCCAGGTGATTTCACTACAAAAATACTACAGGCCAGAAGGGAGTGGCAAGATATATTCAAAGTCCTGAATGAAAAAAAAGTTATATCCTAGGATACTTTAACCAGCAAGGCTATCCTTTTTGGTAGAAGGAGACATAAAGAATTTCTAAGACTTGAAAAAGCTTCAAAAGTTCAGCAAATCTAGACCCAAGCTAAAAGAATTATTGAAAGGCCTTCTCTAAAAAGAAAAGTAGCAGGATGCAACAGAAATTTGAAACTCACAGCTGGAAAGGTGATAACTCATGAATTACAAATAAAATAAACACAAAATTTTAAAACAACACATACAAATCATTGAGAGTGGGAAAGGGAGACATGAAAATAGAGAATTTATTTTTTGGTCTTTCCTTTTAAAATTGTTTATTCTCGGTAGGATGGGTTTGAGATCATGTTACTACCCATTTAATAAAAACAGTTATATTAATGGTCTAAGGGAATTATAAAAAAGGGTAACTAGAAGACAAAAACTTATCAGGGTGTCACTAAAACAAAAAAAAAATTCATGATAATACAAAGCAAATTTACCAAACCATAAAAGGAAGATGAAAGGAACAAAGAGTAAATACCAAATCAACTGCAAAGGAAAGTTCAAATTGTCAATAAACACAAGCCTATCATCAATTATTGTAAATGTTATTTGACTAAATGCTCCAGTCGAAAGTCATAGAGTGGCCGGCTGGATGATAAAGCAAGAACCTTTAAAATGCTGCATACAAGAGACCCACATCAGAGAGAAGGACACAAATAGATTGATAGTGAAAGAATGGAAAAAGGGCATTTCATATAATTGGAAAAACCAAAAAAGCAGGTGTTGCAGTACTGACTTCAGACAAAATAGTCTTTAAAACAAAGGCCATAAAGAAAGAAAAAGAAGGACATTTTATAATGATTAAAGGAGTGATACAATATGAAGATAGCACACTCGTTAATACATATGCACCAAATATAGGAGCACCTAAGTACATAAAATAATTACTAAGAGATATAAAGGGGGATTCATATTTGGAGATTTCAACACTGCATTAACATAACTAGACAGATCATCGAGACAGAAATTAAATTAGGCAACTGAGAATTTATATAATACAATAGAAATATAACCCTTGGTGAATATTTTCAGAGCATTGCACCCCCCACAAAATAGGATATACATTCTTTTCAAGTGCACGTGGAACATTTTCCAGGGTTCATGATGTACTTGGGCATAAAAGAAACCTCTGCAATTTTAAGAAGTTAAAAATTACCTCAAGTATCTTTACTGACCACAATGCCATGAAGCTAGAAATCAACAACAGAGAAACAAAGGGGAAAAATGAAAACATAGGGATTAAATAATATGTTATTAATAAACAAATGGGTCAATGAAGAAATCAAAGGTGAAATGAAAATGTACCTTGAGACAAAAGAAAATGAAAGCAAAACCACACAATATTTATGGGACACAGCGAAAGCAGTGCTGAGAGGGGAGTTTATTGTGATACAGGCCTTCCTCAAAAAAGAACAACCACAAATAAACAGTTTAACCCACCAGCAGAATGAACTAGAAATAGAAGAACAAAAATACCCAAAAGACAGGGGAAGGAAGGAAATCATAAATATAGGGGAGGAAATAAATAACACAGAGATGAAAAAGAACACAGGAAAAAAATCAACCAATTCAAAAGCTGGTTTTTCCAAAAAGTAAGTAAAATCGACAAACCTGTGGCCAAAGTCAAAAAGAAGAAAAGAGAGAGAGTACAAATTACCAAATAAGAAATGAGAATGCAGAAATTACCACAAAATTTAGAAAAACAGAATATCATATGAGAATAGTATGAAAATATATTAAACCAAACTGTGTTACCTACAATAGCTGGACAAGTTTCTGTGATCATACTGTCCACCAAGACTGAATCAAGACGTAACTGACCCCTTGAAAAAGCAGAGCACCAGAAATGAAATTAAAATAGCAATATAAAACTTCCCTAAAAATAGCAGCCCATGACTGGATGGATTCACCGAGGAATTCTACCATACATAACAGAAGAACTCATACTAGTCCTTCTCCAACTCTTCCAGATGTTTGAAAAGAAAGGAATATTCCCAAAGTCATTCTATGAAACCACAATCACCCTGATACCACAACCAGGCAAAGACACTACCAAAAAAGAGTATTATATGCCAATATCATTGATGAAGACAGACACCAAAATCCTCACCAAATAGTAGCAAATAGAATCCAACAACACAGAAAAAAGATTATACATCATGACCAAGTGGGGATCATGCCAGTGACACAGGGGTGGTTCAACATATGCAAATCAATCAATGTAATACAGCACATCAACCAGAGAAGGAACCAAAACCACATGATCATCTCAATAGATGCAGGAAAGCATTTGATAAAATTCAACACCCACGTATGATAAAAATTCTCACCAAAGTGGGCATAGAGGGAATATATCTCAACATCATGAAAGCTATAGATAACAAACCTACAGCCAGCATAGTACTCAATGGTGAGAAAGTCAAATTCTTCCCACTAAAATCTGGGAAAGTAAAAGAATGCACACTATCACGACTCCTACTCAAGATAGACTTGGAAGTCCTAGCCACAGCAATCAAACAAGAGAGAGAAGTAAAGTGGATGCAAATTGGAAAGGAAGAGGTAAAAGGCTCACTATATGCAGAGAATATGTTACAATATATAGAAATATGTTACAATATATAGAAAATATATATTGCATAAATTTCCTTGTAGAAAAATTAAAACCAAGAATAAACAAATGAGACCTAATGAAACTTACAAGCTTCTGCACAGTAAAGACGCCGGAAGTAAAACAACAAGACAACTTACGGAATGGGAAAAAATTTGCATATGAAACCGTCAAAGGATTGATCTCCAGAGTATATAAGCAGCTCATCCAACTGAATAAGAAAAAATAAACAACCCAATCCAAAATTGGGCAGAAGACATAAACAAGCAATTCTCCAAGGAAGACATACAAATGATCAAAAGGAACATCAGAAAATGCTCAATATCACTGATGATCAGAGAAATGCCAATCAAAACTGCAATTAGATATCACCTCACACCAGTCAGAATGGCCATCATTCAAAAATCCGCAAATGACAAATGCTGGAGAGGCTGTGGAATAAAGGGAACCGTCCTTCACTGCTGGAGGCAATGCAGGTTGGTGAAGCCACTGTGGAAAACAGGATGGAGATTCCTCAAAAGCTTTGGAATAGACTTACTATATGACCCAAGAATCCCGCTCATGGGCATAAATCCAGAAGGAACCCTACTTCAGGAAGACACCTGCATTCCAATGCTCATAGCCAGCACTATTTATAATAGCCAAGACATGGAAACAGCCTAAATGTCCATCGAAAGTTGACTGGATAAAGAAGAGGTGGTATATTTATACAATGGAATAGCAGTCATTCTTATAAACTGACAATATAATGCCATTTTCAGCAACATGGATGGTCCAGGAGAAAATCAGTCTAAGTGAAGTAAGCCAGAAATAGAAAGAAAAATACCATATGAGATGGCTCATGTGTGGAATCAAAAAACAAAACAAAATCAAGAAAAAATGCATAAATACAAAACAGAAATATACTCGCAGGCAGAGAATACAAAGTGTTGGTTGCCAAGGGGTGGGGTGTGGGAAGAGATAGGCTGGGAGGTCAAAATTGTAAAATAGATAAACAGGATTGTACTCTATAGCACAGGGAAATATATAAAAGACGTTAACGGCAGCTCACAGGTGAAAAATTGGGAGAAAAAATGTATATATGATAATTGTACCTAAAAAATTGTGCTCTAAAATGGACTTTGAGACAACTTTGTAAAATGATTGAAAATCAATTTTAAAAAGTTAAAAAAAGAAAAAAACATGATCTAAATATTACAGGTGTTAATGTAAATTAGAGAGCAAAAACAACTATTCAAAAAGTAGTAAAACCAATGATTTTGTTTTTTGTTTTCTTTTTAAGATAAGCAAAATCAAAAAACCTCTATCCAGGTGCATCATGAAGAAAAGAGAGATGCTCCAAAGAAATAAATTCAGAAATAAAAGTGAAGAAATAACAATTGTTCTCTCAGATATACAAAAAAGGGAACATTTTGTCACCAATTACATGCTAATAAACTGGAAAACTTAGAAGAAATAGACAAATGTCTAGAAATAGACAGAGATAAGGAGAAACATTAATTTGAACAAACTGTTTACTAGAAGAAAGATAGAATCTGCATTTAAAAAAATCATTAGACATTGGTGCAGATTTAAACAGCTCCCGTGGAGAATTGCACAAAAATACAAAGCAGGACTTATACTCTTCAAACTATTCAAAAATAGTGAAGATGTAGGGAACTCCCATATTAATTCTATGAAGCTTTCATTACCCTGATAGCAAAGCCAACAAACAAAGTACAAGCAAAGAGAATTTCAAGCCAATAACTTTGATTGAAATAGATGCAAAAATTCAAAAAAGTATTATTAATAAACTAAATCCAGCAATACCTAAAATGAATCATACAACATGATCAACTTTAATTCATTGCAGGGTCATAAGAGAGGTTGAAATTACATGAAATCAATCAGTTTGATACACCACATTAACAAAAGAAAAAGGGAAAATGACTTGGTCATCCCAATAAATCGATAAACAACATTTCACAAACTTCAACTTTCATTCATTAAAACAGCAGCAGCAACAACAACAAGAACAGTAGAGTCAACAAAAACAGAAACTTCTTACCAAAGTAGGATTCAGGAAATATATCTCAACATAACTAAAGTCATTAATTACAGACACACAGACAACATAATATGCAAAAGTGAATAACTGAAAGCCAAATTAAGGAATAAAACAAGGATGCACACTCTCACCATTTCTATTAAACACAGTATGGGAAGTCATAGCAACAGCAATCGGACAAGAAAAAAACGTTACTCAAGTTGGATTGAATAAAGTAATACTGTTATTATTTTAGATGACAGGATAATCTATATAGAGAACCCTAAAGATTCTCCACATGAAAACAACTAAAACTAATAAAGACATTTAGCAAAGTAGGATGATTCATGATTAATATACAAAAAATGTCACATTTCTTTATACTAACAGTGAAATATTCCATTATTTAAAAAAATCCATATGAAAACAGATCAAAAATGAAAAATCTATGAAAAATCCAAGATAATAAAATCAATAGGACACTGATAAAGAAATTTGAATTTGATGCAAAGAAATGGAAAGAAATTTCAAGATCTTAGTTTAGAGGAATTAATAGTGTTAAAATATGTATACTACAAAAAATGTCTACAAATATAAAGTGATTCAGATCGAATTACATGATATTTTCCACAGAACTTAAAACAGTCCTAAGATTTGTATGGAAAAGCAAAAGAACTAGAACTGCAAAAGAAACAATGAGGGAAAAGTACAAAGTTGGTTGCATAATGCATATCCCTCCCAGATCTCAGACTATATTACAAAAACTGTAATCAAAACAGCACAATGCTGGAAAACAAACAAACATCTATATCACTGGAACAGAACACAGAGGCTGAATTAAACATCACACCTATGGTCAACTAAACTATGACAAAGGAATCAAAATTATATAATGCCTAAAAGACAGTCTTCAGCATGTGATGTTGAGAAAGTTAGACATCTACATGTAAATCAATGAAATTAGAACACTCCATCACACTGTACAAATATAAACTCTAAATGTTTTAAATATCTGAATCTAATACATGACACAATAAACTCCTGGAAACTAACATAGTCAAAACATAAATTGTAGCGAAATTTTCTTATGTCACTCTCCCAAGCTGAAAACAATAAAGGCAAAATAATCAAATAGATCCAAATTAAACTTAAAAGCTTCTATACAGCAAAATAAACAGAATGAAAAGATGAACTTCCAAATGGGAGAAAACATTTGGAAACAATGCAATCAATAAGAGGCTAATTTCTAAAATACACACATCGTTCATACAACTCCATTTCAAAAATCTACAAACAACTCAGCCAGAAAATGAGCAGAAGGCAATTTTCTATAGACCTATCATATGACCCAGCAATCCCACTCCTGGGCATATAAAGCCTAAAATCTGAAAACAAAGAATCGTAGTGTAAAATATAAGAAGTAAACTCTGACATTGGATTTAATTTGATTCTCAATATGTCTCCTCTGCCAAGGGAAGCAGATGGAAAACAAACAAAATATGATTGTATCACTCTAAACAGATTTACACTGCAGAAGAAATGATCAATAAAGTGAAAAATCAACGAACACAATGGGAGAATATATTTGCAAGTGAAATTTTCCAAACAAGAGTTAATATGCAACTATATGGGAAACTCATACACCACAAACACAAAAAAAGACCAAACAATCCAGTTAAAAAAGTGTCCATAGGAACTGAATAGATAGATCTGAATCAATTTTCTGTAGAAAACATACAGTTGGCCAAATGACACATGAAAATATGTTCAGAGCTATAAATTATTGGGAAAGTCATAAACCAAAAATGAGACAAGACCTCACAATTGTCAGAAGGCTCTCATCAAAAAGAAAAGAAATAGATGTTGGTGAGATTGTGTAGGAAAAGGAACACTGTGGACAGTGTTGATAGGAATGCAAAGTATTGATTGCATTGCATATGTACATCAAATTTTCTTCATCCATTTTTCTGTCAAGGAATATTGTGTTTGTAGGCCCCTGTCTGAAGGCTACTGCTAAGAAATTTGGGGTGCAGTTGTCTTTTTGAAATATGGTTCCGATTGATGTCTACCCAGAAGTGGGATTGCTGGATCATATGTTAAGTCTATTTTTATACTTTAGAGGAATCCCCATCCTGTTTTCCACAGTGACTGCACCAACTTCATTCCTACCAACAGTTTAGGAGGGTTCCCATTCTCCACAGCTTCCCCAGCATTTATTGTTTGTGGACTTTTGAATGATGGCCATTGTGACTATTGTGAGGTGATACTTCATTATCGTTTTGAATTGTCCTTCTCTGATAATGATAGTGAGCAATTGTTTTTCATCAATCTATGTGTCATTTGTGTGTCTCTTTTAGAGAATTGCTTGTTTAGGGCTTCTGACCATTTTCAGATTGGGTTTCTTGTTTGTTATTTTTACTATTATTAGATTGTATGAAGTCATTATATTTTGGAAATTTAGCCTTTGTCAGTTGCATTATTTCTAAATATTTTCTTTAATCCTGTAGGTTGTCATTTTGCTTTGTTTATGGTTCCATTTTCTGTGTAAAAGCTTAGAAGTTTAATTATGTCCCATTTATTAATTTTGCTCTTACACCCATTAACTGGATAGGCTGTTCTAGGAGATCATTGCTGAGATTTATCTCAGAGTGTTTTGCCTATATTTTCTCCTAGGAGATATAGTGTGTCTTGCCTTACATTTCAGTCTTCAAGCCATTTTGAGCATATTCTTGTGTATGGATTGAAGGATTGTTCTAACCCCATTGCTCTGATGCTGCTATCCAGTTTTCCCAACACCAGTTGGTGAAGAGATGGGCTTTTCTCTGTCATATTCTTGGCTACTATGTCAAATATTAATTGAACATAGGCCTTTAGATTTATTCCTAGGCTCTCTATTCTCTTCCATTGATCCATATGCCTGTTTCTGTACCAATATCATGTCGTTTTAACTATTGTAGCTCTGCAATAGTGTATGGAGACCAGTCGGGTTATTGCTCCAGCCTCTTTCTTTGTCTTTAATATTGTTATGGAAATTATGGATCATTTTGGATTCTATATAAATCTTCTGATCATTTGTTTCAGTCCTCAAAATAAATGTTTTGCATAATTTGATAGGAAACCAGTTTAAATTTGTGGATTACCTTGGACATTATGGCCATTTTAACAGTATTATTGCTTCCATTACGAGACCATTGGGTATCTCTTCAATTCTTAAAATCTTTCTTGATTTCCTCAATCAATATTTCCTTGTTCTCCATGTATAAGTCATTTGCCACCTTGGTCAGAGTTATTCTTAAGCATTTTATAGTTTTGGGTGCAGTTATTAAAGTGATTGTTTCCATACTTTGTTTTCCTGATGATTCAATGGTAGTGTAAAGAAATGTAATTTTTTTGTGTAGATTAATCTGGCTACCTAGCCCAGTTCCTTTTTTAGCCTAAGTAATTTTTTGTGAAGCTTTTACAGTTTTCTATACACAGTGTAATGTCTGTATAAATTGACAATTTTACCTCTTCTTTCCCAGTCTGAATAGTTTTGTTTATTTTCCTTGCCTGATCGTTGTGGCTAGGAATTCCAAGACTATATTGAATTGAAATTGTGGGAATGGGCATCCTTGTCTTGTCTCAGGTTTTGGTGGGAAGGGTTTCAGTTTTTCACCATTGGGTATTTTGCTGGCTATATATTTGTCATAAATAGCTTTCATTATGTTGAGATATGGTCCCTCTATGCCCACTGTGATAAGAGCTTTTATGGCAAATAGATGTTAAATTTTATCAAATGCTTTTTCTGCATCTGCTGAGATGATCATATCGTTTTTGTCTTTTGTTGATATGGTGTATCACAATTGACTGATTGATTTGCATATGTTCAACCATCCTTGTGTTCCTGGGATGAACCTAACTTGACCATGGTGCATGATCTTTTTTTCACATGCTGTTGGATTCTGTTTGTTAATACTTTCTTAAGGACATTCACATCTATGTTTCTCAATGATATTGGCCTATAGTTTTCTTTTTGGGGTAGTGTCTTTGTCTGGTTTGGTATCAGGTTGATGTTGGCCTTATGGTGTGGGTTTGGGAGTACTCTCTCCATATCAATCTTTTGGAAGAGTTTGAGGAGGATTTATATGGATTTTTCTTTGTATGTTTGGTCAAATTCCCCAGTGAAGCTATTTGGGTCTGAATTTTGTTTGCAGATATTTTTTATTGTATTGATAATTGTATTCCATTTCTAGTGATCTGTCTGTTCAAATGGTTAATTTCTTCTTGATGCAATATTGGTGGACTGAATGTTGCCAAAAACTTCTCCATTACTTCCTGGTTATCCAGTTTGTTTCCATACTGTTGCTCTTGATATTTCCTTATGATATTTTGTAAATTTGTTGTACTCTTTGTATTTTCTCCATTTTCATTTCTTATATTATTTGGGTTCTCTTTCTTTTCTTGTTGGTGATCCTGCCGAGAGATTTGTCAATTTTGTTTAAAGTTTCAAAAAAGAATTTGATTGATTTTTTTTCTATTTTTTAATCCCTATTTCAATTCTTTCCTCCTTGAGCTTTACTTTTTCCCCCTTTCTGCTGACTTTTGGTTTTGTTTGCTCTACTCTTCATGATTAGTTTACATAGAACGTCAGATTATTTATTTGAAACTGTACTTCTTTTTGAGGAGGGCTTTGTCACTAAGAACTTCCCTCTTAAACCTGCTTTAACTGTATTCCATAGACTTTGTGAAGTGTTTTGTCATATTTCTCAAGATATTTTTTAATTTCTTCTTTTATTTCATCAACTCCCTCCTTTGTTATAGTACCATGTTTTTTAATCTGGATGCTGTCATTTTTTCTCCCTGTTTTTCTATGATTTATTTCTAGTTTCATAGTATTATACTCAGAAAAGATGCTTGAAATAATATTTATCTTTTTAAATTTTTTGAGGCTTCTTCTGTGCCTGAGTTTATAATCTTTCCTTGAAAATGTTCCATGTGTATTGGAAAAGAATGTATATTCTGTTTTTGGGAGAAGTACTCTTTTGGAAGTATCAACCATCTCCAATTATTTTATCATGGCTTTTAGTATCTTTGTTCCCATATTAATTATCTGTGTGAAAGACCCGTCCAGTGATGGTAACGGGGTGTTATAGTATCCTATTGTGATTGTGTTCCCAGCGATTTCTCTCTTTTTATCTATTAGTATTTGCTTTATGTATTTAGGTGCTCCTATATTGAGTGCATATGTATTAATGAGTATAAAACACTCATTTTCTATTGCTCTTTTAATCATTATATCATGTCCTTGTTTATCTTTCTCTATGACCTTTCTTGTAAAGTCTATTTTTGTGAAGTAAGAACTGCTAGTCCTGCTTTCTGGTCATGTGTATTTGCATGCAATATATTCTTCCATCTTCTCACTTCCAATTGTGTTTTCCACTTACTAAATAGGGTCTCTTGTATGCTTCATTATGTAGGGTCTTGTTATATTATCCCATCTGACTATATATCTTTTGAATGAAGCATTAATTCCATTTTCATTTGTGATAATTATTGATAGACTGGTGTTTATTTCCATTTTGAACTTCATTTTCCAGTTGATGTGGTATTTCCTTTTTGTTCATTTCTCTTTCTTTTTGTGGCTTGATAGTTTTCTTTTATTATCTTGGTTTCTTTATGGCTTTGTGATTTCATTGTAAGATTTTGACTTATGTTTACCTTGTTGTGTATTTATATTGACCCATAACGTATCTGTTTATTTTAAATGATAAGAATACAAACTCTTACCCATCCTACAGAGAAGAGAAACAAGAAATAAAAACTCTGTATTGTCCTGTTTCATTCTGTGACCCTTAAAAATTCTGATGTTCTCTTTTAGAACATCTTATATATTCTGTTGTAAGTCACTGAAGATATTGCCTTTATAATTATGCCTTTCTCTTTTCTATAGCATCCTGCTTCTTTTGTATTTAGAGTAGATCTTTCATTATTTCATTTTCTCTTGCCAAATTCTTTAAGTATTTG
Source organism: Vicugna pacos (assembly GCF_048564905.1). Classification (NCBI taxonomy): domain Eukaryota; kingdom Metazoa; phylum Chordata; class Mammalia; order Artiodactyla; family Camelidae; genus Vicugna; species Vicugna pacos. The sequence goes on from NW_027328734.1 coordinate 2,544,966, forward strand.
CTTGTGTGGAAGTTATTTACCTCTCCTTCTATTCTCAAAGATAGCCTTGCTTGATAAAGTATCTTTGATTACAGCTTTCTTTCATTCAGTAATTTGAATAGGTCTTGCCACTGCCTTCTGCCGGCTGTATTTGTGTAGGAAACGAGTTTACATATATTATGCATATAATTATATATATATGAAAAGAACACCTCGAAATGAATTTAACAAATAAGGTGAAAGCGTATACGTTAAAAAACAGAAAACATTAGTGAAGGAAATTAAAACTGATCCAAAGAAATGAAAAGATCTCTTATGTTAATGATGTGAAACTATGTGGTTGAAACAACCATTCTACCCAAGGGAATCTACATTTAGTTTGATTCATGTCAAAATACCTATGAGATTTTTCCATTATATAGAACAAATAATATCAAAATTTATATGTAACCACAAAGATCATGAGTTGCCAAAATAATCTTGAAAAAGTGTATTAAATGTCATGGTGTAAAATTCTCTGATGTTAAACACTCTTACAAAGCTTTAGTAAATAAAACAACATGATACTGGCTTAGAAACAGACACCAATCAATAGAAGAGTGTAGAGCAACCAGATATAATCCCTCACACCTATGATGAATTAACCCATGAAAAAGAAAGCTAGAGTATAAAATGAAGAAAACATATTCTCCTCAATAATTAGTGCTGTGGAGATTGAATATTGAAAAGATAGATTAGAATATTTCCTCACATTGTATACAATCCATGAGCACAGAATATCTTTCTATTTAATTAATTTACTTATATTTCTTACACCTGAAATTTATAGATCTATGTTTAGATCTTTTATTTCACTTAACAAATGTATTCCTATTTTATTCTTTTTGGTATAGATTTACACACAAGTGTTTTCCTAATTTCTCTTTCTGATAATGTGTCGTTACTATATAAAAATGCAACGGATATTTGTATATTGATTTTGTATTCTGCAAGTATACTAAGTTTGTTCATTATTTCTTACAGTCACTGGAGGAGTCTATGGAGTTTTCTATCAATGTATAATTATGTCATCTGTAAATACTTTACTGAATTTTACAAGTTGGATAACTTTTATATTTTTTCTTGACAAGATGTTCTGGCTAGGACTTCTAGTAGTGTAATTTAGGACGTGTGAAAATGAGCTTCTTTTTCTTATTACTGTACCAGAGGAAAACCTTCCTGTATGTTAACATTGAACTTGATGTTACTCATGGGTTTTTCATATATGGCTTTTATTTTGTTTAGTTAACTTCTATATAGAGCGAATTTGTAAAGAATATTTAAATAAAATAGTTAAGATCAGTTCTGTCAATAAATTTCCTACATTTCTTGAAATTGTAATTTTTCAATTCTTTGTTTTTTATAGGATGTTACCACATATAATAATCTGCGTATGTTAAATAATATTTATGAATCAAGACTAAATCCAACTTAACTATAGTTTATAATACATATAATATGCCATGAATTCAGGTTGCTAATATTTATTTAGAATGGAATTTACAGATACTGAAGTAAGAATTTACATTACAGCTTGATTTTACATTTATTTATTAAAATTATATCTGTCATTTTGAATTTGGCTTATCCTTAATGGAATTTATTTTGAAATAAATAATATAAATTTTGGTATAAATCCAGTTATACTGGATTTATATATAATATATAATACCAGTTATATCAGTTTACTGATACAGAACATAGCTATCATTTACAATTAGTGAACAGAACACTTGCCTTAAAATGCTGTATTATATAAACAATGCCAACTGTTTGAAGACTGAGAAACATATTGCTTCCTAAAATGCATTACCTGGTATTTTCCACCCCAAAACACATATACTGTTATTTCTTTGTTTTTTGATTGTTTGTTTGTTTGCCCCTTAATGGAGGCACTGCTTATTGAACCCAGGATCTTGTACATAAGAGTATTTATCAACAGCATTTTGGAACACATAACAGAAGCCACAAGAGTATGGATTATACAGATGACATGAAAATTTATTCCTTCTAGGGACTGAAAAACCTCTGACTGAAAGAACGGCAAAAATAAACTTTTGCAAATATACAATAAGATTGTCTCTTTTGTACTTTTTATACCAGAATATTAAATTATATTTGTTTTACTTATAGCACTGAATTACAATTTAAAACAAAAATTCCCCCCTTTGGGATTTCTTAAATTTGATTGATTATATACATAAAATTTTATTTTATAAATATTTACAATTTATTTATTAACATTCCAAATAAACTGATATTTATTTTTCTCATATTTTGAATATACAGCTACTTATTTTAAAGAACACAGATAAATACATACTTCCATTTCCGAATCAAATTATGTTTAATTTTAATAACAAATGATATTGAAATTGTTACACATTTTCTGTAGAGGTTTTACACAAATTTCACTTTAACTTCCAAAACTTTAAAATTATTTTTTTGCATTATTTATTCTCTGTTCACCAATCTAGTATAAATTTGTGTACAAAAGTATGGAGATTGGTTTTATTTCATAGACCCCAAAATTATATTATTTAAAAAGATTTTGTGGGGATAATATTTGCAGATCACACTATAAAAATAAGCAACATTTATGTTTCATTTTAACTGGATGAATGAGAAGTAAACACTGGCGGAATTTTACACTTGGGTTGCTGGGATACCAGTCGTATTGTGATGACACAGCTACTCAGGTTGAGAACCATTGTGATTTCCTAGCAGTTTATCTGTGCAGGCTTGCCAAATCAGCATTTGAACCTGCAGTGCTCAAAATCATGCAGATTATAAAAGTAGCTGTAGAAAAAGTTATTTGAGATGACACATGTTTCTTCAGAAATTCAAGATGTGTCTCATAAAGATGTTTCAGGTAACTCTGGTAGATCTCTATTGTGTGATCAAACATTCTCTGGGGACTTGGACTTAAGGTCTATGATTGAAGAAAATGCTTTTCAGACTTTGTCTGAAGAATCTTTGATAAAAAGACCATGTTACACACATTGTGTCTCAGAACCAGATGAAGATAATGATTTTCGTTCTCTGACATTTCCAAGAAAACTCTGGAAAATGGCTAGGAGTGACCAATATCAATCCATCTGGTGGGATGATAATGGATCGTCCATAGTGATTGATGAAGATGTCTTTAAGAAGGTAGTTTTGGAAAGAAAGGCCCCTTTCAGAATATTTAAACTGGAAGTATGAAAAGTTTAGTTAGACAGCTTAACCTTTATGGGTTTAGTAAAGTGAGGCAGAATTTTCAAAGATCTGCTTGTCTAGCTGACTTTCTGGCACAAGGAAAAGAAGTCTCTGTTTTAAGCAAGGTATTCAGAAATTTTAGTAACCACTTGGTAACTTATATATGAAAATTTATGTTGTACATCAGTCTATGGTAATATATATTTAAAGCTAGATTTTGAAAACTGTATAAAATTACCAAGTCTTAAATTCTTTATTTTTTCTAAAAATGAGGACAGTGCCATATGTATTCAAGATTCAGAGAAACTTTGCTTGCAACTATGAATCTTATCAGAAATCTATATAAAGGTATTAAAGCTGCTTGTGAAAAGTGGCATTCACAGTTACTGCAAATGCTAACTTCTTTAATTTGATGACTATACTACTTATATGTGTATTTCACAAATAAGGAAATTTAAAAAATAGCAATGTTCATATTTTCATGATATTATCTGTGCATTGTAATGTGAAATCTGATGTTTTATACGTTAGGCATATTGTAGTCTTGTATTTTGGTTTAAAATATTACTAAAATTTTTCACTTTGATTGTAGCTGCAGATCTACCATAATTCAAATTTTAAACGAGTCTTTCCCCAGGTTTTAATCAGAATAAAAAGAAGAGTTGGGATTAAAAATGCCTCTCTGGTATCTTCATTGTCTTAAGATTTCAATAAGAAGCACTTTATTGCAGGGGGTAATGTGGATACTCATAATTCTGGTTTTGTGGCTGACACTAGTGGAGAAAGTGCATTTTTACCTTTTGCAAAATTAAAAATGCCTCTAATTAGAAAGCCCTCTACTAGCCACATAATTGGTGATAAAACTACCCCGATCAGCGGTGATTTTTCTGGTCCATCAGACCACCAGAACAAATTGCAGTAGATCAGCATGCTATTTTAAATCAGTTGAACATTGTCCACTGGCACACTCAAAGCAGATACACTGAAGCAAATGACCTTATTATGAAGTTCATTAAAACCAAAAATTCTACTTCTCAGAACACCATCTTGTCTCCAATGCAGAGTAATTATTTTGGACTGATGGTGGAGCCTTCTGCTTTTCCAAATGGATATCACAACATATCTGCCAAAGAAGGTCGTTTTTCTAAACTTCAACCAGGGAGCAATGCACGGTTTCCAGTGACAATGACAGCTGATACATCAGCTACCTCTCTTTCAATGCCAACTCATCAGCCAACTTTACTTTATGAACGTCATCCTAATTACAAAGGATCTACCAGAGAACTACCAGTTTATGCAGGATAACAAAGATTAAAATTGATGTTGGCAAATGTTGACAGATATCTGCAATTTTCTTATTTGAACAAGAAGCATAGATGTGTACCTGTATTAACCTTATTTTTTTAAATTAGGTTAAGATTAAATGGGAGACTAAATTAACATTTAAGTTAAAAAGAGATATTTGATTGATATGATCATTTGATGGAAAAATATGGGAGTAAATTTAAATACTTTCTTGTAAGGAGGAAGAGAAAATGGAAGAATTTGGAAAAAGACTAAAACATGGAGAGAGGGAAAATTACTAAGTGGTTTCTTGTTCATCCTGGAAAGTATTAAAAGGGTTTATAGGATAGGCTGGAACAGGAGATAAATGCAGGAACCGGCCCAGGGATCATGGTCTCTATTATGTCATTCCTGGAATCATGAAGGTCACATGATGTAGTCTCAGATGGCACATTCAGCATGTGGTAGAATTTAAGAAGTAATTTTATCTATGGTCTTCTTTGTGCTGTTTTCAAAGCATTAAAATTGGTGCTTTCATTTCCTGCCCTCAAGAGTCTACATTATATTTTCTTGTCAATACTTTATGTTGCTTTTATATTCAAGCCAAAGACAAGCTTACGTCCTCAGGGTGGCATTTAATGCCTTTCCAACTCTAAGCACACAAACTCATCTTGGTTTAGTCATTTCTTTATAAATCTGGCATCTCACTACCTTGGTATATCTTTATGTTTCACTGTATCTGGAAATATATCCAGGCAAACGATTGTCAACTATGTTAGCTGCAACCTCACCACTTTTACTCCAGGTCATCCTTGGATTTTGGGTGTCCTCCTTTTATCTACTTAGACTTTCCCTGTCTCAGCACAGAAACCACCTCCTCCAGATGTTTTCAGTCTATCCCCCTTTCCTTGTTTAACTTGGATACCAGCACAGTAAGCACAACACATGTCACAGGATGCATTTTTGTATTAAGTGAATGAAAAACACATGTTGACTTTAAGCAATATCTACTTTCCTGAAACAAGAAAACTCTCATGGTTTTCAAACTATTTCGTTATGGTCTTCACCGCAAACTAGATCTTTCATAGCCCAAGGACAAGTCAATCAAGACAGTAAGTGGAGTTAGGTACAGGAGACAAAGTAATATTTACTTCTTAATTCATGCCTGCAGAGGCATAAAGCAATCCATTTTATTTGCTGGATTTGTTCCTGTCTCTTCATCACCCACCCACCACAAAACAGCTGAATCTCTTCCCCATACCAATAACTATACTGACTTATTATTAATATACTTCTTAGAATCAGAGCTTTGTCCAGAAGAGACAGTGCCTTTGCAAACATTTAATGTAGGTTTATACACACCAAATAAGTTGTGCCCTTTCTAACCTTCACAAAGTAAGTATCTAAGTGGTAATATCCCCTTGGTTGTGGTTCTCGTATTCAGTAACCAAATTGCAATCTAAATTATGTGGACTAGAAGGAGGTGATGGTGGTGGAATTAAAAATTTTCCAACTGCAAGAATACCAAATTTCTGCAGATATTAGGAAATATAAAATATTCATGGAAGACTTTGACTATTTCCCACTAATTTTAAATAAAAGGTGAAGCATATTCAGAATGTGAATTGCCCTGAAATGCTGGAAAAATTGTAGGCAAGTTCAGGGATCCTAAGGCCTTTACTCACAATGATGCAGCTAGTGTCATCTGATAAGACTGAAATGGTAACATTGTGTCCGAAAATGTGTCTCCATTTGTGAAGAAAGCCTTTGATAATCTGGAGAATGGGCAAATTGGCCAGGGTAATCTCTAACAACATCCTGTAAATATGACCTTCACCAAGAGAATAAAAGAGCCCACTTGCAGCTGGAGAACTGTGTCTGGAGAGCAGTGGTGTTTCCTACAACAGAAACATCACGGTTTTAAATTTGTCAGCTCAACTCTGATGGTGGCTATGTTGTTGCTTACATTAGCAGTCTGGGGTTCAGATGGGCTGGTTCAGCAGCTAATTTCCAGCTCTCTTATCAGACAGTGGGTCTTACCGTGATCATCTTAACAAGGTTCTATACTGATAAGTCAAAGGCTACAGTTTACTTTCAAAATTAGAAATTCTAAGGAAGAATATTATTTGTTTGTCCATCTGTAGTTTTCTACCTGAGAAAAGCTAGAATATTGGCCAACGTCAAAAGTTGGCTCGTGCTTTGAAAATTATACTCTGAGCTCTGCCCAATGAATTCTTCCCATTAAATACTACAAACCTCTCTACCACTGTGTGTGTGTGTGAAGATGGATTGTTAAGCAGTAACTAAGTTTGTCTTAGTTGAGTCATCAGTGAGTTATTCCTCTGCACCTGTCAGAATGTCTGTGAGATAAGAGTTTCATTGAACCACCAGATTTTCTTCAGATTAGGGAGAGGTAGATTATATTTTTCCCTGTATACTAATTGTTACCTGTTCATTGAATCCAGAGCTGATGCTAGGGCCAAGCCACTGAATCCTTGAATTGGACTGAGGCATATATATTCTGCAGCCCCCAGAGCCCAGCACTGGACTGTGTCTTCCTTTTAATTTAAACTTATGTTTAAGTTTTTTTTTTCTTTTAATTCTCATTGTTGACACAACTTACTTTGGCTTTGAACACCCGTTGACTAATTTATAGGGACTGAATCACTGACTTATTCCCGTTCACCTTGAAATTGCAATAAACTTTTTTCCTTGTACTACCTGGAATACAGTGAGCATGGTCATCATTTTGAGAGCAGTCCTCAGTCCTAGTAATGCAGACATTTGCACTTCTTGGACCAGCACTTGAGCAAGAATATTTGTTGTGGATCTGAGGGGTTATCCTCACATACCCTAATGCAACCATGAGAAAACACCACATTGTTATCCAAAATCAAGTCTTTGTCAGTATTGCATTCCCATTGCAAAACAGTTAAGAATTGTAGGAGTCCTTAGATTTTACCATGCTGAGATTTTTAGCAACCTAGCATAATCATTTCTTACAGATGCTGTCGGGGAGATGAGACCATTGGTCACAGACATTGAACTTTATCACTCAGAGCAGGAGCAGCCAGTTTTAAATTTGAATCCATTCCCTAATGTCAGATGAATACACAGAGTGAAATTTTGATACCTAAAGAAGCAGTGGGCTGTTAACATGAAGAAAGCTTAAAGCATGGTAAAATCCTAATTTTATTAGTATCTTTATGTATAATTTATTTGAATCACTTATTTATTAGTATCTTTACCTAGGATAAGTATATCATGACTCAAGTTTATTTGCTGCAAAACGAATCATGAAAAATGTCATGGGAAATCATGACCTTTGAATTTCCATTTTTACTTCCGCTTTTATTGACATATAATTGGCATAAAACATTGTGTAAGTTTAGGTGCACAGGATATTGATTTGATTTATAAGTATTAAGAAATAAATATCATAGCAAGTTTAGGGAGAATTCATTATCTTATTTAGATACAATTTTAAAGAAATACAATTTGTCTTTTGGTTGTGATGAGAAATCTTATGGTCTACCCACTTAACAACATTAATATAGAACATAAAGCAGTATTAATTGTAATTTTCATGTTATTGCGGGGCATCCCTAGAACAGGTTTATTTTACGGCTAGAGTTTTTTAGCTTTTGAGTGCATTAATCAATTTCTCCTTTCCCAAATACTGCCTTTGTTAACTACAAATCAAATTGTTTTTTCTGTAAGTGTGTTTGTTTGTTTTTGAAGTGCACTTTAATCTATAACTCTGTGTGAGTTTCTCTTACATAACATAATTTTTGCTATTTTTAATACATTTCAAACTGATCAAAAGGTAAATCTAGTTTTGATAGTTGCTATTTAAAGATATTTCATAGTTATTGACTATTCCCCACACAGTAAATTTCTTGTCCCTGATATTTTAATTTGCAACTGGAAAAATTTCTCTCTTAATTTTTCTCAACTATTTGTTTTTCTTCACCACATTTCCCTCCTTCATTTGAGCAACCTGTTGCTTTCTATATATATAAATTCTTTTCTGTTTTGTTATGTTCATTTCTTTAAATTCCAAATATGAGTAAAACTTTTCTGCATTTGTCATCCTGTGTCTGACTTCTTTCACCTAACATATTACACTCTTGGTCTACACATTTGTTGCAAATGACAAGAACTTATTCTTTTTATAGCTGAGTAATAACCCATTGTATTTTTATGGGTATGAGTGCATATATATATATATAAGTTTAGTGTGCGTATATATATAAATATAGATAAATCTGCAGTTAATAGTTGGGTAGATATATATACTATAAACACACATTTTCTTTATCCATCATCTATTGAAAAGCAATTAATTTTCTTTTATAGCCTGGCTATTGTAAATAATGCCACAGTGAATATAGGGTTGAATTTATCTTTTCTGATTTGTGTTTTCATTTTCTTGGAATAAGTATCTAGTTATGGAAATGTTGGTTCATATTTTATTTTTAATTTTTAGATAAAACTCCATACTGTTTTCCACAGAAGCAGCACAAATTTAAATTCACTCAAGCAGTGCAGCAGGGTGATTTTTCTTACATCCTCACCAATATTTATATTTGTTACCTTTTTGATCATAGTCATTCTGACAGGAGTAGCATAATATCTCATTGAGTTATGGTCTTGCTTTTTTCTCATGGTTAGTCATGTTGACCATTTTCATGTGCCTGTTGATTACCTTTCCCCCACTGTATATTCATTTTTTGGTAATGGGCTAAATGACCATAACTGTCTGATTTCACTTTTAGGCATTCTGTTGTGTTCCATTATTCTGTTTGTTTTGTGCCTCTACCATATTCATTACTGTAGATTTGTATTATAATTTAAAATCAGGGACAGTGTTACATCCTCTTTGTTCTTTGTCAAAGTTGTTTGTGTTTTAAGTTTGTTCATTATCTTTTCTTTTGTTTTTCTTTGTGACTTCAACTCTTTTGTGTTTACATGTAAATGTAATAATTATTTTTCATGTGTCTGAAAATGCCATTTTTATTTTGAAAAGCACTGAATTTAATTTGTGTATTTTCTTGGCTAGTACTGTCATTTAAACAATATTTTTCTCCTAATCTATGAGCACAGTATATCCTTTCATCTGTTTTCATTATCTTCAATTTCTGTTATAAATATTTTATAGTTTTCTGAGTACATGTTTTTTAACCTCCTTGGTTGTACACATTTCTTGAGTTTTTTTTTTGTAATGCAACTGTAAATGAGACAGTTCCCTCACTTTCTGTATCTGTTAGCTTGTTGTTAGTGTGTAGAAATGCAAGATTTCTGTATGTTAATTTTACATTCTGAAATTTTACCAAATGCATTGAAAAGCACTCATAGCATTGTGGTGCCTTTTTAGGATTTCTGTTTAAGTATTTCATCTGCAAGCAGACTCTTGTACTCCTTTTCAGAAATACCTATATTTTATTTACTTTTATTTTGGATAGCTATGGCTAGAATTTCCAATAATATACTGAATAACAGTGGCAAGTGTGAACATTCTTGACTTCTTCCTGCTCTAACAGCAGATGCTTTCAGCTTTTAATCAGTGAGTGTCATGATAGCTGAGTTCTTGTCATATGCAACCTTAAATGTGTTGAGGCATGTTTCCTCATATCCATTTTGAGGAGAAATATAATCATAAATAGATACTGAATTTGTCAAAACATTTTATGACACTTTTGAGGTTACCATATAATTTTTATTTTTCAATTTGTTAGTTTGGTGTATCATATTGATAAATTTCTGGGTGATGAATCACTTTTGCATCCCTGGGATAAAAGGGACTTAATCATACTGTATAATCCCTTTAATGTTTTGTTTGCTTTGCTAATATTTATTGATCATTTTTGCATGTATGCTTCTCAGTTGTATTTAAACTGTAATTTTATGAAATATTTGTTTCTGTTTTAATAATAGTGTTATACAGAAAGGTGGGGTAGGAAGCCTTCTTTCCTTTGCAAATTTTTGGAATTCTCTGAGAAGTTTAGGTGATAGCTCTTCTCTATATGTTTGGCAGAAATCACCTTTGAAACTGTCAAGGCCTGGAATTTTGTTTCTTGGGAGATATTTTTTTAATTACTTATTCAATTTCATTAGTGATAATCAGTTAATATTTTCTATTTCTCATTCCATTCTGGATATAAGGTCTTTCTAGGAAATTGTCCATTTCTTCGAGGGATTCCATTTTAATTGGCATATACTTTTTTGTATCATCTTATGATGCTTTCTGTTATTTTGACATAAGCTGTAACTTCTCATTTATTTTGCAGCATTTTAACCTGCACTCTCTTTTTTGCTCATGAGTCTCATTAAATTTTATCAGTTTTATTTATCTTTCAAAGGCCACTATGTAGTTTCTTTAGATATTTCTACTTTTAATCTTTATTTTATGTATTTATGTTCCGATCTTTCAGCTATCTTTCTTTCTACTAACAAGTTTGTTTATTATTTTGCTACATCCTTTGTAAGATTATGTTATAAGAGAGAGATATTTCTTATTTGTATAAGTGGCATTGTTTTGCTCTAAGCATCCCTATTAATACTGCTTTTGCTATATCACATGAACTTTGTTTTTGTTGTTATATTTCTTTTTGTATTTTTTCTTTGATTTATGCAGCAATCCATTGGTTGTTTAATGTTGTATGATTTATTCTCCATACTTTACAATTTTTCTCATGTTTTTCTTTTTAGTAAATTTCTGTTCTCACAGAATCCATATGTTTCTTCACAAAACAAGGAGAATAATAATAAAATTTACACTAAATTCTGAAAGGCACAAATTTTCAAAAATTATCCTTGAAAAATGAACAATGCTGTGAGTATTATCCTCCCTGACTTTAGAACATACTACAAAGCTACAGTAATCAAAACATCAAAATATATCACCAATAGAGTCACATAATCAATGGAACAAAATAAAGGGTCCAAAAATAAACACACACACATATGGTCAATTAGTCTATAATGAAGGTGACAAGGGTATACAATGGAAAAAAGGCAGTCTCTTCAACAAGTAGTTTTGGGAAAACTGGAAATTACATGTAAAAGTTAGATGTAAGAGCAATTCCTTCCATAGAATAAAAAATAAAATAGAAATGGATTAATTTCCTAAATGTAAAACCTGAAACTATACAATCTCTGAAGAAGAACAAGAGCAGAAGTGCCTTTGTGATAAATCTTTGCAATATGTATTTTTATTTGTCTACTAAGTAACAAAAAAAGGAAAACTAACAATAACTGTTTTTAATTATACTGAGGAAAAAATAGATTTAATATATGATACAGTGATTCCACTTCTTGTATAATTGTGAAATGCAAAATCTTTTGCAGAGCAAAGGAAATCTTCAGCAGGACTTATGACAACACATAGAATAGAAGGAATAGTTTCAGACTATGAAACCAACAAGGTGTTAATATCCATAATGTATATATAGCATATTAAACTCATTATTTAAAAAACAAAGACCACAACTTAAAAACAGTTGTAGGATCTTCATGGAAACTTTTCAAAAACATACATGTGGATGATTTTCATGACATAAAAAGAAACATAACGTTGCTATTCATTAGGAAACCATAAATCAATACCAGAATGAAATATAATGTCACAGCAACCAAAATGGCTATTAAAAAAAGTCTTCAAATGACAAACATTAGTATGAATGTCAATAAAAGGGAACCCAGATACACTGTTGGTGGAAATATAAATTGATGCCTCCACTATTATAAAAGTGTGGACAGTGCTAATAAAACTAGAAATAGAAACATTATATGTAGCCACAATTCCAGTTTTTGTTATAAATCTGAAAAAAATATAAACATTAACTTTAAAGGCTATATTACCCCCAAAGTTCTTAACATCATCATTTATAATAGCCAAGGATAGAAGCACAAATCAACCTGCCCATCAACAGATGATTGGCTGAAGTAGATGTGAGATATAGATAACATAATAAATACTTAGTCATTGTCATATCAAAAAATAAAATTCTGCCATTTGGAACAATGTGACTGGAGCCAGATAGTGTTGCACATAGCAAAATAAGTCATACAGAGAAAAACACTCTATGTTACCACTTTCGTGAGGAAACTAAAGATATAAGAGAAATAATCATAAAAAAACAGAAACAGACTCACATATATATGTGTAGTGTACCAAGTAGTGGTTTCCACTGGGGACAGGGAAGGAGGATGTGGAAGACAGAAATATGCAAGGTACTAGTTATAAACTAGAGAACCAACAGGGCTATATTTACAGCACAGAGAAATATTTTAATAATTTAAATGATTTTAAAGAGATTATAGGCATATATTATACTAAAATGTGCATGCATGTGGGAAAAAATTGAAGAAAAATCCCAGGAATAACAAAATATTTTGTAGTACTCTGATATTAAGGGAGGTGATTTGTTCACTTTCTTTACTGTTCTTATAATGTCCTTATTAGAATTTAAGGTTTTAAACGTTAAAGTATATTCTTTGAAAAGAGTGACATGTTTCAACTATTTCTGTCTCTCCCCTTTAATCTACACTCAGTGAAACGATCACATCTCAAGAAAAATAACTACAACACAAAACAATACTCCAGAACACATATGTACAGCTGAAGTTTGGTGGGCTAAAACACATAAAGGTGGCTGAACTGAGGGAAGAGCAGAGTTTGTGCCTGCGACCATGGCCCACTTACTAGGGTATCTGAGCCCAGAGTTTCAGAGTTCCCAGTAGAAACAGGGTCTCATTGTTTCACACAGCATCAGCCTCCAACTGCACCAGTACTAATGGTTACAGGTAACTTGGAGGGAGCCAAATTGGAGACAGAATTTCCAACCTTTTGACACTCAGACATTCATGACACTCTCCCTACTTCCCATTCACAGTGGTGGAGACAATGTACCTTGCAACATTGGACATGGCAAAGGCAGTTGCCTGAGTTCAACTACCCATCTGTCTTTACACCTTTCCTCAATGTGTGCACTGTATCTTAAGGGATATCAGATAAAAGGAAGGGTTCACCGGCCAAGTGACAACGGTGTCATTAACTACCAGAGAAGTCTAAGAAGTGACAATGTAAACAATCTTTTATCCAGACAGTAGCGACTAGAATGTGCCATTTTGAAATATTATCAGATGTAGCTCAGATAAGCAAAACCAAAAATTGTGCAATATTGCAAACTACCAGAAAACAAAAGCAAGGACTCCAAATCCCAATCTGTTTTTTAGTGTCATCAGAGCAATAATTTACCAGGACCATGACCAATCACAGTAACATTATAGGGCACGCACACCCACAGATACACACACACAGACACTGACACAGACAAAGACACACATGCACAGGCAAATGCATACACACACACACACACACACACACGCACACAAACATCAACACTGCAGCAAACAAATTTAAAGTCATGGAATATTGCCGTATAACTAATAGAGAATCCAAAGAGATGCCATACAAAAACTCAATACAGAAAACAAAACTCAGAAAGCAGTTTAGTGAGCTCAGGAATAAAATAAATTTTGATAAGGTATACATTACCTAAGGGACCGAAACTATGAAACAACCAAACATTATTAGAGGACCAGATGAACTTAATAAGTGATATGAAGAATGCAACAGAAAGCATTGGAAGAAGACTGCCTTGTGGAAGAGATATTAGCAAAGTCACCAATACAAAACAAGAAATGATAGGAGAGGGCAGAGATTCAAGATATTAAAATGTGAGGAAATTCTACTATAGCCATCAGACTTCTTCAGGAAGTGCACATTAGAGTGAAATCCTGGGGGGAGAAGAAAGTTAGAAGGCAGCTGATGGTATATTTAAAGTTGTTATAGTTGATAACTTTCTGAACCTGGGTAAGGAACTGATATACAATTCCGTGAGCCAACAAAACACCAATAACTTTAAGACAATGAGACCTTCTTCAAGATACGTCATATGCAAATTGGCAAGTTAATGACAGAGTAAAATTTTAAAATCAGCAAGCAAAGTTATGTTAATCTACATAGAAACCCCCATCAGGCTATCAGCAGATTGCTGAGCAGAAAACATACGCCGAGGGTAATTAAAAAGACATTTTCAAACTACTGAAATAAGAAATCTCCCACCCAAGTACACTCTAACTTGCACAGTTATCACTTATATGTAAAGTGAAAATAAAGACTTTATCAGACAAAGAAACATGAATGAGATGTAAAAAACAAAACCGAGACACCTTACAAGAGGTTCAGGAAAGAGCTATTCTAAGAAAAATAAAATGCAAATATATGCATAATATTGAACAAAATACTAAGCAGAGACCATGAGAAAGTTGCAACAGTTTCTTTCGGTATGTTTTTAAATGCTTCTATTTTATATGATATAAAGAGAGAAAAATAGTAATTCACTTGCAATAAATATAGGTACATCAATCTGGTAACATGTTCACAACAGGAATAGAAATAATTTGAGTCAGTATTCATAAAAGGTAAAGAGTAAAATTGAAACAATATTAAAGGAAGATGCTATCAGCAGAAAAAGGACTAAATTATACATGAGATGTTTTATTTTTAATTGAAGTACAGTAGATGTACTATATTGTGTAGTTTCAGATGTACAGCATAGTGACTCCAACCACTTTTTAGATTAGATTGCATTATAAATTATTACAATAATTGTAACATACAATTATTTTAAGTTATTGCTTGTAATTCCCTGATCTATACAGATTATCCTTGATGCTTATCTCCTTTTTGTATACTACTTTTTATCTGTCAGTGTCCTACCATTAAATTGTCTTTCCCTTCCCCTTTGGTAAACATAAATTATTTCCCATATCTTTCAGTCTCCTTCAGTCTTGTCTAACTAATCTCTCTATCCCTCTACCCTCTAACTATCTATCTATCTATCTATCTATCTATCTATCTATCTATCTATCTATCTAACTGTGTATCTATCTGTCTATCTATCATGTGTCTATTTATCTATCCTTCTATGTATCTACTTATCTGTCATCTATCAACAGATAGCTATATATAGATGTACACATATATTTGGTATTCTTTAGATTCCACATATTGATCATATTATATACTTTTGTCTTTGTCTAAGTTACTTCACTAAACACAACATTTACTAGGTCCATTCATGATGCTGAAATAGTCATGTGTTATACTTTTTCATGGCTAATAATATTCCATTGCATATTTCTAGAATCATCATTTCTTCTTAAGTCCATAGTCTACAGTGCACACTTGGATTGCTTCCCTGTCTTGCATATTATAAACAGTGCAGTTGTGAAGATTGGTTTTACTCAATTTAGGGTTTCTTCTCCAGATATTTCCTAGGAGAGGTGTTACTGTTTCATATGGTAGTTCTGTTTTAGGTGTTAAAAAAATCTGAATATTGTTTTCCAAAGGAGTTCTACCAATTTACATTCCTACCAAGAGTATACAAGTGATTTGTTTCTTCCAAATCATCTCCAACAGTTTCTATTTTTTGACTTTTTGATAATAGCCATTTGACCAGTGTGAAGTGATACCTCATTGTGGTTTTGACCTGCTATTAACTAATAATTAGTAATGTTGAGCAATTTTATCACTAGCATGTTACTCATCAGTAGGTTTTCTTTGGAAAAATATTAACTCAAGTACTCTGCTCTTTTTTTGATTGCGTTTTTGTTTTTCACATTAAGTTGTGTAATCTAAATCCATGTTACATCTATTAACTTGCATCTATTATCCCCTGGTCACTTGCATTATTTGCAAATATGTTCTCCAATTACACAGGCAGTGTTCTCATTTCATTCAAATTGTCCTTAGCTGTGCAGAAGTTTTCAAGTTTATTTAGGTCTCACTTGCTTTTTTTTGCTTTTATTTCTTTTGCCTTAGGAGACTGATACAAGAAAATATTCCTATGATATATATCCTATAATGTATCACCTATATCCTCTTCTAGAAGTTTTATAGTATCAAGTCTTACATTTAGGTCCTTAATAAACTTGGAGTTTATTTTTATATATGATGTCAGGGAATGCTCTCATTTCACTGTTTTACATGTAGATGTCCAACTTTCCAAACACCATCCATTGACAAGACTGTCTTTCCTCCATTGTGTAGTCTTGCCTCATTTATCATTGATTCAGTGCTCATAGGTGTGTGGAATTATTTCTAGGCTCTCTATCTGATTTTATTGATTATATCTCTGTGCCAATGCCATGCTGATTTTATTACTGTAGCTTTGTACTATAATAAGGACTCTGGGAGGTTTATTCCTCCAGATTTGTTGTCTTTACTCAAGATCATTTTGACAATTTTTAATGGCTTCATGTAAAACTTAGAGTTATTTATTTTCTGGTTCTGTGGGAAATACTACAGCTTCGTAACAGGAATTGCACTAAATCTGTAGGCTTCTTTGTGCATTTCGGCCATGTTAACAATATTAACTCCTTCAATCCAAGAGCACTAGACATCTTTCCATTTCTTTGAATAATTTTTAATTTCTTTGTCAATGTTTTTTAATTTTCAGTGTTTAGATCTTTCATATATGTGGTTATATTTATTCCAAGGTATTTGGGGGAATGGGATTTTAAATAGTATTGCTTTCAACGTCCATTTTAGGGTATCTCATGATTAACGTGTAGAAATGCAAGAGACAAATTTACATTAATCTTGTACCCTGCTCCCTTGTTGAAACAATTTATTGTTGATGTTAGTCTGTGTGGAGAACTTAGGAATCTATGTAGATTGTTATGTCATCAGTACTGGTGCCAATTTTGCTCTTTCTTTCCATTTTGCATTTCTTTTTCTTCTTTTTCTTTCCTTTTCCTTTCTTCTTTTACTATGGAATAGCAGTGCTGAGAGTAAAAATCCTTGTCTTATTCCAGAATTTACCCAGAATGTTTTCAGCTTTTCCCCTAAGTATTATAAATTGTTATAAGTGGCCTATGTTATGTTGAGAGATGTTCCCATTTTACTCTCTTTCATGAGAGTTCTGATCATGAATGTATGTTGAATTTTGTCTAATGCTTTTTCTGTGTGTATTGACATGGTCCTGTGAATTTTGTACTTCCTTTATAAAATATGTGTCATGCTGATTTACTTGTGTATGTTGAACCATCCCTGTGACTCTGGACGGAAACCAACTGATCATCGTGTATAATCCTTTCTATGTATTGCTGGATTAATTTGTTGATGTTCTGTTGAGAATTTTTTAATGTATATTCCTCAAGGATATTGGCTTTACATTTTCATTTCTTTTTCTGGTAGTGTCTTTGACTGGTTTTGTTATCATGTTATTTGTGGCCTCATAGAATAACTTTGGGGATTTTCCTTCCTAATACATTTTTTGAAATAGTTGAGAGGAAAGAGGTTTTAGTGAAGGCATCCAGGCATTTTGTTCAAAGGATGATTTTAAAACTATAGATTTTATTTAAATTATGCTGATTGCTCTTTTCAAGTTTTCAGTTTTCTTTTTATTCAGTGTTGACAGGCTGTAGAGTTTAAAGAAATTTGTCCATTTCTTTAAGGTCGTCCAGTTAGTTGTCACGTAACTGCTCAGAGTGATTTCATAATCTTTGTTTGCATTTCTGTACTATCAGAAATTATTTCTAATATTTCATTTCTTATTTTGCTTGGGTCAACTCTGTATTTCTTTATAAACCTGGTTAAATGTTTATCAATTTGTTAATATTTTTAAGAAAAATAACTGTTGATTTTATGAATTTTTATTTAATTTTTAATTTATTTATTTTCAACCTAATCATTAAAGATTACTCACTCTACTGCCTTTGCGTTTTGTTTATTATTATATCCATTTATTTTGGGTGGTTAACATTATCCTTTGTGTGAGTTTTTTCTTTTTCCTTGTAGAAGGCCTCAATTGTTCTAAACTTTCTTGTTAGATTTGCCTTTCCTGCATCCCATATATTTGATGAAGCTCTGTTTTCAATGTAATTTGTCTCCATGTATGATTTTATTACCTCTTTGATTTCATCATTGAACTTCTTTTATTTTATTTTTTAAAGGATGAGGTTTAATCTCATATTTGTGCTTACCCTCTTCTTCTTTCTAGAGTTGATGCATATTTCCATAATTTTATATATGGAAAAATATTCGCTGTAATCTGTATTTGCTTAAAGCTCCTGAGGCTCATTTTATGACATAATGTGCAGTTAATTCCTTAGATAACATCCTGTGCACACTTGAGAATTTTATGTGTTCTCCTTTTCTGATGCAGTGTCCAATAAATGAGTTAGGTTCAAATGATCTAATATGCCATTAAGACCTCTGTTTCCTTACAGATATTCTTTTGAGATGAATTGGCCATCAGAATAGTGAGGTGTTCAACACATCTACTATTATAGTTTTATAATGAATTAATTCCTTCATGTCTAATATTTCTTTTTATTCTTAGGCTCTACTGTGTTGGGTCCATATATAATTTAATGAGTGTAATACTGTATTTTTATATTGATCTCTTTTTTATTTATAATCTCATATTTAACTTTCACTGTGGCCCTTATTTTAAAATGTATTTTGTATGAGTTGATCACTGCAAACTGCACTTTCTTGTCATTTCCATGAAACATCTTTTCCATCTATTTACTGGTTGTGTTTAACTTCCACCATAAAGTGAGACTTTTTGTGGGGGATGTGAAAATGGTGGAGCAGAAGGATGCTCGTAGCTCACCCTTTCCCACAAATGCATCAAGACTCACATTCACAGACCTACTCAATTAACCAGAGAACCTGCAGTACTCTGATAGAATATTGTCCTCTTCAAAAGATAAAGATGCAAAAAATCTGGTAAAAGAAAATGAATTAAGAAGAAAAGGCAAAACAGATTGGGGCAGGTCCCAAAAGATAAAGATGCAAAAAATCTGGTAGAAGAAAATGAATTAAGAAGAAAAGGCAAAACAGATTGGGACAGGTCCCAAAAGATAAAGATGCAAAAAATCTGGTAGAAGACAATGAAGAAAGAAAGAAGAAAAGGCAAAACAGATTGGGACAGGTCCCACAGTGAGGGAGCAGCAAAGAAGGACTGGTGCTCATTCACTGAGTTTCCCCTCTCCAACTGAGAGGTCGGCAGGATGAAGGAGGAGCCTCCAAGAATTGAACCTCTATAGATTATAAGTTGACTGACAGTACTAAGATAAACAGGGACAGAGGATCCCTATGACACCAAGCCCAAGAGGCAACCTGGCAGCTGGGGTCAGGGCCATGCTTCCCGACCTGGGTGGAAAATGATGATGGCTGCACTGAGGCAGCCAGGGGGAACGGAGGGGGCTGTGTGCCATTGCTGTGGTTGCACAGGGCAAAACAACCTGGGCCCTCCATTAAACAACAGGGCAGACTAGCCCTGTGAGGGGAAAGGTGCATTCCGAATCTCTGAAAATCCACAAATTATCTAGGACAAGAGACCTGGGGCTCAGACACAGCCACCAAAGCCTCTGGTGCTTTGCACCCTGGCAGCAGTGAGAGCAAAACCTCCATTCACTCCTAAGGACTTAGCAGCCTTAAGCGCCAGATGGGGACTTGTCTATAGCCTGAGACATATAAGATCTTTCTGTCTTATTTCCTCAGAGAACTTGCTCAGCCAAGGCAATCAAGGAGCTGGGTTTTGGCCCAGACCAGTGACAGGGCACATAGCAGAGGAGAGACCACCACCCTGAGGGGGCTGATGGCCTGCCAAATTTTGGGCTGTAATGCAGTCCCTGACCATGTGGCTGGGAGAGGGTTGATGAACACTACTGCCTGTTCAGTCTGAAACATGTGACTGAGGTATCAGTCAGGGCAGTGACAAGACAGCTCACAGTAAAGAGAGCTGCTCTGGAACCAGTTTTGGGAGTAGGAGTGATCTGCTTGCCGACAGGACCTGGGAGCTGCACAGATGTGGACTCCAATGGAGGGTTTCTGGAAAAAGCAAGCTGAGCTTCCAAACCATGATGAATACAGAAAGAGTTCACATTAACAGTACACAGTATCCAGGACACTCTGACCACCCCCTTGTTTTAATCTGTTTTTACCTGTTTCATTTCCTATTACCATATTAATATTTATTTCTTAGACAATTATATATACCCCCTTTTAAATCCCATTGAAATTTATAAAAATATTTTTATTATTATTATTTTTCAAAACTCTGCTTCAACTTGCTCTTCTATTATGTATTATACAAAGTTTTCAAACATTTATTACCACTTCTTTAAAATTCTTTGTCTCCCTCTTTCTTTTTTCTCTTTTTTAGTTGTATTACTACATAGGCATTAGGTAGATAAACTCCATTAGGACCACAGTAGATAACATATACTCCATTACAGTGTCAGAGAGGTAGGAGCAAGATAAAGAAGCAGACAAGCCATTCCCAATTAAAAGAACAAGAGAAATCCCCTGAAAGAATGATCAGTGAAATAGACATCAATAGCCTACTAGATCAAGATTTCAAAAGAGGAGTGATCAAATTACTGGAGGAAATAAAAGATAGTGTTTAGAGATGTAAAATATGTTAAAAATGAAATGGAATCTATAAAGAAGAGCCGAGTAGAATAAGTAAATCCATTGACTGAGATGAGGAATGATCTAAAGGGGTCGCAAAGCTGACTAGATAATGCAGAGGAATGAATTAGTGACCTAGAAGACAGGACAATAGAAAGCACCCAATCAGAATAGCTACAAGAGAAACATCAAGAATCAGATTAAAAAAGCACAAGATACATATGGGTTAATAGAAAGCATGCCAAACTTGGTGTGGTAGAAGTCCCAGAAGGGGAGGGATGATCAAAGTGCATTGCAAAGGTGTTTGAAAAATCATGACTGAGAACTTCCCAAACTTAAAGAAGGGATCAGATATCCAAGTACAGGAAGCTCAGTGGGTCCCAAACAGGAAGAACTCAAATAAACTCACAGCAAGACATATAATTAAGATGGCCAGAGTCAAGGATAAAGAAATTATCCTAAAGGCAGCAAGTGAATCTCAAACAGAGAGTTACAAGGGAATCCCCATAAGGCTCACAGCTGATTTCACAACACAAATACTACAGAACAGAAGGGAGTGGCAAGATATATTCAAACTCCTGAATGAAAAAAAATTATATACCCATGGATACTTTAACCAGCAAGGCTATCCTCTATGGTAGAAGGAGACATAAAAAATTTCACAGACAAGAAAAAGCTACAAGAGTTTAGCAACACTAAACCCATGCTAAAAGAAATATTGAAAGCCTACTCTAAAAAGAAAAGCAGCAGGATGCTACAGAAATGTGAAACTCACAGCTGGAAAGGTGATAACTCATAAACTACAAATAAAATAAACACAAAATTTTAAAACAAGACATAGAAATCATTGACAGTGGGAGAGGGAGGCAGGAAAATAGAGAATTTCTTTGTGGGGTCTTTCCTTTTAAAATATTTTGTTCTCAGTAGGATGTATTTGAGATCATGTTACTATCAGTTTAATAAAATCAATTATACTAATGTTCTAATAGACTATATAAAAGTGCAAAAACAAGACAAAAACATATTCAGGGAGTCACTAAAATTAAATAATTTTCATGATAATATAAAGAAAAATGACCAAACCAAAAAAGGAAGATCAAATGAACAAAGAGGAAATACCAAATCAACTTCAAAGATAAGGCAAAAATGGCAATAAACACAAACATATCATCGATATATTAAATGTTAATGGACTAAATGTTCTAGTCAATGTCATTGAGTGGCAGGCTGGATAGTATAGCAAGAACCTTCAATATGCTGCATACAAGAGACGCACCTCAGCGAGAAGGAAAAATATAGATTGAAAGTGAAAGGATGGAAAAGGGTATTCCATACAAATGGAAAAGCCAAAAAAGCAGTTGTTGCAGTACTGACTTCAGACAAAAGACACTAAAACAAAGTCCACAAAGAAAGATAAAGAAGGATATTTTATAATGATTGATGGAGTGATACAGATGAGGATATCACACCCTTTAATACATAGGCAACAAATAGAGGACTACCTAAGTACATGAAATAATTAATGACAGATATAAAGGGGGATAGTGATGGGAATCTAATCATTGTTGGAGATTTCAAAACTACAGTAACATCACTGGACAGATCATCGAGATGGAAAATAAATTAAACAACAGAGAAGTTAAATGATACAATAGAAATATTACACTTGGGGGATATTTTCAGAGCATTGCACCCCCCACAAAATAGTACATACAATCTTTTCAAGTGCACGTGGACATTTTCCAGGATTCATGATATACTTGGGCACAAAAGAAACCTCAGCAACTTTAAGAAGATAAAAATTACCTCAAGCATCATTACTGACCACAATGTCATGAAGCTAGAAATCAACAACAGAGAAACAAAGGAGAACAAAAGGAAAACATGGGGATTAAACAATATGTTATTAAAAAAAATGGGTCAAAAAAGAAATCAACGCTGAAATGAAAATATACCTTGAGACAAAAGAAAATGAAAGCAAAACCACACAAAATTTATGGGACACAGCAAAAGCAGTGTTGAGAGTTGAGGTTATAGCAATACAGGCCTTTCTCAGAAAAGAAGAACAACCACAAATAAACAATTTAACCCATCAGGAGAATGAACTAGAAAAAGGAGAAAAAAAACCTAAAGGCAGCAGAAGGAAGGAAATCATCAATATTGGGGAGGAAATAAATAAAATAGAGTTTAAAAAGACCATAGGAAAAATTCAATCAATCCAAAGGCTGGCTTTTTGAAAAAGTAAGTAAAATCGACAAACCTCAGGCCAAACTCAAAAACAAGAAAAGAGAGAAAGCACAAATTGCCAAAATATGAAAGGAGAAGGTAGAATTTACAATTAATAAATACAGAATATCATATGAGAATATTATGAAAACTATATTAAACCAAACTGGATAACCTAGAGGAGATGGACAAGTTTCTGGAAATATACTGTCCATCAAGACTGAATCAAGAAGTAACTGACCCCTTCAACAAACTGAGCACTAGAAATGAAATCAAAATAACAATATAAAACCTCCCTACAAATAACAGTCCAGGACCGGACGGCTTCACTACAGAATTCTACCAAACATGCATAGAAGAACTCATACCAGTCCTTCTCAAACTCTTCCAGAAAATTGAAAAAGAAGGAATACTCTCAAAGTCATTCTATGAAGCCACAATCACCCTGATACCACAATCAGGCAAAGACAATACGAAACAAAACAATTATAAGCCAATATCACTGATGAACACAGACGCCAATATCCTCACCAAAATAGTAGCGAAAAGAACCCAAAAACACAGAAAAAATATTATGCATCATGACCAAGTGGGGATCATGCCAGAGACACAGGGGTGGTCCAACATATGCAAATTAATCAATGTAATACAGCACATCAACAAGAGAAAGGACCAAAACCACATGATCATCTCAATAGATGCAGGAAAAGCATTTGATAAAATTCAACACACACTTATGATAAAAAATGTCACAAATTGGGCATAGAGGCAACATATCTCAGCATCATAAGAGCTATAGATTACAAACCTACAGCCAGCATTGTACTGAATGGTGAGAAAGTCAAAATCTTCACACTAAAATCTGGGACAGTAAAAGGATGGACACTATCACCATTCCGACTCGACATAGACTGGGAAGACCTAGCCACAGTAATCAAACAAGAGAAAGAGGTAAAAGGAATGCAAATTTGAAAGTAAGTGGTAAAAGTCTCACTATATGCAGAAAATATGTTACTATATATAGAAAACCGTACAAAATCCAGACAAAAACTACTACAGCTGATCGAAGAATTCAGCAATGTAGCAGGTTACAAGATTAAGTTTAAAAAATCAGTGGCATTTCTTAACGCTAACAATTCAGATAATACTATAGAACTGCAGTCAACATGACAGCATTGTATTGGTAGGAAATTATACATATAGGCCAATGGAACTGAATTGAGAGCCCAGAAATAATCCCACCAACTTTTGGTCAATTAATCTTTGACAAAGGAGGCAAGAAAATACAATGGAAGAGAGACTGTCCCTTCAGCAACTGGTGTTGGGAAAACTGGACAGCAGCATGTAAATCAATGAAGCTAGAACACTCCCAATGAAGGTAGAACACCATACACAAAATAAACTCAGAATGGAACAAAGACTTATACATAATACAAGATACAATAAACTTCCTAATGGAAAATATAGGCAAAAGAGTATCTGACATACGTCTCATAAATTTTCTTGTAGAAGAAATAAAAGTAAGAATAAACAAATGAGACTTAATGAAGCTTACAAGCTTCTGCACAGCAAAGAAACTGGAAGTAAAACAAAAATAAACTTACAGAATGGAAAAAATTCTGAATATGAAACCGACAAAGACTTGATCTCCAGAGTATATAAGCAGCTCATCCAACTGAATAAGAAAAAATAAATCACCCAATGCAAAAATTGGCAGAAGACCTAAACAAGAAATTTTCCAAGGAAGACATACAAATGATCAAAAGGCACATCAGAAAATGCTCAATATCACTGATTGTCAGAGAAATGCAAATCAAAACTACAATGAGGTATCACCTCACACCAGTCAGAATGGCCACCATTCATAAATCCACAATGACAAATGCTGGAGAGGCTGTGGAGAAAAGGGAATCCTCCTTCACTGCTGGCGGCAATGCAGATTGGTCTGGCAAGGGTGGAAAACAGGATGAAGATTACTCAAAAACCTAGGAATAGACTTACCATATGACCCAGGAAACCCACTCCTGGCCATAAATCATGAAGGAACCCTAGTTCAGGATGACACCTGCACATCAATGTTCATAGCCAGCACTATTTACAATAGCCAAGACATGGAAACAGCCTAAATATCCATCGACATTTGACTAGATAAAGAAGAGGTGGTATATTTATACAATGGGATACTGGTCAGCCATATAAAGCGAAAACATAACGCCATTTTCAGCAACATGGATGGTCCAGGAGAAAATCAGTCTAAGTGAAGTAAGCCAGAAAGAGAAAAAAATATACCATATTAGATGGCTCATCAGTGGAATCAAAAAACAAAACAAAACAAGACAAAAAAAGGACAAATACAGAACAGCAATAGACTCGCAGACATAGAATACTAGCTTTTGTTAGCCAAGGGGGCGGGGTGTGGGAAGGGATAGACTGGGAGGTCTAAATTGTAGAATAGATAAACAGGAATGTACTTTATAGCACAGGGAAATATATAAAAGTTCTTACGGAAGCCCACAGTGGAAAAAATGGGACAAAAAATGTATATTTGTTCATTGTAACTGCAAAACTGTGCTCTACACTGGGATTGGAGGCAGTTTGTAAAATGACAGTAAATCAATAAAGAAAATATAAAAAAATTAAAAAACATGTTCCTAAATATTACAGGTGTAAATATACATTAGAGAGAAAAAGAAAACTATGAAAAAAGTGCAGTAAAACCGAAGATTTTTTTGTTTTTTTTTTAAGATAAACAAAATAAAAAAGCCTCTAGGTACGTGCATCATGAAGAATAGAGAGATGCCCCAAAGAAATTAAGTAAGATATAAAAGATGAGAAATAACAATTGTTACCTCAGATATACAAAAAAGGGATCATTTTGTCAACACTTGCATTCGAATAATCTTGACAAATTTGAAGAAATAGACAAATGTCTAGAAAGAGACAGAAATAAGGAGAAACAAATAATTTGAACAAACTGCTTTCTAGATCAAAGAATCTGCATTTAAAAAAATCATTAAATAGAAGTGCAGATTTTTTTTACATTTTTTATGGATTCATAATCATTTTACAGTGTTGTGTCAAATTCAAGTGTTCAGCACAATTTTTCAGTCATTCATGGACATATACACACTCATTGTCACTTTTTTTCTGTGATTTATCATAACATTTTGTGTATATTTCCCTGTGCTATACAGTGTAATCTTGTTTATCTATTCTACAATTTTGAAATCCCAGTCTATCCCTTCCCACCCTCTACCCCCCCCCGGTAACCACAAGTATGTATTCTCTGTCCATGAGTCTATTTCTGTCCTGTATTTATTCTTTGTTTTTGTTTGTTTGTTTGTTTTTGTTTTTTAGATTCCACATATGAGCAATCTCATATGGTATTTTTCTTTCTATTTCTGGCTTACTTCACTTAGAATGATATTCTTTAGGAGCATCCATGTTGCTGCAAATGGCATTATGTTGTCGGTTTTTATGGCTGAGTAGTATTCCATTGTATAAATATACCACCTCTTCTTTATCCAGTCACCTGTTGATGGACATTTAGGCTGTTTCCGTGTCTTGGCTATTGTAAACAGTGCTGCTATGAACATTGGGGTGCAGGTGTCATCCTGAAGTAGATTTCCTTCTGGGTACAAGCCCAGGAGTGGGATTCCTGGGTCATATGGTAAGTCTATTCCTAGTCTTTTGAGGAATCTCCACACTGTTTTCCATAATGGCTACACCAAACTGCATTCCCACCAGCAGTGTAGGAGGGTTCCCCTTTCTCCACAGCCTCTCCAGCATTTGTCATTTTTGGATTTTTGAATGACGGCCATTCTGACTGGTGTGAGGTGATACCTCATTGTAGTTTTGACTTGCATTTCTCTGATAATTAGTGATATTGAACATTTTTTCATGTGCTTTTTGATCATTTGTAAGTGCAGATTTAAACAAATCATGTGGAGAATAAAAATACAAAGCAGAACTTATACTCTTCAAACTATTCACAAATAGTGAAGATGTGGGAAACTCCCAAATTAATCCTATGAAAAATTCATCACCCTGATAGCAAAGCAAACAAACATACTACAGGCAAAGGGAACTTCAAGCCAATAAATTTGACAGATTTAGATGCAAAAATTCTACAAAATATAATTAGCAATCTAAATCCAGCAATAGCAAAAATGAATCATCCACCATGATCACTTGGATTCATGGCAGGGTCACAAGAATTGTTCAACATGAAGAAATCAATCAGTTTGATACACTACATTAACAAAAGGAAAAGAGAAAATGACGTGGTCATCTCAATAAATCCATAAAAATTATTTCAGAAAATTCAACATTTATTTATTAAAACAACAACAGCAACAACAA
Organism: Vicugna pacos; assembly: GCF_048564905.1. Taxonomy (NCBI): domain Eukaryota; kingdom Metazoa; phylum Chordata; class Mammalia; order Artiodactyla; family Camelidae; genus Vicugna; species Vicugna pacos. Next base: position 2,572,552 of record NW_027328734.1, read on the forward strand.
CAACAACAGCAGCAACAACAACAGAAAACTCTTTCCACAGTAGGATTCAGGAAACATATCTCAACATAACTAAAGTCATTACTTACAAACCCCAGACAATGTAATATACAAAAGTGAAAACTGAAAGCCAAATTAAGGAATAAGACAAGGATGCCCGATCTCACCATTTCTCTTAAACACAGTATGGGAAGTCCTAGTAACAGCAATTGGACAAGAAATAAAGTTAGTCAAGTTGGATTGAATGAAGTAAAACTGTTATTATTTTGGATGACATGATAATCTATATAGAGATCCCTAAAGATTCTCCACACCAGAACAACTAAAACTAATAAAGGCATTTAGCAAAGTATCATGATTCATGATTAATATAAAAAACTGTCACATTTCTTTACACTAACAATAATATATTCCATTATTTTAAAAAATCCATATGAAATCAGATCAAAACATGAAAAACCTAAGGAAAATCCAACATAATAAAATCTATAGGACACTTATAAAGAAATTTGAAGATGATGCAAGGAAATGGAAAGAAATCTCAAGGTCTTCGTTTAGAGGAATTAATATTGTTAAAATATACATACTACAAAATATGTCTACAGATATAAATTTATTCAGATCGAACTACATGATATTTTCCACAGAACTAAAAACAGTCCTATGATTTGAATGGATCTTCAAAAGGACCAGAACTGCAAAAGAAACAATGAGTTAAAAGAACAAATTTGGAGGCATAACCATAACCCTTCCTCATCTCAGATTATATTACAAAAATTCAGCAATCAAAACAGCACAATACTGGAAAAGAAACAAACATCTATATCACTGGAACAGAACATAGAAGTAGGAATAAAACATCACACCTATGGTCAACTAAACTATGACAAAGGAAACAAAAATATACAATGCCTTAAAGACAGTCTCCAGCAAGTGATGTTGAGAAAGCTAAACAGTTACATGTAAACCAATAAAATTAGAACAATCCCTCACACTATACAAGAATAAATTCAAAATGTTTTAAATATCTGAATCTAATACATGACACAATAAAACTTCTGGAATCTAACATAGGCTAAACAAAACAAAAATTTTAGCAAAATTTTCTTATGTCACACTCCCAAGCTGAAAACAATAAAGTTAAAATAAACAAGTAGGTCCTAATTAAACTTAAAAGCTTCTAAACAGCAAAATATACAAAATGAAAAGATGGAGTTCAAATGGGAGAATACATTAGGAAACAATGTTATCAATAAGAGGCTAATTTCTAAAATACACAGAATGTTCATGCAACACCATTTCAAAAATCTACAAACAACTCAGCCAGAAAATGAGCAGAAGACAATTCTCTAAAAGGGACACACAGATGACAAACAGGAATATAAAAACGTGCTCACATTGCAAATCATTATACAAAGGCAAGACAAAAATAAAATAATGTTTTACCTCACACTAGTGAGAAGGGCTGTCATCCAAATGTCTACAAGTAATAAAGACTGGGGAAGTTGTGGAGAAACAGGGACTCTCCAATGCTGTTGGTGGGAAATAAAATTTGTGAAACAACTTTGGAAACATTATGGAAGTTCATTTAAATAATAAAAATAGACCTATCATATGACACAGCAATCCCACTCATGGGCATATGAAACATAAAACCTGAAATTAAAGAATCCTAGGGTAAAATATAAGAAGTACACTCTGATATTGGATTTAATTTGATTCTACATATGCCTCCTCTGTCAAGGAAAGCAGAAGTAAAACTAACAAAATATGATTGTGTCACACTAAACAGACTTACAATGCAGAAGAAATGATCAATAAACTGAACAGTCAACCAACACAATGGTAGAACATATTTTTAAGTGATAATTTTCAATCAAGTGTTAATATCCAAAATATATGGCAAACTCTTACCCCAAAACAACATAAAAAAGAGCAAACAATCCAATTTAAAAAAAATGTCCATAGGAACTGAATAGATAGATCTGAATCAATTTTCTTCAGAACACATACAGTTGGCTATAAAATACATGAAAATGTGTTCAGAGTTATAAATTATTAGGAAAGTCATAAACCATAAATGAGACAAGACCTCACACTTGTTAGAAGGCTCTCATCAAAAAGAAAACAAATAGATGTTGGTGAGATTGTGGAGAAAAAGGAACAGCGTGGACACTGTTGATAGGAATGCAAAGTACAGATTCCATTGCATATATACATCAAATTTTCTTCATCCAGTTTTCTGTCAAGGGATGTTTGGTTTGTAGGCCCCTGTCTGAAGGTTCTAGAGAATAAGCCCATGGGCTGAACTGATAAACAATCTGTGAGGAATGTCACATATCCAGGCTGGATAACAAATGGTCTACTCAATATATCCAGTATGGATGGCTGGATAGCCTATGCTGGGTAAGATCGTCAGAGGAGGACATCCCAAGACAGGCAAAGCCGGCTGGATAAGAGATGGCCTAATTAATGAAGTTCCATGATGAACTTTAAAACAATTCTTGATCATTTAATATCCTGCGCTTACTGCAGGAGCATGGGAACATAAATAGCTTAAGATTATTAACATTGTTATAACCTAGATTATATGTGAGGCATTGTGCATGTCCTATATAAACCCTTCTTCTAAGAATCAAAAAACAGAGAACTGCTTCGCTTCTATACACACAGTGTTTGTGTGTAAATTATATCGTGCCACTGACAGGGCAAATTTAATTTGTTGGGAGTATTTTAAAAGGATGTTGTATTATATACAATGCTCTTTCCGCACTTATTGAGATGATTGTGTGAGTTTTATTTCTCATTCCATTAGTGTGGCATGTCACCTTTATTGATTTGAATATTTTGAAGTATACTTAAACCCAGGGATATATACCTTTACTCATGTATGTTTATGATACATTAAATGTTTTGTTGAATTCATTTTGCTTGTGTTTTGTTGAGAATTTTGGTACATATGTTCATCAGGGATAATATTCTATTTTTTGCGTATAATGTCCTTTCTAGCTTTGTTAAGCAAATAAAGCTCACATCATAAAATATGTTTGGAATCTTTCACCCCCTTCAAACTCTTGGAAGATTTGGGGAAGAATTGGTGAAAAATTGTCTTCAATTGTATGACAGAATTCACCAGTAAAGGCGTTTTGTAAATTTTTTCTGGTTTTGGAAGTTTGGATTATTGACTTACTCAAACACACTTTTGCTCTATTATCTTTCTAATTACTTCTTGATTCAGTATTGGGAAACATATGTTTCTGGGAATTTGTCTTTAGTTCTAGGTCATTCAAATCGTTGGCTAGTGGTAATTTCTTATGATGTTTTGCATCTCTACAACATCAGTGGTAATATCTTATCTTTTATTTCTAATTTTATTTGAGTCTATATTTTCTTAGCCAACCTAAACATATGCCTAGTTTATGTTTAAAAGAAACAGACTTAGGTATATTTTTTTCTACCTTTCCAATTGCATCTCTTGTTATTTGCCATACTCTCATTCATTCAATTTTCTTCTTTATTCTTTCTGTTTTCTCCTAGATCCATGAGGTGTAAATTTAAGTAGTGTGAATCTTTTTATTTCATTTATTATTAAATATTTTTATTTAGTTATTATTTATATATTTATTTGCGTGTTTATTCATTTATTTATCATTGAAGTACTGCCATTTACAATGTGTCAATCTGTGGTGTATAGCACAGTGTCCCAATACATGCATATATTTATGTGCCTATTAAACATTACTTCACAATATTTGACTTACTGCCCTGTGTTATACAAGAGAAATTTTGAAAAAATTTACTTTTATATATAGTGGAAAAAATTTATGAATCTACAGCTCCCAAATATATCCTCTCACATCCCCTTTCCGCTGTAATCTTAAAATTGTTTAGTAAATCTGTGAGTGTGTTTCAGTTTTGTAGATGAAATCATAGTCTCCTCATCCAAATTTATTTTTAAGGTTCCGCATATATCATGTCATGGATTATTTTTCTTTCTTTTTCTGGCTTACTTCAATTAGAATGACACTTTTTGTGGACATCCATTTTGCTGCAAATGTCATTGTTTTATCATTTTTTAATGCAGAATATTATTCCATTGTGTAAATACGGGATAACTTCTGAATACTGTTATGTGTTGTTGGACAATTAGGTTGCTTCCATGTCGTGGCTCTTGTATATAGCACTGCAAAGAACATTGGGGTATAGATGTCTTTTTGAATTAGGGTTCCCTTTGATTTATACCCAGAAGTGGGATTGCTGGATCGTAAGTTAAGTCTATTTTTATTCTTTTGAGGAAACCCCACCCTGGTTTCCACAATGACTGCACCAAACTACATTTTTTCCAACAGTGTAAGAGGGTCATCTTTCTCCACAGATACCCCAGGATTTAATGTTTGTGGAATTTTGAATGATGACCATTGTGACTGTTGTGAGGTGATACTTATTATAGTTTTAATTTACCCTTCTCTGATAATGGTAGTGAGCAATTTTTTTTTATATATCTATGTGGCATTTGTATGTCTCTATTGGAGAATTGCTTGTTTAGGGCTTCTGCCCATTTTCAAATTGGGTTTCTTGTTTTTTTTAAGTATTATTAATAGTTTGTATGAAATCTTTGTAATTTGGAAATTAAGCCTTTGTCAGTTGCACATTTCTACATATTTTCTTTAATCCTGCAGGTTGTCATTTTGCTTTGTTTATGGTTCCCTTTGCTGTGCAAAAGCTTATAAGTTTAATTAGGTCCCATTTATTAATTTTGCTCTTACATCCCTTCCCTGGGTAGGCTATTCTAGGAGATCATTGCTGAGATTTATCTCAGAGTGTTTTGCCAATATTTTCTTCTAGGTGATTTACTGTGTTTTGCCTTACATTTAAGTCTTCAAGCCATTTTGAGTTTATTCTTGTGTATGGAGTGAAGGAGTGTTCTAACTCCATTGCTCTGCATGCTGCTATCCAGATTCCCAACATCATTTGGTGAAGAGATGGTCTTTTCTCTGTCATATTCCTGGCTACTTTGTCAAAAATTAATAGAATGTAGGCCTGTAGATATATTCCTAGGCCCTCTATTCTGTTCTTTTGGTCCATAAGCCTCTTTCTGTATGAATATCTTGTCATTTTGTTCATTGTAGCTCTGCAATAGTGTATGGAGAACTGGTGGTTTATTCCTCCAACCTCTTTGTTTTTCATTAATATTGCTTTGGAAATTATGGATCTTTTATGACTCTATGTAAATCTTAGAATCATTTGTTTCAGTCCCAAAAAGAGAAGTTTGGCATAATTTGATAGGAAATCACATTAAGTCTGTGGATTGCCTTGGGCAATATGACCATTTTAACCATTTTGTTTCTTCCATTACGAGACCATTGGGTATGTTTTCAATTCTTCAAATCTTTTTTGATTTCCTCAATCAATATTTTCTAGTTCTCCATGTATATTTCATTCACCACCTTTTTGTACATTACTCTGGGTACCTTGCCCAGTTCCTTTTTTAACCTTAGTAATTTTTTGTGAAGCTTTTACAGTTTTCAATATATAGTGTCATGTCTGCATATCATGACAATTTTACATCTTCTTTTCCAGTCTGAATCCTTTTATTTCTTTTCCTTGCCTGATCATTGTGGCTAGGAATTCCAAGACTGTATTGAATTGAAATTGTGAGAATGGGCAACCTTGTCTTGTCTAAGGTTTTTGTTGGAAGTGTTTCAGTTTTTCACCATTGAGTATTTTGCTGGCTATATGTTTGTCATAAATAGCTTTCATTATGTTGAGATATGGTCCCTCTAGCACACTGTTACAAGAACTTTTACTGCAAATAGGTGTTAATTTTTCTCAAATGTTATTTCTGCATCTACTGAGATGATCATGTGGTTTTTTGTCCTCTCGGTTATTGATATGGTGTATTAAAATTGATTGATTTATTTGCATAAGTTAAACCATCCTAGTTTTCCTGGGATGAAGTAACATTACCATGGTGTATAATCTTTTTTACATGCTGTTGGATTCTGTTTGTTAATACTATCTTAAGGACATTTACATCAATGTTTATCAATGTTATTGGCCTATAGTTTTCTCTTGGGGTGGTGTCTTTGTCCTGTTTTTTATCAGGTTGATGTTGGCCTGACGGTGTGAGTTTGGGTGTACTCTCTCCATATCAATTTTTGGAATAGTTTGAGGAGGACTGGTATGTATTTTTCTCTGTATGTTTGGTCAAATTCCCCAGTGAATCTAGTTTGGTTTGAATTTTTCTTGCAGAGATTTTTTATTTTATTGATAATTCTATTCAATTTCTGGTGATCTGACAGTTCAAATGGTTAACTTCTTCTTGATGCAATATTGGTGGGCTGAATGTTTTCAAAAACTTCTCCATTTATTCCTGGTTATCCATTTTGTTTCCATACTGTTGCTCATGTTGTTCACTTATGATATTATGCAAATTTGTTGTACTCTTTGTAGTTTCTGCATTTTCATTTCTTATGTTATTTGTGTTCTCTCTCTTTTCTTGTTGGTGAGCCTGTCCAGAATTTCGTGAATTATGCTTACTATTTCAAAAAAGACTTTAATTGATTTTTTCTATTTTTTAATGTGTATTTCAATTCTTTCTTCATTGTTCTTTCTTATTTCTCTCTTTCTGCTGAGTTTTGGTTTTGTTTGCTCTTCTTTTCATGATTAGTATACATAGAACATTTGATTATTTACTTGAAATTGCTCTTTTAATTTGAGGACGGTTGTCACTATAAACTTACCTCTTAAGCCTGCTTTAAATGTATTCCATTCACTTTGTGTAGTATTTTGACATATTTCTCAAGATATTTTTTAATTTCTTCTTTTACTTCTTCACCTCCCCTACTTGTTATAGTAACATGGTGTTTAATTTACATGCTGTCATTTTTTCACACTGTTTTTCTGTGAAGGATTTCTAGTTTCATGGTATTATACTCAGAAAAGATGCTTCAAATTTGTTTTATTTTCTTAAATTCGTTGAGGATTCTTCTGTGCATGAGTACATAATCTTTTCTAGAAAATATTCCATGTGAACTTGAAAAGAATGTATATTCTGTTTTGGGGAGGAGTACTGTGTTGAAAATATGAACCAACTCCAATTATTTTATCGTATCTGTTTGTATCTTTTTTCCCTTATTTAATTTCTGTCTGAAAGACCAGTCTAGTGATGGTAATGGGGAGATATAGTCTCCGAATTGGATTGTGTTCCCATCCATTTCTCCCTTTTCATCTATTAGTATTTGCTAAATGTATTTAGGTGCTCCTATATTGAGTGCATATATCTTAATGAGTTTAATACCCTCATTTTTTATTTCTCCTTTAATCATTATTTCATGTCCTTGTTTATCTTTCTCTATGACATTTTTTGTAAAGTCTATTTTGTGTGAAGTCTGTACTGCTAGTCCTGCTTTCTTGTCATGTCCATTTGCATTCAATATATTTCCCATCTTCTGACATTCAATTAATTTTTGTTCCTCTTACAAAAGTGGGACTCTTGTATGCTTCATAATGTAGAGTCTCGTTATATTATCCCATCTGACAATATATATCTTTTGATTCAAGCACTGAGTCCATTAACATTTGTGATAATTATTGATAGACTGGTGTTCATTTCCATTTTGTACTTCATTTTCCAGTTGATTTGGTATTTCCTTTTTGTTCATTTCATTTTCTTTTTGTGGCTTGATAAGCTTTCTTCTATTATCTTGGTTTCTTTTTGGCTTTGTGACTTCATTGTAAGTTTTGACTTATGGCCACCCTGTTTTGTATGTATATTGACCCTTTATTTATCTTTTTATTTTAACTGATAGGAATACAAATTCTAACCCCTTCTATAGAGAACAGAAACAATAAGGAAATACCCTTTATTGTCCTGTTTCACTCTCTGATCCTTAAAATTTTTGATGTCCTGTTCTGCAACATCATATTTATTCTATTGTAAGACATTGTAGCTATTGCCTTTCAAATTATGCCTTTCTCCTTTCTATAGAAGCCTGCTTCATTTTTTTTTTTTTTAGAGTCGATCTTTCAATATTTCTTTTTCTGTTGCTAAATTCTTTTAGTACTTGCTTTAGTGGAAGTTATTTATCTCTCCTTCTATTCTAAAGGATAGCCTTGCTTGATAAATTATCTTAGATTACAGCTTTCTTTCATTCAGGACTTTAAATATGTCTTACCACTGTCTTCTGCCTGTTGTATTTGTGTAGTAAACGTGTTTACAAATATAATATATATAATTACATATATATGAATAGAATACATAGAAATGAAGTTAACAAATAAGGAGAAAACCTATACGTTAAAAAATAGAAAACATTGGTGAAGGAAATTAAAACTGACCCAAAGAAATGAAAATTCCTCTTATGTTAATGATGTGATACAATGTGGTTGAAACAAACATACTACCCAATGCAATCTACATTTTGCGTCATTCATGTCAAAGTACCCATGAGATTTTTCCAGTTAATAGAACAGTTAATTTCAAAATTTATATGTAACCACATAGACCATTAGTTGCCAATATAATCTTGAAAAAGAGTATTAAATCTAATAGTGTATAGTTCTCTGAATTAAACAGTCCAACAAAGCTTTAGTAATTTAAACAACATGAAACTGGCTCAAAAACAGACACCAATCAATAGAAGAGGATAGAGCAACCAGATATAATCCCTCACACCTATGATCAATTAACCCATGAAAAAGGAAGCAAGAGTATAAAATGAAGAATAGACATTCTCTTGAATAAGTAGTGCAGGGGAGATTGATCATGTAAAAGATAGATTAGAATAGATCCTCACATTGTATACAATCCATAAGCAGAGAATATCTTTCTATTTATTAGTTTATTTTATTTCTTGCACCTGTAATTTATAGATCTATATTTAGATCTTTTATTTCACTTATCAAATGTATTCCTAGTTTATTCTTTTTGGTATAAATATACACACAATTGTTTTCCTAATTTCTCTTGCTGATAGTTTGTTGTTACTATATAAAAATGCAATGGATATTTGTATATTGATTTTGTATTCTGCAAGTTTACTAAGTTTGTTCATTATTTCTAACAGTCACTGGAGGAGTCTATGGAGTTTTCTATCTATGCTTAATTATGTCATCTCTAAAAATTTTACTGCTTTTTTACAAGTTGGATGCCTTTTATATTTTTTCTTGACTAGTTGTTCTGGCTAGGTCTTCAAATAGTGTAATTTAGTACTTGTGAGTATGAACTACCTTTTCTTATTACTGGACCAAAGGAAACCTTCCTGTATGTTAAAATTGAACTTGATGATTGTCATGGGTTTTTCATATATGGTTTTTATTATGTTTAATTAAATTGTATTAAAAGTAAATTTGTTAAGAATATTTTTATAAAAAAGTAAAGATCAGATTTGTGAAAAATTTTCCTACATTTTTTGAGATTGATGTTTTTGAATTCTCTGCTTTTTCAGGGATTGTATCACATATATTGATTTGAATTTGATAAGTAATATTTATGAATCAAACTAAATCCCTCTTAACTATAGTTTATAATACTTATAATATGTAATGAATTCAGGTTGCTAATATTTATTTAGAATGGAATGTTCACATACTGAAAGAAAAATTTCATTACAGATTGAGTTTACATTTATTTATTAAAAAATTTTATCCCTCATTTTTAATTTGGCTTATGTTTAAAGGAATTTATTTCTAAATAAAGAATATAACTTTTGATAGAACTGGATTTTCTAGTTTACTGATACAGAACATAGCTATTATTTACATTTAGTGAACAAAACACTTGCCTTGAAATGCCATATTTTACTAACAATGTCAAATGTTTCAGGACTGAGATACATATTCCTTCCAAAAATGCATTACCTGGTCTTTTCCACCCCAAATCACATATAGTGTTATTTATTTGTTTTTTGATTGTTTGTTTACCCCTTAATGGAGGCACTGCTTATTGAACCCAGGATCTTGTGCATAAGTGTACTTATAAACATCATTTTAGAACACTTAACAGAAGCCACAATTGAATGGATTATAAAGATGGAAAGAAAATTTATTGTTTCTAGGGACTGAAAAACCTCTGATTGAATGAATGGCAAAAATAAACATTCGTAAATATACAATAAGTTTCTCTCTTTTGTAATTTTAGAGTAGAATATTAAATTACATTTGTTTTACTTATAGAAATGAATTACAATTTAAATCAAAAATTCCGCCTTTTGGGATTTCTTAAATTTGATGCATTATTTTTATCTAATTTTATTTCATAATTATTTACCATTTATTTATATACAAAACAAATAAACTGACATTTAATCTGCTCATGTTTTGAATATTGAACTACTTATTATATAGTACACAGATAAATACCTACTTCCATTTCCTAATCAAATTATGTTTCAATTTAATTACAAATGATATTGAAATAGATATATATTTTCTGTACAAGTTTTACACGAATTTCACTTTAAATTCCAAAACTTTAAAGTTATTTTATATAATTTGTGCTATATTTATACTCTGTTCACAAATCTGGCATAAATTTCAATACAAAAGTATGGAGATTGGTTTTATTTCATACACCCCAAAACTAAATTATTTATAAAAATGTGTTGGGATAATATTTGCAGATCACACTGTAAAAAAATCATCCTATATGTTTCATTTTAACTGGATGAATGACAAGTAAACACTGGCTGAATGTTACACTTGAGTTGCTGGGATACCAGTCGTTTTGTGATGTCACAGCTTCTCAAGTTGAGAACCATTGTGAAGGTCTAGCAGTTTATCTGTTCAGGCCTGCCAAAGCAGCATTTGAAGCTGCAGTGCTCAAAATATTGCAGATTAGAAATGTAGCTGTAGAAAAAGTTATTTGAGATGGCACATATTTCTTCAGAAATTCAAGATATGTCTCATAAAGATGGACCAACTGGCTCAGGAAACTCCAGTAGATCTCTATTGTGTGATCAAACATTCTCTGGGGACTTGGACTTGAGTTCTATGATTGAAGAAAATGCTTTTCAGAATTTGTCTGAAGAATCCTTGATAAAAAGACCATGTTACACACATTGTGTCTCTGAACCAGATGAAGATAATGATTTTGTTTCTCTGACATTTCCAAGAAAGCTCTGGAAAATGTCTGGGAGTGACCAATTTAAATCCATCTGGTGGGGTGATAATGGATCTTCCATAGTGATTGATGAAGTTGTCTTGAAGAAGGAAGTTTTGGAAAAAAAGGCCCCTTTCAGAATATTTGAAACTGGAAGTATGAAAAGTTTACTTAGACCCATTAACTTTTATGGGTTTAGGAAAGTGCGGCAGAAATTTCAAAGATCTGCTTGTCTAGTTGACTTTCTAGCAGAAGAAAAAGAAGCCTCTGTTTCAAGCAAGGTATACACAAATTTTAGTTACGAATTGGTAACTTATGTATAAAATTTTATTTTGTACATCAATCTATGGTAATATAAATGTAAAGCTAGATTTTGAAAATTGTATAAAACTATTAAGGCTAAAATACTTTACTCTAAAAAATGAGGACAGTGCCTTAATTATTCAAGATTATAAGAAACTTTGCTTACAACTATGAATCTTTCCAGAAATTCATATAAAGGTATTAAAGCTACTTTTTAAAAGTGGCATTCACCGTTACTGTAAATGCTAACATTTAAATTTGATGACTATAATAATTAAATGTGTATTTTCCAAATAAGGAACTTCAAAATATTGTTAGCAATGTTCATATTTTGATGATATTATCCTTGTATAGTAAACGTGGAATCAGGTTTTATACGTTAGGCTTATTGTAGTCTTGTATTTTGGTATAAATATTACTAAAATGTTTCTCCTTTGGTTATAGCTGCACTTTTATCATAATCCAAATTTTAAACGAGGCTGTCCCCAGGTTTTAGTGAGAATAAAAAGAAGAGTTGGGATTAAAAATTCCTCTCTGGTATCTTCATTGCCTGAAGACTTCAAAGAGCAGCACTTTAAAGCAGGGTATAATGTGGATAATAATAATTCTGAATTTGTGGCTGACACTATTGAAGAAAGTGCATTTTTACCTTCTGCAAATTTAAACATGCCTCTAATGAGAAAGCCCTCTACTAGCCACATAATTGGTGATACAACTACCCCGATCAGAGGTGATTTTTCTCCTCCATCATCAATGTCAGACCAACAGAACAAATTGCAATGGATCAACGAGCTATTTTCAATCAGTTGACCACTGTCCATGGGCACTCTCAAAGCAGTTACAATGAAATAAATGGCCGTGTTGTGAACTCCATTTGAAGTAGAATTTCTACTTCTCAGTAGAGTATCTTGTCTCCCAAACAGAGCAATTATTTTGGACTGATGTTGGAGACTTCTACTTTTCCAAATACATATCAGAACATATCTGCAAATGAAGGTCATTTTCCTAAACTTCAACCAGGGTGCAACCCACGCTTTCCAGTGCCAGTGATAGCTGATACATCAGCTACTTCCCTTTCAAGGCCAACTCATCAGCCATCTTCAGTTTATAAACGTCATCCTAATAACAACTGATCTACCAGAGAACTACCAGATTATGCAGGGAACAAAGATTATAACTGATGTTGGCAAATGTCGACAACTATCTGCTATTTTCTTATTTGAACATTAAACATAGATGTGTACCTGTATTTTCCTTAGTATTTTTTAAAAGAATTAAGAATTAAATGGGAGACTAACTTGCCATTCAAAGAAAAAAAGAGATATTTGTTTGATATGATCTTAGATGGAACAGTATGGGAGTAAATTTAAATATTTTCATGTAAGGAAAAAGAAAAAATGGAAGAATTTGGAAAAATAATAAAACATGGAGAGAGGGAAAAGTACCAAGTGGTTTCTGGTTCATCCTGGAAAGTATTAAATGTGTTAAGTTAGGATAGTTTGGAACAGGAGATACATTCAGGAACCGGCCCAGGGATCATGGTCTCTATTATGTCATCCCTGGAATCAAAAAGGTCACATGATGTATTCTCAGATGGCACATTCAGCATGTGGTAGAATTTAAGAAGTAATTTATCTATGGTCTTCTTTGTGCTGTTCTCAAAGCATTCCAATTGGTGCTTTCATTTCCTGCCCTCAAGAGTCTACACTATATTTTCTAGTTATTAATTTATGTTGCTTTTATGTTCCAGCCAAAGAAGGTTACATCCTCAGGGTGAAACTTAATGCCTTTCCAAATCTAATCACACAAAATTAACTCAACTTAGCTTAGTCATTACTTTATAAATCTGGCATCTGACTACCTTGACATATCTTTATGTTTCAGTGTATCTGGATATATATCCAGGCAAATGCTTCTCAACCATGTTAGCTCAAACCTCAACAGTTTTACTCCAGCTCATACTTGGACGTTGGGTGTCCTCATTTTACCTACTTAGACTATCCTCCTCTCAGCACAGAAACCACCTCCTCCAGATGTTTTCTGTCTATCCCACTTTCCTTGTCTATCTTGGATACCACCACAGTAAGCACAGCACATGCCACAGTATGCATTTTAGTATTTAGTGATTGAAAAATACATGTTGACTTTAAGCAATATCTACTTTCCTGAAACAACAAAACTCTTGGTTTTCAAACTATTTCGTTATGGTCTTTACACCACAAACTAGCTCTTTTCATAGTGCAAGGACTAGACACTCAAGACAGTAATTGGAGGTAGGTACAGAAGACTATGTATTATTTTCTTCTCAAGTCATACCTCCATAGGCCTAAATCATTCCTTTCTCATTTGTTGGATATATTCCTGTCTCTTCATCACCCACCCATCCCAAAAACTTTGATTCTCTTCCCCATACCAATAACTATATTGCCTTCTAATTAATTTACTTCGTAGAATCAGAGCTTTTCCAGAAGAGACACTGCCATTGCAAACAGGTTTATATACCCCACATAACTTGTGCCCCTTCTAACCTTCACACAGGAAATTTCTAAGATGTACTATTCCCTTGGATGGAGTGGTGGTATTCAGTAATCAAATTGCAATCTAAAATGTGTGGACTAGAAGGAGGTGAGGGTGATAGAATTAAAAATTTATCCAAGTGCAAGAATACCAAATTTCTGCAGATATTAAGAAATATAAAATATTCATGGAAGTCTTTGACTATTTCCCATTAATTTAAAATAAAAAGCGAAGCATTTTCAGAATGTGAAATGCCCTGAATTGCTGGAAAATTGTAGGCTAGGTCAGGGACCCTAAGGCTTCTGCTTACAATGATGCAGCCAGTGTCAGCTGATAAGACTGGAATGGTAAAATTGAGTCCTGAAAATTTGTCACCTGTTGTGAAGAAAGCCTTTGATATTGTGGAGAATGGGCAAATGGGCCAGGGTTAACTCTAGCAACATCTCACCAAAATGACCTATACCAAGAGAAGAAAAGAGACCACTTGCAGCTGGAGAACTGTGTCTGGACAGCTGTGGTTCTTCCTACAACAGAAACATCAAGCTTTTAAGTTTGTCAGCTGAACTCTGATGGTGGCTATGTTGTTGCTTACATTAGCAGTCTGGGGTTCAGATGGGCTGGTTCAGCAGCTAGTTTCCAGCTTGCTTATCAGACAGTGGGTCTTACCGTGATCATCTTAACAAGGTTCTATACTGGTAAGTCAAAAGCTACAGTTTACTTTCAAAATTAGGAATCGTAAAGAAGAATATTCTTTGTTTGTCCATCTGTAGTTTTCTACCTGGGAAAAACTAGACTTTTGACCAAAGTACAAAAGTTGGCTGGTGCTTTGAAATCTATTCTCTGAGCTCTGCCCACTGAATTCTTCCCACAAGATACTACAAGTGTCTCTACAACTGTGTGTGTGTGTGAAGATGGATTGTTAAGCAGTAACTAAGTTTGTCTTAGTTGAGTCATCAGTGAATTATTCCTCTGCATCTGTTAGAATCTCTCTGAATTAAGAGTTTCATTGAGCCACCAGATTTTCTTCTGATCAGGGAGAGGTAGATTATATTTCTCCCAGTATAATAATTGTTACCTGCTCATTGAATCCCGAGCTGATGTTAGGGCCATGCCTCTAAACCCTTGAATGGGACTGAGGCATACACATTCTCCAGTCCCCAGAGCCCAGCACAGGACTGTATCACCTTTTTAATTTAAGCTTATGTCTAAGTTTTTCTCTTTTAATTCTCACTGTTGACACAACATATTTTGGCTTGGAACACACGTTGACTAATTTGTAGGGTCTGAACCACTGAATTATTCCCATTCACCTAGAAATTGCAATAACTTTTCTTCCCTTGGACTACCTGAAATAGAGTGAGCATAGTCATCATTTTGAAATCAGTCCCCAGTCCTAAAAATGCAGAAGCTTTACACTACTTTGCCCAGCACTTGAGCAAGAATGTTTGTTGTGGATCTCAGGGATTACCCTCACATTCCATAATGCAGCCATGAGAAAACACAACATTGTTATCCAAAATCAAGTCTTTGTCAGTATTGCATTCCCATTGCAAAACAGTTAAGAATTGTAGGAGTTCTGAGATTTAAACATGCTTAGATTTTTAGCAACCTAGCATGTTCATTTCTTACAGATGCTGTCGGGGAGATGAGACCATCGGTCAGAGACAGTGAACTTTATCACTCACAGCAAGAGCAGCCAGTTTGAAATTTGAATCCATTCCCTAATCTCAGATGAATACACAGATTGAAATTTTGATGCCTACAGAAGCAGTGGGCTGTTAAGATGAAGAATGTTTAAGGCATGGCAGAACTCTTATTTTATTACTATCTTTATGTATAACTTATTAGAATCACTTATTTATTAGTATCTTTACCTAGGATAAGTATATCATAACTCAAGTTTACTTGCTGCAAATACAATCATGAGAAATGACATGGGAAAAACGACCTTTGAGTTTCCATTTCTCCTGCTTTTATTGAGATATAATTGGCATAAAACATTGTGTAAGTTTAGGTGCACAGGATAGCGATTTGATATACAACTATCATGTAATATATATCATAGCAAATTTAGGGAGAATTCATTACCTCATTTAGATAAAATTTTAAAGAAATACAATTTGTATCTGGTCGTGATGAGAAATCTTATTGTCTAATCTCTTAACAACATTCATATAGAACATAAAGCAGTATTACTTGTAATTTTGAAGTTAATATGGGGCATCCCTAGAACACGATTATTTTAAGGCTGGAGGTTTGTAGCATTTGAGTGAATTAAACAAATCCTCCTTTTCCAACCCCTGCCTTTGTAAATTACAAATCTATTTTCATTTACTATAAGCATGTTTGTTTGTTTTTGAAGTGTAATTTAATCTATAACTCTGCGTTAGTTTCTCCTACACAACATGCTGTTCACTATTTTTAATACATTTCAAACTGTTCTCCAGAATATATCTAGTTATGATATGTTGCTATTTAAAGATATTTCATAGTTATTGACTATTCCCCATACAGTATATTTCTTGTCCGTGATTCATTTAATTTGCAACTGGAAAAATTTCTCTCTTAATTTTCCTCAAATTTTTCTTTTCCTTACCCCATTTCCCTCCTTCTTGTGAACAACCTGTTTCTTTCTATATGTATATCTCATTTTCTATGTTGTTAAGCTTATTTGTTTAAAATTTCAAATGTGAATAAAATCATTCAGTAATTGTCATTCCCTTTCTGACTTATTTCAGTTAGCATATTACACTCTTGGTCTACCCATTTGTTGCAAATGACAAAAACTTGATCTATTTATACTTGAATAATAACCCATTGTATTTTTATGTGAGTGTGTATACATATACATATATATATATATACTGCATATATATATAGTTTCTGTGTGTATGTATATATATATAAATATAGGTAAATCTGTAGTTAAATGGGTAGATATATATTTTATAAACACATATCTTCTTTATCCATCATCTTTTGAGCAATTAATTTGCTTGTATATCCTGTCTATTGTGAATAATGCTGCAGTGAATATGTGGTTGAATTTATCTCTTCTAATTAGTGTCTTTATTTTCTTGGAATTAGTATCCAGATATGGAAATGTAGAATTATATTTCATTTTTATTTTTAAATAAATTTCCATGTTGTTTTCCACAGTGGCAGCACATATTTCCATTCACTCCAGCAGTGCATCAGGGTTGTTTTTCTTACATCCTCACCAAGACTTATGTTTGTTAACTTTTTGATAATAGTCATTCTGTCAGGCGTGACATAAAATCTCATTGTGTTTTGGACTTGCATTTTTCTGATGGTCAGTGATGTTGATCGGTTTCATGTGCCTGTTGGTTACCTTTCCCCCACTGTATATTCATTTTTGTAATGGGCTAAATGACCATAAGTGTCTGATTTCATTTTCAGGCATTCTTTGTGTTCTAATATTCTGCTTGTTCTGTGTCACTACTGTATTCTTTTTATTACTGTAGCTTTGTATTATAGTTTAAAATGAGGGACAGTGATATATCCTCTTTGTTCTTTGTCAAAGTTGTTTGTGTTTTCAGTCTGTTTGTATTCTTTTCTTTCTTTTTTTTAGTGATTTCAATTCTTTTGTCTTTACATGCAAATTTTTGAATGATTTATTGTAAGTGTCTGAAAATGCCCTTGGTATTTTGATAGGCACTGAATTTAATTTGTGCATTTTCTTGGCTTATGCTGTCATTTAAAAAATATATTTTTCCTCATCTATGAACACAATTTATCCTTTCATCTGTTTGCATTATCTTCAATTTCTGTTATAAATATTTTATACTTTTCTGAATACAGGTCTTTTACCTCCTTGGTTGGATATATTTTTTGATTTTTTTTGTAATGCAACTGTAAATGAGACAGTTCCCTCACTTTCTGTATAATTTAGCTTCTTGTTAGTGTGTAGAAATGCAAGATTTCTCTATGTTAATTTTACATTTGGAAATTTTACCAAATGCATTGATAAGCCCTAGTAGTATTGTGGCACCATTTATCGGATTTCTGTTTAAATTATGTCATCTGCAAGCAGATACTTTTACTCCTTTTCTTAATTAGCTATATTTTACTTACTTTTATTTTGGATAACTATGGCTAGAATTTCCAATACTATAACTAATAAAAGTGGTAAGAGTGAGCATTCTTCTCTTCTTCCTGCTCTTATTGGAGATGCTTTAAGCTTTTAATCAGTGAGTGTCATGTTAGCTGTGTTCTTGTGATATAAGACCTTAACTGTGTTGAGTTATGTTTCCTCATGCTCACTTTGAGGAGGAATATATTCATAAATAGATACTCAAATTGTCAATATATTTTTTGACTCTATTGAGGTGCCCATATAAATTTTATTCTTCAGGTTGTTAGTGTGGTGTATCATACTGAAAAATTTGTGGGCATTGAATCAATTTTGCATCCCTGGAATAAAATGGACTTAATCATAATGTATAATCCTCTTAATGTATTGTTTGATTTGCTGATAATTTAGTGATGATTTTTGCATCTATGCTTATCAGTAGTATGTAACCTGTAATATTTGAGGTATTTGTTCCAGTTTTAGTAGTAGTGTGATACAGAAATTTGGGGTTGGAAGCCTCCATTCCTCTCGAAAATTTTGGAATATGCTGAGAAGTATAGGTGATAGCTCTTCTTTAAATGTTTGGCAGAAATCACCTGTGAAGCTGTCTAGGCCTGGAATTTTGTTTCTTGGGAGATTTTGTTTAATTACTGATTCAATTTCATTAGTGATAATCTGTTCATATTTTCTTTCTCATTCCATTCTGGAGATTAGTTCTTTCATAGAAATTGTCCATTTCTTCTAGGGTTTCCATTTTGTTAGCATATTATTTGTTGTAACTTCATATGATGCTTTGTATTTCTTTGATATAAGCTGTAACTTCTCATTTATTTCTGAGCTTATTAATCTGTACTCCCTTTTTTGTTCATGTGTCTGGTTAAAGTTTATCAACATTATTTACCTTTGAAAAGCCATTATTTATTTTGATTAAATGTTTCTCTCTTTAATCTTTATTTTATTAAATTATGTTCTGACCTTTCAGCTGTCTTTCCTTCTACTAACAAAACTGTTTATTATTTTCCTACAAATTTTGTTTTAAAGAATATGTTGTAAGTGAGACATTTTTCTTATTTGAATAACTGGGATTATATTGCTATAAGCATCCCTATTAATACTGCTTTTTTTATACCCCATGGATTTTGTTTTCATTGTCATTTTTCTTTATATATTTTTTCTTTGATTTATACAGCAATCCAGTTGTTGTTAATATTGTATGATTTATCCTCTACACTTTACAATTTTTCTCAGGTTTTTTCTTTTAGTAAATTTCTTTACTTACATAATTCATGTTTCTTCACAAAACAAGGAGAAAAAATAATAAAATTTATACAAAAATTTGAAAGATCCAAATTTTCTAAAATTATATTTAAAATGAGCAAAGCTGTGGGTATTATCCTCCTTGAATTTATAATGTACTACAAAGCTACAGTAATAAATGCATCAATATATGGCACTTTAAAAACACATAGATCAATGGAACAAAATAAAGAGTCCTAAAATAAACCCACACACATATGGTCAATTAGTCTACAATGAAGAATGCAAGAGTATACAATGGAAAAAAGTTATTCTCTTCAATAAGTAGATCTGGGAAAGCTGTACAATACATGTAAAAGGAAGATGTAAGAGCACTTCCTTCCATAGTATACAACATAAGATAAAAATGGATTGATTTCCTAAATGTAAAGCCTGAAACTATACAATTTCTGACAAAGAACAGGAGCAGAAATGACTTTGAGATAAATCATGGCAATGCTTATTTTTGATCTGTCTCCAAATAAAAAAAAAAGAAAGGTAACAATTACAGTTTTTAGGTTACTAAGGAAAAAATATTGTATTATGCGTTACAGGGATTCTAATTCTTGTATAAGTGTGAAGTGCAAAACCTTTTGCAGAGCAAAGAAATCTTCAACAAGAGATATGATAACAGACAGAATAGAAGGAAAAATTTCAGAAAATGAAACCAACAAGATGTTAATATCCATAATATATATATGTCAAAATAGACTCAATATTTAAAAAAACAAATCACCAACTTGAAAACAATTGAAATATCTTCATGGAAAATTTTCAAAATGAGACTTGTGGATGATTTTCATGCTCAAATATAGAAACATAACATTGCTATTCATTAAGAAACATAAATCAAAACCAGAATGGAATATAATCTCACAGCAACCAAAATGGCTATTAATAAAATGTCTACAAATGACAAACTTCAATAAGAATTTTGAGAAGAGGTAAACTATGTACACTCTTGGTGGAAATATAAATTGATGCATCCACTATTATAAACGTGTGGACAATGCTCAGAAAATGAGAAATAGAAGCATTATATGTTGCAGCAATTCCAGTTTTTGGTATAAATCTGAAAAAAATGAAAACATTAACTTAAAGTATATATTACCCCAATGTTCTTTACATCATCATTTATAGTAGCCAAGGATAGAAGCACAACTCAACTGCCCATTAACAGATTATTGGCTGAAGTAGATGTGAGATATAGATAACATAATAAATTCTTAGTCATTGTCATATTAAAAAATAAAATTCTGCCATTTGGAACAATGTGACTGGACCCCGAGAGTGTTGCACATAGGAAAATAAGTCATACGGAGAAAAACACTCTACGTTGTCACTTAAATGAGGAAAAAAGATATAAGAAAAATAATCAAAATAAAGGAACAGGATGACTTATATATGTGTAGTGTACCAAGTAGTGGTTTCCTGTGGGGACAGAGCAGAAGGATGGAGAAGACAGATATGTGCAAGCTACTAGTAATAAATTAGATAACCAACAGGGCTATATTTACAGCACAGAGAAATATTTTAATAATTTAACTGATTTTAAAGGGATTATAGGGTTATATTACAGTAAAATGTGCATGTAGGTGGGAAACACGTTAAAAAAAAAAACAGGGAAATCAAAATATTTTGTAGTACTATGATATTAAGGTAACTGATTTATTCACTTTCTATACTGTTTTCATAATGTCCTTGGTAGAATTTAAGCTTTTAATTGAAAAAGTATACACTTTTAAATGTGACATAAGTTTAAACAATTTTTGTCTCTCCCCTTATATCTACAGTCAATAAAAAGTACACATCACAACAAAAATAAATTCAACACAAAAGAATACTCTGGAATGCATGTGAATAGGTAGTTTGGTGGACTAAAACACACAAAAGAGGCTAAACTGTGGGAAGAGCAGATCTGGTGTATGCAACCAAGGCCCCCTGACTAGGATATATGAGTCCTCAATTTCAGAGAACCTAGTAGAAACAGGGTCTCAGCGGTTCACACAGCTTCGGCCTCCAACTACACCAGTACTCATGGTCACATGTAACTAGGAGGGAGCCACAATGGAGACAGAAATTCCATCCTTCAGACACTCAGATATTAATGAAACTGTCCCTACACCCCATTCACAGTGGTGGAGACAAGATACCTTGCAACACTGGACATAGGAAAGGCACTTGCCTGATTCTAAATACCCACCTGTTTTACACCTTTCCTCAATGTGTACACTGAGTCTCATGGGATATCAGATAAAAGGAAGGGTTCACCGGCCCAGTGACAAGAGTGGCATTAGCTACCAGAGAAGTCTAAGAAGTGACAATGAAACCACATCTTTTATCCAGACAGTAGCGACTGGAAAGTGCCAATTTGAAATACTATCAGAGGTAGCTCAGGTAAGTAAAACCAAAATTTGTGCAATTTTGCAAACTACCAGAAAATAAAAGCAAGGACTCCAACTACCAATCTGTTATATATTGTCATCAGAGCAATAATTTATCAAGATCATTACCAATCACACTAACTTTATAGGGCATGCGCACACACAGATACACAGACAAAGACACCGACACAGACACACACGCACACGCACCTGTGCACACACACACACAAACACACGCACAATGTCAACCATGCAGCAAACAAACTTAAAGTCATGGTATATTGCCATATAACTAATAGAGAATCCATATAGGTGTCATTCAGAAACTCAATACAAAAAACAAAACTATGAAAGCAGTTTAGTGAGCTCAGGAATAAATGAAATGATGATAAGGAATACAGTGCCAAAGAGACTGAAACTATAAAATTACTAAAAATTATTGGAGGCAAGGAGAACTTAATAAATGAGATGAAGAATGCAACAGGAAGCATTGGATGAAGACTGTCTTTGTGGAAGAGGGATAAGCAAACTCACCAAAACAAAACTAGAAATGATAGGAGAGGGCAGAGATACAAGATAATAAAAAGTGTGGAAATTCAACAGTAGCCATCAGACTTCCTCTGGAAGTGCACATTAGAGAGGAATCCTGGAGGGAGTAAAAATTTAGAAGGCAGCTGATGGTTTATTTAAAGAAATAATAGTTGATAACTTCCAGAACATGTGTAAGGAACTGATATAAAATTCCGTGAGCCAACGAAACCCAATAACTTTAAGACAAAGGGACCTCCTTCAAGATATGTCATATGCAAATTGGCAAGTCAATGACAGAGTAATATTTTAAAGGCAGCCAAAAATAGTTATGATAATCTACAAAGGAACCCCCATTAGGTTATCAGCAGATTTCTGAGCAGAAAACATAGTCCACGGGTAAATAAAATTACATTTCAAACTACTGAAATAAGAAATCACTCACCCAATAATACTTACACAGTTATCACTTAGATATAAAGTGAAAATAAAGGCTTTACCAGACAAACAAACATGAATGTGATGAGAAAAACAAAACCGAGACACCTTAAAAGAGGTGCAGAATAGAAGTCTTCCAAGAAATATAAAATGGCAAAAATGGGCAAAACATTGACCAAAATGCTAAGGAGAGACCATGAGAAATTTGCATCTGTTTCTTTCGGTATGTTTTTAAATGCTACTGTACCATATGTTTTAAAGAGAGAAAAATAGGAAATCAGGGACAATACATATAGATAATTCAAACTGGTAACATGTTCACAACAGCAAAAGAAATAATATGAAACAGTAATTATAGAAGGTAAAGAGTAAAAACAAAACAATATTAAAGGAAGATTCTATCAGCAGAAAACAGGACTAAATTATACATCAGATATTTTATTTTAATTGAAGTACTGTAGATGTACTATATTGTGTAGTTTCAGATGTACAGCATAGCTTTTCTAATCATTTTGTAGATTATATTGCATTATGAATTACGACAATAATTTTAACCTACAATTATTTTAAACTATTGTGTATAACTCCATAATCTATACAGATTTTCCTTGTTGCTTTTCTCCTTTATGAATACTACTTTCTATCTGTCAATATTCAACCATTAAAAACTCTTTCCCTTCCACTATGGTAAACATATATTATTTCACGTATCTTTGAGTCTGCTTAAGTCTTGTCTAACTAATCTCTTTACCTCTCCAACATGTCTCTATCTACCTATCTATCTATCTGTCTATCTGTCTATCTCTCTACCAATCTATCATGTATTATCCTTCTATCTATCTATCTATCTATCTATCTATCTATCTATCTATCTATCTATCTCTCTCTCTCTCTCTCTATCTCTCTATCTACCTATCTATCATTTATTATCCTTCTTTCTATCTATCTGTCATCTATCAATAGACAGCTATAGATAGATGTACACAGATATTTGTTATTCTTTAGATTCCACATATAAATTATATTATATACTTTTGTCTTTGTCTAAGTTACATCACTAAGCACATTATTTACCAAGTCCATTCAGGATGCTGAAATAGCAATGTGTTATACATTTTCATGGCTGAGTATTATTCCATTGCATATTTATAGAAACACCATATCTTCTTAAGTCCATAGTCTACTGTGGACTCTTGGATTTCTTCCTTGTCTTGCATATTATAAACAGTGCTGTCATGAACATTGGTTCTTCTCAATTTAGTTATTTTTCCCCAGATTTTTCCTAGGAGAGGTATTACTGTGTCATATGGTAGTTAAATTTTTAGATTTTAAACAAACCTGAATAATATTTTCCAAAGAAGTTGTACCAATTTACATTTCTACTAAAGGTATACAAGAGATTTCTTACCTACACATCGTCTCCAACACTATTTGTAGACTTTTTGATAATAGCCGTTTGTCCAGTGTGAAGTGATATCACATTGTGGTTTTGATTTGCAATTACCTAATAATTAGTAATGTTGAGCAATTTTATCACTTGCCTGTTACGCATCTGCATGTTTTCTTTGGGAAAAAATTAACTCAGGTATTCTGCTCTTGTTTTTGATTGGGTTTTTGTTTTTCACCTTGAGTTGTGTAACTTAAATCCATGTTACATCTATTAACATACATCTATTAACCCCTGGTCACTTGCATTGTTTGCAAATATGTTCTCCAATTACACAATCTTTTCACTTCATTGATTGTGTACTGAGCTGAACCGAAAGTTTCAAGTTTATTTACGTCCCACTTGTTTATTTTTGCTTTTATTTCTTTTGCCTTAGGAGAATGATATAAGAAAATAATCCTATGATATATATACAAAAGTTTATCACCTATATTCCCTTCTAGCAATTTTATACTATCACGTCTTACATTTAGGTCCTTAATAAACTTGGAGTTTATTTTTGTATATGATGTCAGGAAATTCTCTCATTTCACTGTTTTACATGTAGATGTCCAGCTTTCCAACACCATCCATTGACGTGACTGTCTTTTTTCCATTGTGTACTCTTGCTTTTTTTTAATCATAGGTTCATTGCTCATGGCTGTGTGGAATTATTTCCAGGTTCTCTGTTTTTATTGATTATATCTCTGTGCCAATGCCATACTGTTTTTTTTTTACTGTAGGTGTGTAGTAGAGTAAGGTATCTGGGAGGTTTATACCTCCAGATTTATTGTTTTTTCTCAAGATCATTTTGGCAATTTTTAATGGTTTCATGTAAAATTTAGAGTTATTTATTTTCTCATTCTGTGGAAAATACTACAGCTTTGTAACAGGAATTGCACTAAATCTGTAGGTTTCTTTGTGTAGTACGGCCATGTTAACAATATGAACTCTTTCAATTCAAGAGCACAAGACATCTTTCCATTTCTTTGAATCATTTTTAATTTCTTTGTCAATGTTTTATAATTTTCAGTGTTTAGAAATTTCACATATGTGGTTACATTTATTCGAGGATTTTCGGGGGTATGGGGTTTTAAATATTATTGCTTTCAACGTCCATTTTATGGTATCTCATGATTAATGTGTAGAAATGCAAGAGACTTCTTTACATTAATTTTGTACCCTGCTCCCTTGATGAAATTATTTATTGTGTATAATAGTCAGTGTGAAGCCCCTAGGACTCTCTATGAAGATTGTTATGCCATCAGTACTGGTGACAATTTTGCCTCTTTCTTTCCATTTTGCATTTCTTTTTCTTTTTCTTTTCCTTTTCCTTTCTTCTATTACTATTGAACAGAATTGGTGAGAGTAGGAATCCTTGTCTTGTTTCCATATTCACCCAGAATTCTTTCACCCTTTCCCCTGAGTATTATAAATTGTCATAAATGACCTTTAGTATGTTGAGAGGTGATCCCATTTTACTTACTTTCATGAGAATTCTGATGATGAATGTATGTTCAATTTTGTCAAATGCTTATACTTTGTGTATTGACATGGTCTTGTGAGTTTTGTCCTTCCTTTATTAGATAAGTGTCATGCTGATTAACTTGTGTATGTTAAACCATCCTTGAGACTCTGGAAGGAATCCAACTGATCATCGTGTATAAACCTTTCTAAGTATTGCTGGATTCATTTGTTGATGTTTTTCTAGGATTTTTGAATTGATATCATCATTCATCAAGGATATTGCGTTTTCATTTTCATTTTTTTTTTGGTAGTGTCTTTGACTGATTTTGTTATAAGGGTAATGGTGGCCTCATGGAATAACTTTGGGAATTTTCCTTCCTCCTTCATTTCTTAAAATATTTGGGGGGAAAAATTATTAGTGAAGGCATCCAGGCATTTTGTTCAAGGGGTGTTTATAAAATTATACAATTTATTTAACTTATACTGATTGCTCTTTTAATGTTCTCAGTTTTCTCTTTATTCAGTGTTGGCGGGATTGTACGTTTCTAGAAATTTGTCCATTTCTTTTAGATCGTCCAGTTTGTTGTCAAGTAACCGCTCGTTGTGCTTTCATAATCTTTTTTTGTATTTCTGAAATATCAGATATTATTTCTACTCTTTCATTTCTTATTTTTTTGGGTCCACTCTCTGTTTCTTGATAAGCCTGGCTAAATACTTACCTGTTTTTTAATATTTTTTAAAAAATTATATGGGTTGATTTTATGATTTGTAATTTATTTTTCAACTATTATTTTATTTTTTTTCAACATAAGCATTACAGATTTCTCATTCTACTGCCTTTGGGTTTTGTTTGTTCTTATTTCTTGTTATTTTGGGCAGTATGCTTCATCCTTTCTATGATGTTTTTCTAGTTCCTTGTAGAAGTCTTGATTTGTTCTCAACTTCCCTCTTAGATTTGTCTTTGCTGCATCCCGTATGTTTTATGAAGCTGTGTTTTCATTTTAATTTGTCTCCAGGTATGATTTTATTACCTCTTTGATTTCATCATTGACCTTGTTTTATTTTATTTCTTTAAAGAATGTGGTTTGACTTCTTGATAGTGCTTTTTCTATTTTTCTTTCTAGAGTTGATACACAGTTTCTTACTTTTGTGTATGGAAAAATACTTGCTGAAATCTAAATTTGCTTAAAGTTCCTGAGGCAATTTTTATGACATAATATGTGGTTAATTCCTTAGATAACATCCTGTGAATACTTGAAATGTTTATGTGTTCTAATTTTCTGATGCAGTGTCCAATAGCTCAATTAGGTTCAAATGATCTTATATGCAATTGAAGATCTCTGTTTCCTTACAGATATTCATTCTGGATGATCTGGCTATCAGAATAGTTAGGTGTTAAACTCATCTATTATTATTGTTTTATAATGAATTAAATCTTTCATGTCTAGTAAAATTTCATTTTATACTTTGGATCTCTGGTTTTGGGTCCATATATAATTTAATGAGTGTAACACCCTATTTTTTATTGATCAGTTTTTATTTATATAGTCTCATATTTGTTTCATTTTGGCTCCTATTTAAAAACGTGTTTTGTATGAGTTGAGCATTGCAATCTGCACTCTCTTGTCATTTTCATGGAATATATTTTCCATTTATTTCCAGACTATATTTATCTTCCACCATAAAGTGAGACTTTTTGGTGGGGAGGCAAAGATGGTGGAGAAGAAAGATGCTCGTAGCTCACCCTTTTAATCAAATGCACCAAGACTCATATACACAGACCCACCCAGCTAACCAGAGAACCTCCAGAACTCTGACAGATCATTCTCCTCTTCAATAGTTAAGATGCAAAAAATCTGGTAGGAGAAAAGGAGGAAAGAAAGAAGAAAAGGCAAAACAGAGTGGGGCAGTTCCCAAAGTGAGGGCGCAGCAAAGAAGGGCTGGTGCTCATTCACTGTGTCTCCCCTCTCAAACTGAGTGATTGGCAGGACAGAGGGGGAGCCTCCAAGTCTTGTACATGTACATAGTATAAGTTGACTGACAGAACTAAGTAAAACAGGCACAGAGGATCCCTGTGACACTCAGCCAAAGATGCAGCCCAGAAGCTGAGGGCAGGGACTTGTTGCCCGAGCTGGGTGGTAGATGGGAATGGCTGCACTGTGGTGACCTGGGGGAATGGAGTTGGCTTTGTGTCATGGCTGTGGGTGCACAGGGCAGAACAATGTGGGCCCTCCATAAAACAACAGGGCAAATGTGCCCTGTGGATGAAAGGGTGCATTCCCCATCTCTGAAAATCCACAAAAGTTTCTTGGTGAACATAGCTGGGGCTCAGACACAGCCACCATACCTTCTGGTGCTTTACAACCATGTGGCAGAGGGTGTATAACCTGCATCTACACCTAAGGAATTAGCAGCCTCAAGGGCCAGACCGAGACTTGTCTACAGCCTGAGGCACATATTATACTACTGTCTGGTTCCTCAGAGAACTTGTCTGCCAAGACAAACAAGGAGCTGGATTTTGGCCCAGACCAGGTACAGGGATGTTCCTCAGTCTTCCCTCAGCCCACTTCTGGTGTGCAAACCTTAGGCAGAGCATAAAGTGGCACAGAGCAGCAGAGTGATCAGCAACCTGAGGGGGAGGATGGCCCCTCAAATTTTGGGCTGGAATACAGTCCCTGACCATTGGGCTGGGAGAGGTCATGATGCCCAATCCTGCCTTGTCAGTCTGCAACATCTGACTGCAGTATTGGGCAGGGCAGTGACAAGCCAGCCCAGAGTAAAGAGAGCTTCATCAGACCCAGTGTTGGGTGTAGGATCGATCTGCTTGATGACCTGCCCTGGGAGCAGAACAGATGAGGGCTCCAATGAAGGGCCTCTGGAAACAACAACCTGAGATTCCAAATCAGGATGAATAAAGAAAGAATTCACATTAAATGTACATAGTATCCAGGAGGACACTGACCACCCCCTTGTATTAATCTGTTTTTACCAGTTCCATTTTCTATTACACTCTTAATTTTTATTTCTTATTGAATTATATATACCCCAATTTTAATCCCTTTGAAATTTTTTAAATTTATTTATTATTATTATTTTTCAAACCTCTGCTTCAAATTCCTTTTCTATTATTCATTTTACAATGCCTTCAAAACTTTATTTAGCCCTTCTTTAAAATTCTTTATCTTTCTCTCTCTTTTATCTCTTTTCTAAGTTGTATAACTACATAGGCTTTAGGTAGTTAAACTCCTTTAGGACCACAGTAGATAACTGATACACCAAAAACCACAGTGCCAGAGAGGTAGTAGAAATTTGAAGAAGCATAGAAACAATTCCCTATTAAAAGAACAAGAGAAATCACCTGAAAGAATGATCAGTGAAATAGACATCGATATCCAACTTGATCAAGATTTCAAAAACGGAGTGACCAAATACTGAAGGTAATAAAAGAGATAGAGTTTACAGATATAAAATATGTCAAAAATGAAATGGAAGATTTAATGAAGTGCCGAGTAGAATAGGTAAACATGTTGACTGAGATGAGGAATGATTTAAAGGTGTAGCAAAGCTGACTAGATAATGCAGAAGAATGAATTAGTGACTTAGAAGACACGACAATAGAAAGCACCCAATCAGAAGAGCTACAAGATAAACAATTGAAAAAAGCTCAAGAGACCTATGAGATAATAGAAAGCATGCCAATCTTGGCAAGATAGAAGTCCAAGAAGGGGAAGAAAGATCAAAGGGGAGTGCAAAGTTTTTCTAGAAATCATGACTGAGAACTTCCGAAACTTAAAGAAGGAATCAGATATCCAAATACAGGAAGCCCAGAGTGTCCCAAACATGAAGAACACAAATACACCTGCACTAAGACATATAATTAAGGTGGCCAGAGTCAAAGATAAAGAAATGATCCAAAAGGCAACAAGAGAATGATAAAGTGTGAGGTATAAGGGAATCCCCATAAAGCTACTAGCTGATTTTTCTACACAAATACTACAGGCCAGAATGGAGTGGCAAGACATATTCAAAGTCCTGAATGAAAAAATTAAATACTGTAGGATACTTTGACCAGCAATGCAATTCTTTTTGGTAGAAGTAGAAATAAAGGACTTCACAGATAAGAAAAAGCTTCAAGAGTTTAGCAACACTAGACCCATGCTAAAGTAATTATTGAAAAGTCTTCTCTAAAAAGAAAAGCAGCAAGATGCAACAGAAATGTGATACTCACAGCTGGAAAGGTGATAATTCATGAATGACAAATAAAATAAACACAAAATTTTAAAAGAAGTCATACAAATCATTGAGAGTGGAAGAGGGAGGCAGGGAAATACAGAATTTTTTTTTTTTTGGTCTTTCATTTTAAATTTTTTGTTCTCAGATAGGATAGGTTTGAGATAATCTAACTATCCGTTTAATAAAAGCAGTTATGGTAATGGTCTAATGGACTTCTAAAAAAGGGTAACAAGAAAACAAAAACTTATTCGGGAGTCACTAAAACTAAATAAATTTCATGATAATACAAAGGAAAATGACCAAACCATAAAAGGAAGATGAAAGGAATAAAGAGGAAATAACAAATCAACTGTAAAGATAAGGTCAAAGTGGCAGTAAACACAAGCCTATCATCAATTATTTTAAAAGTTAATGGACTAAATGCTCCAGTCGAAAGTCATAGAGTGGCAGGCTGTATAATAAAGCAAGAACCTTCAATATGTTGCATACAAGAGACCTACTTCAGAGAGTAGGACAGATATAGATTGAGAATGAAAGGATGGAAAGGGTATTCCATACAATTGGAAAAGCCAAAAAACTGTTGTTGCATTACTGATTTCAGACAAAATAGTCTTTAAAACAAAGGTCATAAAGAAAGATAAAGAAGGACATTTTATAATGATTGAAGGAGTGATACAGTATGAGAATAGCCCACTCGTTAATACATACGCACCAAATAGAGGAGCACCTAAGTACATAAAATAATTACTAACAGATATAAAGTGGGATTCATATTTGGAGATTTGAACAATGCATTAACATCACTGAACAAATCATCGAGATAGAAAATAAATTAGGCAACAGAAAAATTAAACAATACAATAGAAATATTACACTTGGTGGATATTTTCAAAGCATTGCAACCCCCCCAAATCAGGATATATATATGCTTTTCAAGTGCACGTGGAATATTTTCCAGGATTCATGGTGTACTTGGGCACAAAAGAAATCTCAGCAATTTTAAGAAGATAAAAATTACCTCAAGCATCTTTACTGAACACAATACCATGAAGCTAGAAATCAACAACAGAGAAAAAAGGAGAACAAAGGAAAACATGGAGATAAAACATTATGTTATTAAAAAACCAATGGGTCAATGAAGAAATCAATGCTGAAATGACAAATTACCTTGAGACAAAAGAAAATGAAAGCAAAACCACACAAAATTTATGGGACACAGCAAAAGCAGTGCTGAGAGGGGAGTTAATACTGATACAGGCCTTCCTCAAGAAAGAAGAACAACCACAAATAAACAATTTAACCCTCCAGCAGAATGAAGTAGAAAAACAAGACCAAAAAGGCAGTGGAAGGAAAGAAATCATCAATAATGGGGAGGAAATAAATAAAATAGATATTAAAAAGACCATAGGAAAAAAGTCAACCAATCCAAAAGCTGGTTTTTCCAAAAAGTAAGTTAAATCAACAGACCTCTGGCCAAACTCAAAAAGAAGAAAAGAGAGAGAGCACAAATTAGCAAAATGAGAAAGGAAAATGGAGAAATTACAACAAAAAAATAGAAAAACAGAATATCATACGAGAATATTTTGAAGAGTATATGGAATAAAACAGTATAACCTAGAAAAGATGGACAAGTTTCTGGAAACATACTGTCCACCAAGAATGAATCAAAACGAAACTGACCCCTTGAACAAATAGAGCACTAGAAATGAAATCAAAATAGCAACATAAAACCTCCCTACAAATAACAGTCCAGGACTGGACAGATTCACATCGGAATTCTACCAAACAAACAAAGAAAAACACATACCAGTCCTTCTGAAACTCTTCCAGAAGTTTGAAAATGAAGGAATACTCCCAAAGACATTCTATGAAGCCACAATCACCCTGATACCACAACCAGGCAAAGACACTACCAAATAAGAGGATTGTAGGCCAATAACATTGATGAACACAGATGCAAATATCCTCACCAAAAGAGTAGCAAATAGAATCCAACAACACAGAAGAAAGATTATATATCATGACAAAGAGGGGATCAAACTAGGGACACAGGGGTGGTTCAACTTATGCAAATCAATCAATGTAATACAGCACATCAACAAGAGGAAGGGCCAAAACCACATGATCATCTCAATACATGCAGGAAAAACATTTGAAAAATTCAACACCCACGTATGATAAAAATTCTGACCAAATTGGGCATAGAAGGAATATATCTCAGCAAACAAACCTGCAACCAGCATAGTACTCAAAGGTGAGAGAGTCAAATTCTTCCTACTAAAATCTGGGACAGTAAAAGGATGCACACCATCATGACTCCTACTCAAGATAGTCTTGGAAGTCCAAGCCACAGCAATCAAACAAGAGAGAGAAGTAAAAGGGATGAAAATTTGAAAGGAAGAGATAAAAGTCTAACTATATGCAGATAATATGTTACTATTTATAGAAAACCATACAAGATCCAGAATGAAATTACTACAGCTGATCAAAGAATTCAGCAAGGTAGCAGGTTACAAGATTAAGGTTCAAATATCTGTGGCATTTCTTTATGCTAATGATTCAGATAATACTATAGAGCTATAGTCAACATGACAACACTGTATTGGTAGATAAACATACATATAGGCCAATGGCACAGTATAAAGAGCCTAGAAATGATCCCAAAAACGTTTGGTCAATTAATCATAGCCAAAGGAGGCAAGAAATTACAATGGAAAAGAGATAGTCTCTTCAGCAACTGGTGTTTGGAGAACTGGACAGCAGCATATAATTCAATGAAGCTAGAACACTCCCAATGAAGCCAGAACACCATGCACAAAAATAAACTCAGAATGGATCAAATACTTAAACATAAGACAAGACACAATAAACCACAAAGAGGAAAATATAGGGAAAATATTATCTGATATAAGTCTCGAAAATTTTCTCGTAGAATAAATAAAAGCAAGAATAAACAAATGAGACCTAATGAAACATACAAGCTTCTG
This sequence comes from Vicugna pacos, assembly GCF_048564905.1. Taxonomy (NCBI): domain Eukaryota; kingdom Metazoa; phylum Chordata; class Mammalia; order Artiodactyla; family Camelidae; genus Vicugna; species Vicugna pacos. The sequence goes on from NW_027328734.1 coordinate 2,605,322, forward strand.
CACAGTAAAGAAACTGGAAGTAAAACAAAAAGTCAACCTACGGAATGGGAAAAAATTTGCATATGAAACCGTCAAAGACTTGATCTCCAGAGTATATAAGCAGCTCATCTAACTGAATAAGAAAAAATAAACAACCCAATTCAAAATTGGGCAGAAGACCTGAACAAGTGATTCTCCAAGGAAGACATACAAATGATCAAAAGACACATCAGAAAATGCTCAATATCACTTATTATCAGAGAAATGCAAATCAAAACTGCAATGAGATATCACCTCACACCAGTCAGAATGGCCATCATTGAAAAATCCACAAATGATAAATGCTGGAGAGGCTGTGAAGTAAAGTTAACCATCCTTCATTGCTGGTGGCAATGAAGTTTGGTGCAGCCACTGTGGAAAACAGGATGGAGATTCCTCAAAAGCCTAGGAATAGACTTACCATATAACACAAGAATCGCGCTCCTGGGCATAAATCCAGAAGGAACCCGACTTCAGGAAGACACCTGCACCCCAATGTTCATAGCCAGCATTACTTACAATAGCCAAGACATGGAAACACCCTAGATGTCCATCGACAGTTGACTGGATAAAGAAGAGGTGGTATATTTATACAATGGAATAATAGTCAGTCTTATAAACTGATAACATAATGCCATTTTCAGCAACATGGATGCTCCTGGAGAAAATCAGTCTATGTGAAGTAAGCCAGAAAGAGAAAGAAAAATATCATATGAGAAGGCTCATGTGTGGTATCTAAAAACAAAACCAAACCAAACAAAAAACTCATAAATACAAAATAGAAATAGACTCGCAGGCAGAGAATACAAAATTTTAGTTGCCAAGTGGGTGGGGTGTGGGAATAGATAGTCTGGGACTTCAAAATTCTAAAATAGATAAACAGGACAGTACTGTATAGCACAGGGAAATATATAAAAGATCTTAAGGCAGCTCACAGGGGAAAAAATGGTACAAGAAATGTATATAAGTTCATTGTAACTAAAAATTTATGCTCTACAATGGAATTTGAGACACCTTTGTAAAATGATTAAAAATCCATAAAAAAAAGTTAAAAAAGAAAAAAACATGAACCTAAATATTACATGTATAAATATAAATTAGAGAGATAAACAACTATGCAAAAGAGTAGTAAAACCTAAATTTTGTTTTTGTTGTCTTTTTAAGATAAGCAAAATCAAAAATCCTCTATCCAGATGCATCATGAAGAAAAGAGAATTGATCCAAAGAAATAAAGTCAGAAATATGGAGAAATAACAATTGTTCCCTCAGATATACAAAAAGGGGATCATTTTGTCAACACTTATATGACAATGAACTGGACAACTTAGAAGAAATAGACAAATGTCTAGAAAGAGACAGGGATAAGGAGAAACAAATAATTTGAACAAACTGTTTATTAGAAGAAAGAAACAATCTGCATTTAAAAAATCGTTAAACGTTAGTGCAGATTTAAACAGCTCCCATGGAACACTGTACAAAAATTCAAAGCAGAACTTATAATCTTCACACTATTCAAAAATAGTGAAGATGTGGGAAACTCACAAATTATTTCTATGAAACTTTCATCACCCTGATAGCAAAGCCAACAAACAAACTACAGGCATATAAAATTTCAAGCCAATATCTTTGATTGACATAGACGCAAATATTCTAAAAAATATTATTAGCAAACTAAATCCAGCAATAATTAAAATGAATTATACAACATGATCAACTTTAATTTATTGCAGGGTAATAAGAGAGGTGGAACATACATGAAATCAATCAGTTCGATACACCACATTAACAAAAGAAAAAGGGAAAATGAAATGATCATCCCAATAAATCCATCAAAAGCATTTCACAAACTTCAACTTTTATTCATTAAAAAGCAGCAACAACAGCAATAACAAAAAACAACAGAAAGAACAACAACAGAAACCTCTAACAAAAGCAGGATTCAGGAAAAATATCTCAACGTAAATGAGTCATTAATAACAGACACACAGACAACATAATATGCAAAAGTGAATAACTGAAAGCCAAATTAAGGAATAAGACAAGGATGCCCACTCTCACCATTTCTATTAAACACAGTATGGGAAGTCCTAGCAACAGCAATCAGACAAGAAAAAAATGTTATTCAAGTTGGATTGAATGAAGTAAAACTGTTATTATTTTAGATGACATGATAATATATATAGAGAACCCTAAAGATTCACCACACGAAAACAAATAAAACTAATAAAGACATTTAGCAAAGTAGCATGATTCATGATTAATATACAAAAACTGTCACATTTCTTTAACCTAAAAAAGAAATATTCCATAATTTTAAAAAATCCATATGAAATCAAATCAAAAATGAAAAACCTATGGAAAAACCAAGATAGTAAAATCTATAGGAGACTGATAAATATATTTGAAGATGATGCCTAGAAATGGAAAGAAATCTCAAGGTCTTAGTTTAGAGGAATTAATATTGTTAAAATATACATACAAAAAATGATGTCCACAGATATAAATTGATGCAGTTCGAACTACATGATATTTTCCACAGAAATTAAAACAGTCCTAAGATTTGTATGTAACTGCAAATGTACCAGAACTGCCAAAGGAACAATGAGGAAAAAGAACAAATTTGGAGCCATAACCCAATAACCTCCCAGATATCAGACTATATTACGAAAACAGTAATCAAAATAGCACAATACTGGAAAACGAACAAACATCTATATCACTGGAACAGAATACAAGGTAGAAATAAAACATCACAACCATGGTCAACTAAACTATGACAAAGGAAACAAAAATATACAATGCTGAAAAGACAGTTTTCAGCAAGTGATGTCGAGAAAGCAAGGCATCTACATGTAAATCAATGAAATTAGAACACTCCATCACACTGTACAAAAATAAACTCAAAATGCTTGAAATATCTGAATATAATACATGACAAAATAAAACTCCTGGAAACTAACATAGGCAAAACAAGACATAAATTGTAGCGAAGTTTTCATATGTCAATCTCCCATGCTGAAAACAATAAAAGCAAAACAAACAAATAGGTCCTAATTAAACTTAAAACCTTCTTCATAGCAAAATAAACAATATGAAAAGATGAAATTCCTAATGGGAGAAAACAATGCAATTAACAAGAGGCTAATTTCTAAAATACACAAATCGTTCATAAAACTCCATTTCAAAAATCTATAATCTACTCAGCCAGAAAATGAGCAGAAGAGAATTCTCTAAAAAACACACACAGATGACAATCAGAAACATAAAAACATGCTCACATAGCTAATCATTATACAAATGCAACACAAAAATAAAATAATGTTTTACCTCACACTAGTCAGAAGGGCTGTCATCAAAATGTCTACAAATAATAAAGACTGTGGAAGTTGTGGAGAAAAAGGGACTCTCCAACGGTGTTGGTGGGAATGAAAATTGGTGCAAGCACTTTGGAAACAGTATGGATGTTCCTTTAAATAATTAAAATAGACCTATCATATGACTCAGCAATCCCACTCCAGGGCATATAAAGCATAAAACCTGAAAACAAAGTATCCTAGGGTAAAACATAAGAAGCACACTCTGACATTGGACTGAAATTGATTCTACATATATCTCCTCTGGCAAGGGAAGCAGAGGGAAATCTAACAAAATATGATTGTATCACTCTAAACAGATTTACACTGCAGAAGAAATGATCAATAAAATGAAAAGTCAACCAACATATTGGGAGAATATGTTTGCATGTGATATTTTCCAATCAATTGTTAATATCCAAATATATGGCAAACTCTTACCCCACAACACCAATAAAAGAACAAACAATCCAATTAAAAAAGTACGTAAGAACTGAATAGATAGATCTCAATCAATTATCTGTAGAAAACTTACAGATGCCTAAATGACACATGAAAATATGTTCAGAGTTATCAATTATTAGGAAAGTCATAAACCAAAAATGAGACAAGACTTCAAAATTGTCAGAAATTTCTCATCAAAAAGAAAAGAAACATATGTTGGTGAGATTGTAGAGAAAAAGGAACACCATGGACACTTTTTATAGGAATGCAAAGTATTGATTCCATTGCATATGTACATCAAATTTTCTTCATCCATTTTTCGGTCAAGGGATGTTGGGTTTGCAGGTTCCTGTCTGAAGGCTCTAAAGAATAAGCCCATGGGCTGAACTGATAAACAAGCTGTGAGGAATGTCACATATCCAGGTTGGATAAGAAGTGGCCTGCACATTGTATCCAGTATGGATGGCTAGATAGCCTATGCTGGGTAAGATCCTCAGAGGAGGACAACCTAAGACAGGCACAGCCGGCTGGATAAGAGATGGCCTACTTAATGAAGTTCCGTGATGAACTTTAAAACAATCCTTGATCATTTAACATCCTGTGCTTACTGCAGGATCATGGGGACATAAATAGCTTAAGATTATTAACATTGTTATAACTTAGATGATATATGAGGCATTGTGCATGTCCTACATAAACCCTTTTCCTAGGAATCAATAAAAAGAGAACTGCTCCTCTTCTGTCCACACAGAGTTTGTCTGTATATGATATCGTGCCACTGACAGTGTTAATGTAATTTGTTGGGAGTATTTTAAAAGGATGTTGCATTATATACAATGCTCTTTTTGCACCTATTGAAATTATTATGTGAGTTTTATTTCTCATTCTGTAAGTGTGGCATGTCACCTATATTGATCTGAATATTTTGAAGTATCTTTAAACCCAGGGATAAGTCCCTTTACTCATTGTATGTGCATGATACATTAATGTGTTGTTGAATTGACTTTCCTCTTTTGATGAGAATTTTGGCACTTATGTTCATCAGGGATAATATTCCATATTTTGCATCTAATGTACTTTCTTGCATTGTTATGCAAATAAATCTGGCATCATAAAATAACTTTGGAATCTTTCACCCCCTTGAAATTCTTGGAAGATTTTTGGAAGAATTGGTGAAAAATTGTCTTCAAATGTATCACAGATTTCACCAGCAAAGTCATCTTGTAAATGTTTTTTGGTTTGGGAGGTTTGGATTACTGATTTACTCATACACACTTTTGCTATATTTAACTTTGTAATTTCTTATTGAATCAGTATTGGAAGACATATGTTTCTGAGAATTTGTCTTTTATTCTAGGTCATTCAAATCTTTGGCTAGTGTTAATTTCTTATGACGCTATGCATCTCTACATCAGTGGTAATATCTTCTCTATTATTTCTAATTTTATTTGAGATTTTATTTTCTTAGCCAACCTAAACGTTTGTCCACTTTATGTTTAAAAGAAACAGACTTTGGTATTTTTTTATATTTTTAATTGTTTCTCTTATTATTTGCCTTACTCTCATTGATTCAATTTTCTTCTTTATTCTTTCTGTTTTCTCCTAGATTCTTGATGTGTAAAGTTAAGTAGTGTGAATCTTTGTATTTCTTTTATTATTAAATATAATATATATATTTATTTATTTATATATTTACATATTTATTAATTTATTTATCAATGAAATATGTCATTTACAATGTGTCAATCTGTGGTGTATAGCATAGTGTGCCCATACACACATATAATTCTATGCCTATAAAACGTTACTTCATGATATTTAACATAATGGCCTGTGTCATACAAAAGAAACTTTGAAAACATCATTTTTTATATACAGTGGATAACATTTATAAATCTACAGCTCCCAAATATATCCTCTCGAAGCCCATTTCCACAGTAATCTAAAATTGTTTAGAAGATCTGCGAGTATGTTTCAGTTTTGTAGATGAAATCATAGTGTTCCCATCCATATATTTTTTAAAGCTTCTTCATGCGTAATATCATTCATTATATTTCTTTCTATTTCTGGCTAACTTCAATTAGAATTACACATGTTTGGGACATCTTTTTTGCTGCAAATGTCATTGTTTTATCATTTTTATTGCAGAATATTATTCCATTGTGCAAATATGGCATAAATTCTGTATACTGTCATCTGTTGTTGGGCAATTATGTTGCTTCCATATTTTGGCTTTTGTATACTGCACTGCTAAGGACATTGGGGTGCACGTGTCTTTTTGAAATAGGGTTCCCTTTGATATATACCCAGAAGTGGGATTGCTGGATCGTATGTTAAGTTTATTTTTATTCTTTTGCTGAATCCCCATCCTGGTTTCCAAAATGACTGCACCAAACTACATTCCTACCAACTGTGTAGGAAGTTTCCCTTTCTCCACAGCTTCCCCAGCATTTATTGTTTGTGGACTTTTAAATGATAACCACTGTGACTACTGGGAAGTAATTCTTCATTATAGTTTTGAATTGCCCTCCTCTGATAATGATAATGACCATTTTTTTTCTTTATTCATATATCTGTGTGGCATTTGAACATCTCTTTTGGAGAATTGCTAGTTTAGGGATTCTTCCCATTTTCAGATTGTGTTTCTTGGTTTTTTTTTATTATTATTAGGTTGTATGAACTCTTTATATTTTGGAAATTAAGACTTTGTCAGTTGCATCACTTCTAAATATTTTCTTTAATCCTGCAGGTTGTCATTTTGCTTTGTTTATGGTTCATTTTGCTGTGCAAAAGCCTATAAGTTTTATTTGATCCAATTTATTAATTTTGCTCTTACATCCCTTCCCTGGGTAGGCTGTTCTAGGAGATCATTGCTGAGATTTATCTCAGAGTGTTTTGCCTATGTTTTCTTCTAGGAGATTTACTTTGTCTTACTTATATTTAAGTCTTCTAGACATTTTGAGTTTATTCTTTTGTACGGAGTGAATGATTGTTCTAACTCCATTGCTTTGATGCTGCTATCCAGTTTTCCCAAAACCATTTGGTGAAGAGATGGTCTTTTCTCTGTCATATTCCTAGCTAGTCTGTCAAAGATTAATGGAACATAGGCCTGTAGATTTATTCCTAGGGTCTCTATTCTGTTCCATTGGTCAATATGCCTGTTTTATTACCAATGTCATGTCATTTTCATTATTGTAGCTCTGCCATAGTGTATGGAGAACTAATGGGGTATTCCTCCAGCATCTTTCTTTTACTTCAATATTGCTTTTGTAACTATGGTTTTTTTATGACTCTATGTATATCTTAGGATCATTTGTTTCAGTCCTAAAAAGAAACGTTTTGCATAATTTGATCGGAAATCAAATTTTCTTGACTGATCGTTCTGGTTAGGACTTCCAAGACTATATTGAATTGAAATTGTGAGAATGGGCAACCTTGTATTGTCTCAGGTTTTTGTGAGAAGGGTTTCTGTTTTTCACCATTGAATATTTTGCTGGCTATATATTTGTCATAAATAGCTATTATTATGTTGAGATATGGTCCCTCTTTACCCACTGTGATAAGAACTTCTTTTGCAGATAGGTGTTAAATGTTATCAAATGATTTTTCTGCATCTACTGTGATTATCATGTGGTTTTTTGTCTCTCTTTTGTTGATATGGTGTATCACAAATGATTGATTGATTTGCATATGTTACACCATCCTTGTGTTCCTGGGATGAACCTAACTTGATCATGGTGTATGATCTTTTTTTTACATGCTGTTGGATTCTGTTTGTTAATAATTTCCTAAGGACTTTAACATCTATGTTTATCAATGATATTGGCCTATAGTTTTCTTTTTAGGTAGTGTGTTTGTCTGGTTTTATTTTCAGGTTGATGTTGGCCTTATGGTGTGAGTTTGGGAGTACTCTCTCCATATGAATCTTTTGGAAGTGTTTGAGGAAGATTGGTATGGATTTTTCGTTGTATGTTTGGTCAAATTCCCCAGTGAATGTATTTGGGTCTGAATATTTGTTTGCAGAGATTTTTTTTTTATTTTACTGATAATTCTATTCCATTTCTGGTGATTTGTCTGTTCAAATGGTCAATTTCTTTTGATACAATAATGGTGGGCCGAATGTTTCCAGAAACTTCTCCATTTCTTCTAGATTATCCAGTTTGTTTCCATACAGTTGCTCATGGTATACCCTTATGGTTTTTTGCAAATTTTATGTACTCTTTGTAGTTTCCCCATTTTCACTATGTGTGTTATTTGTGTTCTCTCTCTTTTCTTGTTGGTGAGCCTGTCCTGAGTTTTGTCAATTTTGTTGACTGTTTCAAAAAACAGTTTGATTGATTTTTTCTATTTTTAATCTTTATTTCAAATCTTTTTCCCTTGCTCTTTATTTTCCCGCTTTCTGCTGACTTTTCATTTTGTTTGTTCTTCTCTTCATGATTAGTTTACATAGAACATTAGATTAGTTATTTGAAATTGCTCTTCTAATTTGAGGCGGACCTTGTCACTGTGAACTTCCCTCTTAAGCCTGCTTCAACTATATTCCATATACTTTGTGTAGTGTTGTGTCATATTTCTCAAGATATTTTTTAATTTCTTCTTTTAATTCATCACCTACCCCCCTTGTTTTAGTACCATGTTTATTAATTTACATGCTGTCATTTTATCTCCCTGTTTTTCTGTGATTCATTTCTAGTTTCATGTTATTATACTCAGAAAAGATGCTTGAAATCTTTTTTAACTTCTTAAATTTGATTAGGCTTCTTCTGTGCCTTAGTACATAAACATTCCTAGAAAATGTTCCTTGTGCACTGGAAAAGAATGTATATTCTGTTTTGGGGATAAGTAGTGTATTGAAACTATCAATCAAATCCAATTATTTTATTGTATCTTTTTGTATCTTTGTTCCCTTATTAATTTTCTGTCTGAAAGACCAGTCTAGTGATGGTAATGGGGAGTTATAGTGTCCTACTGTGATTGTGTTCCCATCAATTTCTCCCTTTTTATCTATTAGTATTTACTTTATGTACTTATGTGCTCTTATATTGAGTGCATATATAGTAATGAGTATAAAACCATCATTTTGTATTGCTCTTTAATCATTATATCATGTCCTTGTTTATCTTTCTCTATGGCCTTTCTTGTAAAGTCTATTTTGTTTGAAGTCAGTACTGCTAGTCCTCCTTTCTTGTCATGTACATTTGCATGGAATGTATTTTTCCATTTTCTGACTTTCAATTGATGTGTGTTCCTCTTTCTAAAGTGGGTCTCTTGTATGCTTCGTAATGTAGGGTCTTGTTATATTATCCCATCTGACAATATACATCTTTCGATTGAAGCACTAAGTCCATTAACATTTGTAACAATTATTGATAAACTAGTGTTTATTTCCATTTTGAACTTAATTTTCCAGTTGATTTTGTATTACCTTTTTATTCATTTCTTTTTCTTTTTGTGGCTGTATAAGTTTTCTTTTATTATCTTGGTTTTTTTCTAGCTTTGTGACTTCATTGTAAGATGTTGACTTATTGTTACCCTGTTTTGTATGTATATTGACCCGTTACTATATATTTTTATAATAACTGAAAGGAATATAAATTTAAATGCATCATACAGAGAACAGAAATAAGAAGAAAATATTCTGTATTGTCCTGTTTCACTATCTAAATTTTAAATTTAAACTTAAAAATTTTGACGTCCTGTTTTACAATATCATTATTATTCTGTTGTAAGTCATTGTAGCTTTTGCCTTTCTAATTATGCCTTTCTCTTTCTATAGCATCCTGCTTCTTTATTTTTTGAGGAGATGTTTCATTATGTCTTTTTCTGTTGCTAAATTCTTTTAGTATTTGCTTGTGTGGAGATTATTTTTCTCTCCTTCTATTCTAAAGTTTAGCCTTGCTTGATATCTTATCTTAGATAACAGATTTCTTTCATTCTGGACTTTGAATATGTCTTGCCACTGCCTTCTGCCTGTTGTATTTGTGTGAGGAACATGTTTAAAAATAAAATGTATATAATTATATATATATAAAGAATACCTACAAATGAAGTTAACAAATACAGAGAAAACCTATACTTTAAAAAATAGAAAACATAGATGAAGGAAATTAAAATTGATCCAAAGAAATGAAAAGATCTCTTATGTTAATGATGTGAAACAGTGTGGTTGAAACAACCATACTACCCAAAGGAATCTACATTTAATGTGATTCATGTCAAAATAACCATGAGATTTTTAAATTCAATTATAGAAATAATTTCAAAATTTATATGCAACCACAAAGATCTTAGTTGCCAAAATAATCTTGAAAAAGAGTATTGAATATAATATTGTAAATTTCTCTGTTGTTAAACAGTCCTACAAAACTTTAGTAATTTAAACAACATGATACTGGCTCAAAAACTGACACCAATCAATAGAAGAGAATAGAGCAACCAGATATAATCCCTCTCACCTATGATAAATTAACCTATGAAAAAAGAAGCAAGAGTATTAAATGAAGAAAAGAGATTCTCCTCAATAAGCATTGCTGGGGAGGCTGAACAATTGAAAGATAGATTAGAGTATTTCCTCACATTGTATACAATCATTAAGCACAGAATATCTTTTATTTATTATGTTTACTTATATTTTTCCACCTGTAATTTATAGATCTATGTTTAGATCTTTTATTTAACTTATCAAATGTATTCCTATTTTATTCTTTTTGTATAAATTTACACACAATTGATTTCCTAATTTCTCTTCCTGATAATGTGTTGTTACTATATAAAAATGCAATGGATATTTGTATATTGATTTTGTATACAGCAAGTTTACTAAGTTTGTTCATTATTTCTCACAGTCACTGGCAGTGTGTGTGCAGTTTTCTAACTATGTATAATTATGTCATCTATAAAAATTTTACTGCTTGCTCACAGGTTGAATGACTTTTATATTTTTTCTTGACTAGTTGTTCTGGCTAGAACTTCTAGTAGTGTAATATAGGACTTGTTTGTATGAGCTATTTTTTCTTATTACTGTACCAGAGAAAAACCTTCCTGTATGTTAACATTGAACTTGATGTTAGTCATTGGTTTTTCATATACGGATTTTACTATGTTTAGTCATATTCTGTCTACAGCAAATTTGTTAAAAAAATTTTTATAAAAAAGTTATGATCAGATCTGTGAATAATTTTCCTACATATTTTGAGATTTTTATTTTTGAATTCTTTATTTAATGGATGGTATCACATTTCTTGATTTGCGTATGTTAAATAAAATTAAGAATCAGGACTAAATTCAACTTAATTATACTTTATAATACTTATAATATGCCATGACTTCAGCTTCCTAATATTTACTTAGAATGGAATATACACATATTGAAGGAAAAATTTACATAGTAGCTTGAGTGAACATTTTTTATTTAAAAATTTTATCTCTCATTTTGAATTTGGCTTATGTTTAGTGGAATTTATGTCTAAATAAAGAATACAATTTTGGTAGAACTGGCTTTACTACAGTTCACTGATACAGAACCTAGCTATTATTAACAATAAGTGTACAAAACACTTGCCTTAAAATGCTGCATTATACTAACAATGCCAACTCTTTCAGGATGAGAAACATATTGCTTCCTAAAATGCATTATTTGGTCTTTTAAACCCCATCCCACATATAATGTTATTTCTTTGTTTTTGATTGTTTGTTTGCCCCTTAATGGAGGCACTGATTTTTGAACCCATGATCTTCTGTATAAGTTTATATATCAACATCATTTTGGAACACTTAAGAGAAGCCGCAAGAGCATGGACTATAATGATGAGAAGAAAATTTATTACTTCGAGGGACTGAAAAACCTCTGAGTGAAAGAATGGCAAAAGTAAACTTTTATAAGAATACCTTAATAATTTCTCTTTTGTAATTTTAAAGTAGAATACTAAATTACATTTGTTTTACTTACAGCACTAAATTATATTTTCATACAAAAATTACCCCTTTGGGATTTCTTAAATTTGATTCATTATTTTAATCTAGTTTTATTTCATAAATATTTATCATTTATTCTAAAACATACCAAATACACTGATATGTATTCTGCTCATGTTTTGAATAAAGAGCTACTTCTTGTAAAGTAAACAGATAAATAACTACTTCCATTTCCAAATCAAATTAAGTTTCACCTTACTAATTATAATGAAATAGGTATACATTTCCTGCAGAGGTTTTACACAAATTTCACTTAAAATTCCATAACTTTAAAATTATTTTATATATTTTGTGCATTATTTATACTCTGTTCATCAATGTTGTATAAATTTGTGTACAAAAGTATGGAGATTTGTTTTATTTCATAGACCCCAGCATTAATTATTTAAAAAGATTTTCTTGGGGTAATAATTGCAGATCACACTATAAAAAAAGGCATCCTATATGTTTCATTTTAACTGGATGAATGAGAAGTAAACACTGGCTGAATGTTACACTTGACTTGCTAGGAGACCAGTCGTTTTGTGATGTCACATCTACTCAAGTTGAGAACCATTGTGATGGCCTAGTAGTTTATCTGTGCAGGCCTGCCAGAGCAGCATATGAAGCTGCAGTGCTCAAAATCATTCAGATTAGAAAAGTAGCTGTAGAAAAATTTATTTGAGATGGCAAATATTTCTTCAGAATTTCAAGATAGGTCTCATAACGTTGGACCAACTGGTTCAGGAAACTCCGGAAGATCTGTATTGTGTGATCCAACAATCTCTGGGGACTTGTCTTGAGGTCTATGATTGAAGTAAGTGATTTTCAGAATTTGTCTGAAGAATCCTTGTTTAAAAGTCCATGTTACACATATTGTGTCTCTGAGCCAGATGAAGATAATGATTTTCGTTCTCTGACATTTCCAAGAAAAATCTGGAAAATGGCTGGGAGTTATCAATTTAAATCCAACTGGTGGGATGATAATGAAACTTCCATAGTGATTGATGAAGTTGTCTTAAAGAAGGAAGTTTTGGAAAGAAAGTCCCCTTTCAGAGTATTTGAAACTGGAAGTATGAAAAGTTTAGTTAGACAGCTTAACATTTATAAGTTTAGGAAAGTGCAGCAGAATTTTTAAAGATCTGCTTGTCTAGCTGACTTTCTAGCAGAAGAAAAAGAAGTCTCTCTTTTAAGCAAGTTATTCAGTAATTGTAGTTACGACTTGGTAACATATATAAAATTTTATTTTGTACATCGATCTATGGTAATGTAAATGCAAAACTAGAGTTTGAAAACTGTATAAAACTACAAATGCTAAAATTCTTTATTTTTTCAAAAAATGAGGACAGAGCCTTAAGTATTCAAGATTGTGTGAAACTTTCCTAGCAACTAGGAATCTTACGAGAAATCTAAATAAAGGTATTAAAGCCGCTTTTAAAAAGTGGCTTTCACCATTACTGCAAATGCTAGCTTCTTAAATTTGAATACTTAAATACTATTTAAATGTGCATATTCCAAATAAGGAATTTCAAAACATAGTCAGCAATGTGCATATTTTGATGATATTATCTTAGCATAGTAAACGTGAAATCTGAGGTTTTGTAGGTTAGGCTTAATTTAGTCTTGTATTTTGGTTTAAAATATTACTAAAATCTTTCTCTTTTGGTTGTAGCTGCAGTTCTGCCATAATCCAAATCTTAAACGAGGCTGTCCCCAGCTTTTAGTGAGAATAAAAAGAAGAATTGGGATTAAAAATGTCTCTCTGGTATCTTCATTGGCTTAAGATTTCAAAAAGAAGCACTTTAAAGCTGGGGGTAACGTGCATAATGATAATTTTGATTTTGTGGTTGACACTAGAGGAGAAAGTACATTTTTACTTTCTGCAAATTTAAACATGCCTCTAATAAGGAAGCCCTCTTCTAGCCACATAATAGGTGATACAACTACCTTGATCAGAGGTGATTTTTCTCCTCCATTTTCAATGTCAGTTAGATCACCAGAACAATATTGCAATGGATCAACGTGCTTTTTTAAATCAGTTGACCACTGCCCACAGGCACTCTCAAAGCAGCTACACTGAAGCAAATGGCCGTGTTGTGAACTTTATTACATTTACAATATCTACTTCTCAGTACAGTACCTTGTCTCCCATACTGAGCAATCATGTTTGACTAATGGTGGAGCCTTCTAATTTTCCATATAGCTATCACAACATATCTGCCAATGACGGTCGTTTTTCTCAACTTCAACCAGGGAGCAAACCATGGTTACCAGTGACATTGATAGCTGATACATCAGCTACCTCTCTTTCAAGGCCAGCTCATCAGTCATCTTCATTTTATGAACGTAATCCTAAACACAACTTATATACCAGAGGACTACCATATTATGCAGGATAACAAAGATTAATATTGATGGTGGCAAATGCCGACAACTATATGCAATTTTCTTATTTGAACGATAAACATACATGTTTACCTGTATTTTCGATATTTTTTTAAAATAAAGAGTTAAACGGGAGTCTATGATATCATTTAAAGAAAAAGAGATATTTGATTGATATGATCACTTGATGGAAAAATATGGGAGTAAATTTAAATAATTTCTTGTAAGCAGGAAGAGAAAATGGAAGAATTTGGAAAAAGACTAAAACATGGAGAGAGGGAAAGTTATTAGTGGTTTCTGGTTCATCCTGGAAAGTATGAAAAGTGTTAAGTTCGGATAGGTTGGAACAGAAGATAATGCAGGAACCGGCCCAGGGAACATGGTCTCTATTATGTCATCCCTGGAATCATGAAGGTCACATGATATAGTCTCAGATGGTACATTCAGCATGTGGAAGAAATTAAGAAGTAATTTTATCTATGGTCTTCTTTGTGCTGTTCTCAAAGCATTCCAATTGGTGCTTTCATTTCCTGCCCTAAATATTCTATGCTATAATTTCTAGTCAATACATTATGTTGCTTTTATTTCCAACCAAGGACAAACTTACATCCTCAGGGTGGCTCTTAATGCCTTTCCAACTCTATGCACACAAACTGAACTTAGCTAAGTCATTCGTTTATAAATCTGGCATCTGACTACCTTGGCATATGTTTATGTTTCACTGTATCTGGAGATACATCCAGGAAAATGCTTGTCATATATGTAAGCTCCACCCTCGCAAATTTTGCTCCAGCTAATCCTTGAACTTATGTTCTCCTATTACCTAATTAGACTTTCCCAGTCTCAGCACAGAAACCACCTCCTCCAGATGTTTTCTGTCTATCCCCCTTTCCTTGTCTAACTTGGATACCAACACAGTAAGCACAGCACATGCCACAGGATGCATTTTAGTATTTAGTGAATGAAAAATACATGTTGACTTTAAGCATAATCTACTTTCCTGAGACAGCAAATCTCTCATGGTTTTCAAACTATTTCATTATTGTCTTTACTCTTCACCACAAACTAGCTCTTTTCATAGCCCAAGGACTAGTCACTCAAGACAGTAATTCGAGGTAGGTAAAGGAGACAAAGTATTATTTTCTTCTTAATTCATGCCTCCAGTGGCCTAAAGCATTCAATTCTCATTTGCTGGATTATTTCCTGTCTCTTCATCACCCACCCACCCATAAGTAGCTGATTCTCTTCCCCATACCAAAAAATATACTGCCTTCTAATTAATTTACTTCTTAGAATCAGAGCTTTATCCAGAAGAGACAGTGTCATTGCAAACATTTAATGCAGGATTATACTTCCCACATAAATTGTACCCCTTCTAATCTTCACACAGGCAGTATCTAAGAGGTAATAGTCCCTTGGTTGGAGTGGTTGTGTTCAGTAACCAAATTGTAACCTAAAATGTGTGGACTAAAAAGAAGTGAGGGTGGTAGTATTAAAAATTTGTCCAACTGCAAGAACACCAAATTTATACAGATATTAGGAAATATAAAATATTCATGGAAGACTTTAACTATTTCCCATTAATTTAAAATAAATGGTGAACATTTTCAGAATGTGAATTGCCCTGAAATGCTGGAAAATTGTAGGCAAGGTCAGGGAGCCTAAGGCTTCTGCTCACAACCATGCAGCCAGTGTCAGCTGATAAGACTGGAATGGCAACACTGAATACTGAAAAAGTGTCACCAATTGTGAAGAAAGCCTTTGATAATCTGGAGAATGGGCAAATGGGTCAGGTTAAGCTCTAGCAACATCCCACCAATATGATTTTACCAAGAGAAGAAAGGAGCCCACTTGCAGCAGGAGATCTGTGTCTGGACAGCAGTGGTTGTTCCTAAAACAGAAACATCAAGCTTTTAAGTTTGTCAGCTCAACTATGATGGTGACTATTTTTTGCTTACATTAGCAGTCTGGGTTTCAGTTGGGCTGGTTCACAGCTAGTTTCGAGCTCTCTTATCACACAGTGGGTCTTACTGTGATCATCATAACAAGGTTCTATACTGATAAGTCAAAAGCTACAC
This sequence comes from Vicugna pacos, assembly GCF_048564905.1. Taxonomy (NCBI): domain Eukaryota; kingdom Metazoa; phylum Chordata; class Mammalia; order Artiodactyla; family Camelidae; genus Vicugna; species Vicugna pacos. The sequence continues at coordinate 2,621,553 of NW_027328734.1, forward strand.
TTTACTTTAAAAATTAGAATTCCTAAAGAAGAATATTGTTTGTTTGTCCATCTGTAGTTCTCTACCTGGGAAAACCTAGAGTATTGGCAAATGTACAAAAGTTGTCTGGTGTGTGAAAACTATTCTCTGAGCTCTGACCACTGAATTCTTCCCACTAAATACTACAAATCTGTCTATCACTGTGTGTGTGTGTGTGAAGTTGGACTGTTAAGCAGTAACTAAGTTTATCTTAGTTGAGTCATCAGTGAATTATTCCTCTGCTTCTGGCAGAATCTCTGTGAATTAAGAGTTTCATTTTGCCACCAGATTTTCTTCCGATCAGGGAGAGGTAGATTATATTTCTCCCAGTATACTAATTGTTACCTGTTCATTGAATCCCAAGCTAATGCTAGGGCCAAGCCACTGAAACCTTGAATTGGACAGAGGCATATATATTCACCAGTCCCCAGAGCCCAGCACAGGACTGTGTGTCCTTCTTAATTTAAGTTTGTGTCTACTTTGTTTTCTTTTAATTCTCATTGTTGACACAACTTATTTTTTCTTTGAACACCCCTTGACTGATTTATATGGACTGAACCACTGATTTATTTCTTTTAAGCTACAAATTACAATAACATTTCTTTCCTTGGACTACCTGGATTAAAGTGAGCATAGTCATCATTTTGAAAGCAGTCCTCAGTCCTAAAAATGCAGAACCTTTACAGCTCTTTGTCCAGCACTTGAGCCAGAATGTTTGTTGTTGATCTCAGGGATAATCCTCACATTCCCTTATGCAACCATGAGAAAACAGCACATTGTTATCCAAAATCAAGTCTTTGTCAGTATTGCTTTCCCATTGCAAAACAGTTAAGAATTGTAGGAGTTCTGAGATTTAAACATGCTTAGATTTTTAGCAACTTAGCATTTTCATATTTTACAGATGCTCTCGTGGAGATGAGACTTTTGGTCTGAGACAGTGAACTTTATCACTCACAGCAAAAGCAGCCAGGGTTAATATTTGTATCCATTCCCTAATCTCAGATGAATACACAAAGTGAAATTTTGTTGCCTACAGAAGCAGTGGGCTGTTAACATGAAGAAAGATTTAGGCATTTTAAAACACTATTTTTATTAGTATCTTTATGTATAATTTATTAGAATCACTTATTTATTAGTATCTTTAACTAGGATAATATATCATGACTAAAGATTACTTGCTGCAAAAAGAATCATGAGAAATGACATGGGAAAAAGTGACCATTGACTTTCCATTTTTTCTTCCACTTTTATTGAGATATAATAGGCATAAAACATTGTGTAAGTTTAGGTGAACAGGATAGTGATTTGCTTTACAAGTGTCATGAGATAAATATCATAGCAATTTTAGGGAGAATTCTTTATCTCATTTAGATGCAATTTTAAGGAAATACAATTTGTCTTTTGGTTGTGATGAGAAAAATTATGGTCTACTCTCTTAACAACAATGATATTGAACATAAAGCAGTATTAACTGTAATTTTCATGTTACTATGGGGTATCCCTAGAACACGATTCTTTTACAGCTGGATATTTATAGCTTTTGAGTTCATTAATCAAATCCTACTTTCCCAACCCCTGCCTCTGTTCACTACAAATCTAATTTTTTACTATGTGTATGTTTGTTTGTTATTGAAGTGTACATTAATCTATAACACTGTGTTAATTTCTCTTTCACAACATACTGTTTGCTGTATTTAATATATTTCAAACAGATCACCAAATATATCTAGTTGTGATATGTTGCTGTTTAAAGATATTTAATAGTTTTTGGCTATTCCCCATAAAGTTCATTTCTTGTCCCTGACTCATTTAATTTGCAACTGGAAAATTTTCTCTCTCAATTTTTTCAACTTTTCTTTTTCTCACCCCATTTCCCTCCTTCTTGTGAACAACCTGTTTCTTTCTATGTGTATAACTCCATATCTGTGTTTTTATGTTCATTTGTTTAAAATTCAAATATGAATAAAATCATTCAGCATTGTCATTCACTTCCTGACTTATTTGACTTAGCATATTACCCTCTTGATCAACCCATTTGTTGCAAAAGGCAAGAACTTATTCTTTTTAGAGCTGAGTAAAAACCCATTTTATTTTTATGTGTGTGTATATATATATATATAGTTCATATATATATATAAAGTGCGTGTGTATATATATACATATAGATAAATCTGTACTTAAGATGGGTAGATATAAAAATTATATAAACACAATTTCTTTATCCATCATGTATTGATGAGCAATTAATTTGCTCCTATATCCTGTCTATTGTGGATAATGCTGCAGTGAATATAGGGTTGAATTTATCTTTTCTAATTAGTGTTTTTATTTTCTTGGAATTAGTCTCCTGATATGTATATGTTGGATTATATTTCATTTTTAATTTTTAGATAAAGCTCCATGTTGTTTTCCACAGTGGAAGCACATATTTACATTCACTCCAGCAGTGCATCAGGGTTGTTTCTCTAACATCCTAACCAACAGTTATGTTTGTTATCTTTTTCATAGTAGTCATTATGACAGGAGTGACATAAAATCTCATTGCGTTTTGGACTTGCATTTTTCTGAAGCTTAGTGATGATTGGTTTCACGTGCCTGGTGGTTACCTTTCCCAACTGTATATTCATTTTTTGTAATGGGCTTAATGACAATAACTGTCTCATTTCATTTTAAGGCATTCTGTTGTGTGCCATTATTCTGTTTTTTCTGTGCCACTACCATATTATTTTTAATACTGTAGCTTTGTATTAAAGTTTAAAATCAGGGACATAGATGCATCCTCTTTGTTCTTTGTTAAAGTTGTTTGTGTTTTTAGTTTGTTTGTTTTCTTTCCTTTCCTTTTTCTTAGTGATTTCATCTCTTTTCGGTTTACATGTAAATTTTAGAATTATTTATTTTAAGTGTCTGAAAATGCCCATGGTATTTTGATAGGCACTGAATTTAATTTGCGTATTTTGTTGGCTAGTACTATCATTTAAACAATATTTTTTCCTCATCAATGAACACATTATATCCTTTCATCTGTTTGCATTAACTTCAATTTCTTTTATAAATATTTTATAGTTTTCTGAGTACAGGTTTTTTACCTCCTTGGTTGGATACATTTCTTGATTTATTTTTTTTGTAATGCAACTGTAAATGTGACAGTTCCCTCACTTTCTCCATCTGTTAGCTTGCTGTTAGTGTGTAGAAATGCAAGATTTCAGTATGTTACTTTTACATTCAGAAATTTTACCAAATACATTGATAAGCCCTAGTAGTTTTGTGGCACCATTTTTAGGATTTGTGTTTACAATATGCCATTTTCAAACAGATACTTTTACTCCTTTTCTTAATTAGCTAAATTTTATTTACCTTTATTTTGGATAGCTATGGCTAGAATTTCCATACTATACTGAATAAAAGTGGTAAGAGTGATCATTCTTCTCTTCTTCCTGCTCTTACTGGAGATGCTTCCAGCTTTTAATCAGTGAGTGTCATGTTAGATGAGTTCTTGTCATATAAGTCCTTAACTGTGTTGAGGTATGTTTCCTCATGCCCACTTTGAAGAGAAATATAATCTTAAATAGATACTGAAATTGTCAAAACATTTTATGACTCTATTGAGGTGACCATATAATTTTTATTCTTCAGGTTGTTTGTGTGGTGTATTATACTGATTAATTTGTGGGTATTGAATCACTTTTTCATCCCTGGAATAAAATGGACTTAATCATAATGTATAATCCTCTTAATATATTGTTATATTTGCTAACAATGTAGTGGTGATTTTTGCATCTATGCTTATCAGTAGTATGTAACCTGTAATTTTTTGAGGTATTTGTTCCAGCTGTAGTAGCAATGTGATACAGAAATGTGGGGTAGAAAGCCTCCTTTCCTCTCGAAATTTTTGGAATTCTCTGAGAAGTATAGTTGATAGCTCTTCTTTAAATGTTTTGCAGAAATCACCTGTGAAGATGTTAGGCCTGGAATTTTGTTTCTTGGGAGATTTTTTAAAATATTTATTCAATTTCATTAGTGATAATCTGTTCATATTTTATTTATCATTCTATTCTGGAGATTAAGTCTTTCTAAGAAATTGTCCATTTCTTCAAGGGTTTCCATTTTATTCGCATATAATTTGTTGTATCAAATTACGATGCTTTGTATTTCTTTGATATAAGCTGTAATTTCTCATTTATTTCTGAGCTTACTAATCTGTAACTCTTTTTTTGCTCATGTGTCTGGTTAAAGTTTACAAACATTATTTATCTTTCAAAAGCCATTATTTAGATTGATTAAATGTTTATATTTTTAATACTTAATTTATTTAATTATATTCTGTACTTTCAGCTGTCTTTCCTTCTACTGACAAGTTTTTTTATTATTATGTGACATCTTTTGGTTGTAAGAATATGTTATAAGAGAAAAATGGTTCTTATTTGTATAAGTGGGATTATTTGCTATAAGCATCCCTATTAATACTGCTTTTGTTACACCCCATGGATTTTGTTTTTGTTGTCATTTTTCTTTATATATTTTTTCTTTGATTTATACAGCAATCCAGTTGTTGTTAATATTGTATAAATTATCCTCCACACTTTAGTATTTTTCTCAGGTTTTTTCTTTAAGTAAATTTCTATTCTCACAGAATACATAAGTTTTTTCACCAAACAAGGAGAAAAATAATAAAATTTATACATACAACTGAAAGACACAAATTTTCTAAAATTATTTTCAAAAATGAACAAAGCTGTGTGTAATACCCTACCTGAGTTTAGAACATACTACAAAGCTACAGTAATCAATACATCAAAATATGGCAATTAAAGAAACACATAGATCAATTGAACAAAATAAAGTGTCAGAAAATAAACCCACAAACATATGGTGAATTAGTGTACAAAGAACGAGGCAAGAGTATACAATGGAAAAAAGGCAGTCTCTTCAACAAGTAGTTCAGAGATAACAGGACAGTACATGTAATTGGAAGATGTAAGAGCACTTCCTTTCATAGTAGAAAAAATGAGATAGAAATGGATTAATTTCCTAAATGTAAAGCCTGAAACTGTACAATTTTTGACCAAGAACATGAGCAGAACTGACTTTGAGATAAATCATAGCAATCTTTATTTTTGATCTGTCTCCAAATTAAACAAAAAAAACTAATAGTTACAATTTTTATTTACTGAGGAAAAAATAGATGTACTATGTGATACAGGGATTCTATTTCTTGTATTAGTGTGAAGTGCAAAATCTTTTGCAGAGCAAAGGGAACCTTTAACAAGACATATGATAACTGACAGAATAGAGGGAAGAATTTCACACAATGGGACCAACAAGATGTTAATATCAATAATATATATATAGCATATTAGATTCAATATTTAAAAATAAAGACCCCAAATTAAAAACAGTTAAACAATTTTATGGAAACTTTTCAAAAACACACATGTGGATGATTTTCATGCTCATAAAAAGAAAGACAACTTTGCTATTCATTAGGAAAACATAAATCCAAACCAGAATGAAACATAATTTTACAGCAACCAAAATGGCAATTAACAAAATGTCTACAAATGACAAACATTAATAAGAATGTCGATAAGATGGAACCCAGGTACACTGATGGTGAAAACGTAAATAGATGCATCCACTATTATAAAACTTTGGACAGTGCTCAGAAAACTGGAAATAGAAGCATTATCTGTTGCAGCAACTCCTGTTTTCAGTATAAATCTGAGAAAAAATGAAAAGATTATCTTTAAAGATATATTACCCCAAATGTTCTTAACATCATCATTTATAGTAGCCAAGGGTAGAAGCACAACTCAACTGCCCATCAACAGATGATTGACTGAAGTAGATGTGAGATATTGATAACATAATAAATACTTCATCATTGTACATTAAAAAGTAAAATTCTGCCATTTGGAACAATGTGACTGGACCCAGAGGGTGTTGCATATAGGAAAATAAGTCATACAGGGAAAAACACTCTATGTTGTCACCTAAATGAGGAAAACAAAGGTATAAGAGAAATAATCATTAAAAAACAGAAAAAGAATGACATATATATGTGTAGTGTACCAAGTAGTGGTTTCCTGTGGGGAAAGGGAAGAAGGATGGAGAACACAGAAATGTGCAAGGTACAAAAAGAAATTAGAGAACTGAAAGGGCTATATTTACAGCATGGAGAATTATTTTAATAATTTAATTGATTTTAAAGAGATTATAGGGATATATTTTAGTAAAATGTGCATGTAGGTGGGAAAAACATTGAAGAAAATAACTCAGGAAAATCAAAATATTTTGTAGTACTATGACATTAAGGGAGGTGTTTTGTTCATTTTCTTTATTGTTCTTATATGTCCTAATTAGAATTTAAGCTTTTAATTGAAAAGGTATATACTTTTAAAAGTGACATAAGTTTAAAATATTTTTGTCTCTCCCCTTATATCTACAGTCATTAGAACGTTCATATCTGAACAAAAATAACTACAACACAAAACAATACTCCAGAACGCATGTGAACAGGTGAAGTTTGGTGGACTAAAACACACAAAGGAGGCTGAACTGAGGAAAGAGCAGATTTGGTGTCTGCAACCAAGGCCACCTGAATAGGATATCTGAGTCCACAAGTTCAGAGAACGCAGTAGAAACAGGGTTTCAGTGGTTCACAGCTTCAGCCTCCAACTGTACCAGTACTCATGATCACAGGTAACTAGGAGGGAGCCACAATGGAGACAGAATTTCCATCCTTCAGACACTCAGACATTAATGAAACTGTCCCTACTCCCCATTCATAGTGGTGGAGACAATTTACCTTGCAACACTGGACATGGCAAAGGCACTTGTATGATTCCAAATACCCATCTGTCTTTACAAATTTCCTCAATGTGTACACTGATTCTCAAGGGATATCAGATAAAAGGAAGGGTTCTCCATCCCAGTGACAACAGCAGCATTAATTACCGGAAATTTCTAAGAAGTGACAATGAAAGCACATCTTTTATCCAGACAGTAGCGACTGGAAAGTGCTATTTTGAAATATTATCAGAGGTAGCTCAGGTAAGTAAAATGAAAAATTGTGCAATATTGCAAGCTACCAGAAAACGTAAGCAAGGACTCCAACTCACAATCTGTTATTAAGTGTCATCAGAGCAATAATTTATCAAGATCATGACCAATCACAGTAACATTATAGGGCACGCTAACTCACAGATAGACACACACAGACACCGAGACAGACACAGACACACATGCACACACACACGCACCTGGACACACACACACACAATGTCAACCCTGCAGCAAACAAACTTCAAGCCATGATATATTGCTATATAACTAATAGAGAATCCAAATAGGTGTCATACAGAAACTCAATACAAAATACATAACTAAGAAAGCAGTTCAGTGAGCTCAGGAATAAATGAAATGATAATAAGGAATACATTACCTAAGAGACTGAAACTATAAAATAACCAAACATTACTGGAGGACCAGGAGAATTTAATAAATGAGATGAAGAATGCAACAGAAAGCATTGGAAGTAGACTGTCTTTGTGGAAGAGAGATTAGCAAACTCACCAATACAAAACTAGAAATGATAGGAGAGGGCAGAGATTCAAGATATTAAAAAGTGAGGAAATTCTACAGTAGACATCAGACTTCCTCAGGAAGTGCACATTAGAGTGTAATCCTGGAAAGAGAAGACAGAAGGCAGCTAATGGTTTATTTAAAGAAGTAATAGTCGATAACTTCATGAACCTGTGTAAGGAACTGACATACAAGTCTGTGAGCCAAAAAAAACCAATAAATTTAAGACAAAGGGACCTCCTTCAGGATACGTTATATGCAAATTGGCAAGTCAATGAAAGAGTAAAATTTTAAAGGCAGCCAAAAAAGTTATGATAATCTACAAAGGAACCACCATTAGTCTATCGGCAGAATTCTGAGCAGAAAACATATGCCAAGGGTAAATAAAATTGTATTTTCAAACTACTGAAATAATAAATCACTCACCCAATAATACTTATACAGTTATCACTCAGATATAAAGTGAAAGTAAAGACTTTAACAGACAAACAAAACCTGAATTAGATGAAAAATCAAAACCGAGACATCTTATAAGAGGTGTAGAAAAGAAGTCTTCTAAGAAATATAAAATGGCAGAAATATGCAAAACATTGAACAAAATTCTAAGAAGAGTCCATGAGAAAGTTGCAACTTTTTTTTTGGTTATGTTATTAAATGCTACTATACTATATGGATTAAAGAGAGAAAAATAAGAAATCAAGGGCAATAGATATAGATGCTTCAAACTGGTATCATGTTCAGAAGTTTAAAAGAAATAATTTGAAACAGAAATTATAAAAAGTAAAGAGTAAAAAAAACAATATTTAAGGAAGATTCTATCAACGGAGAAAGGACTAAATTATACATAATATGTTTTATTTTTAATTGAAGTACAGTAGATATATAATATTGCATAGTTTCAGATGTACAGCATAGTGATTCCAACCACTTTGTAGATTATATTGCATTACGAATTATTACAGTAATTGTAACATAAAATTATTTTAAGCTATTGTGTTTAATTCCCTAATCTATACAGATTATCCTTGTTGCTTCTCTACTTAATATATACTACTTTGTATCTGTGAATGTTGTACCATTAAATTCTCTTTCCCTTCCACTTTGGTAAATATAAATTTTTCCCATATCTTTGAGTCTGCTTAAGTCTTGTCTATCTAATCTCTTTTCCTCTCCATCATGTCTCTATCTATCTCTCTATCTCTCTCTATCTATCTATTATCTATCTATCTATCTATCTATCTATCTATCTATCTATCTATCATTTATCTATATATCTATTTATCATGTATCTATGTATCTATACTTCTATCTATTTATCTGTCATATATCAATAAATAGCTATAGATAGATGTACACAGATATTTGATATTCTTTAGATTTCACAGATAAATTAAATTATATACTTTTGTCTTTGTCTAAGTTAATTCACTAAGCACAATATTTACTAGGTCCTTTCATGATGCTGAAATAACAATGTGTTATACTTTTTCATGGCTGGGAATTATTCCATCGCATATGTATAGAAACATCATATCTTCTTAAGTCCATAGTCTACTGTGGACTCTTGGATTGCTTCCATGTCTTTCATATTATAAACAGTGCAGTTGTGAACATTGGTTCTTCTCAGTTTAGGGGGTTTTCCCCAGATTTTTCCTACGAGAGTTATTACTGGGTCATATAGTAGTTAACTTTTTAGTTTTTAAACAAATTTGAATAATTTTTTCCTTAGAAGTTGTACAAATTTACATTCCTACCAAGAGTATACAAGAGATTTCTTACCTCCACATCGTCTCCAACACTTACTATTTGTAGACTTTGATAATAGCTGTTTGACCAGTGTGAAGTGATACCTCATTGTTGTTTTGATATGCAATTATGTAATAATTAGTAATATTGAGAAATTTTATCACTTTCCTTTTAATCATCTGAATGTTTTCTTTGGAAAAATATTAACTCAGGTACTCTTCTTTTGTTTTTGATTGGGTTTTTGTTTTTCATCTTGAGCTGTGTAACCTAAATCCATGTTATATCTATTAACCTACATTTATTAACCCCTGGTCACTTGCATTGTTTGCAAATATGTTCTCCAATTACATAGGCAATGTTTTCATTTCCTTGATAGTGTCCTGAGCTGTGCATAAATTTTCAAGTTTGTTTAGGTAACACTTGCTTACTTTTGCTATTATTTCTTTTACCTTAGGAGACTGATATAAGAAAATATTCCTATGATGTATATCTAATAGTGTATCACCTATACTCCCTTCTAGCACTTTTATAGTATCAGGTCTTACATGTAGGTCCTTAATACACTTGGAATTTATTTTTGTATAGGATCTCAGGGAAAGCTTTCATTTCACTGTTTTACATGTAGATGTCCAGATTTCCCAACACCATCCATTGAAGTGACTGTCTTTTCTCCATTGTGAACTCTTGCCTCTTTAATCATTGATTCATTGCTCATAGGAGTGTGGAATTTTTTCTAGGCTCTCTATCTCTTTTTATTGATTATATCTCTGTGACAATGCCATACTGTTTTTATTACTGTAGGTTTTTAGTATAGTAAGGTATCCAGGAGGGTTATACCTAAAGATTTGTTGTTTTTTCTCAAGTTCATTTTGTCAATTTTTAATGGTTTCATGTAAAACTTAGAGTCATTTATTTTCTCGTTCTGTGGAAAATACTACAGCTTCGTAACAGTAATTGCACTATATCCTTTGTGTAGTACTGTCATGTTAACAATATGAACTCTTTCAATCCAAGAGCACAAGACATCTTTCCATTTCTTAGAATCATTTTTAATTTCTTTGTCAATTTTTTTATAATTTTCAGTGTGTAGATTTTTCACAAATGTGGTTACATTTATTCCAAGATATTCGGAGGAATGGGGTTTTAAATATTATTGCTTTCAACGTCCATTTTATGGTATCTCATGATTAATGTGGACAAATGCAAGAGACGTCTTTACATTAATCCTGTACTCTGTTCCCTTGATGAAATTATTTTTTGTTCATAATAGTAAGTGTGGAGCCCTTAGGACTCTCTGTGTAGATTTTTATGACTTCAGTACTGGTGATGATTTTGCCTCTTTCATTCCATTTTGTGTTTCTATAATCCTTTTTCTTTTCCTTTTCCTTTCTTCTATTACAATTGAACAGAAGTGGTGAGAGTAGGAATCCTTGTCTTGTTCCCGAATTTACCCAGAAGGCTTTCTGCCTTTCCCCTGAGTAATATAAATTGTTATAAATGTCCTTTAGTATGTTGAGAAATGTTCCCATTGTACCTACTTTCATGAGAGTTCTGATGATGAATGTATGTTGAATTTTGTCAAATGCTTTTTCTTTGTGTATTGACATGGTTTTGTGAATTTTGTCCTTCTTTTATTAGATATGTGTCATGCTGCTTGACTTGTGTATGTTGAACCGTCCTTGTGACTCTGGAAGGAATCCAACTAATCATCATGTATAATCCTTTCTATGTATTGCTGGATAAATTTGTTGAAGTTTTTCGAGGATTTTTGAATCTCTATTCATCAAGGGTATTGGATTTTCATTTTCATTTTTTTGGGGGGATTGTCTTTGACTGGTTTTGTTATAAGGGTAATGGTGGCCTCATGGAATAACTTTGGGACTTGTCCTTCCTCCTTCATTTGTTAAACTAGTTAGGGGGAAACGGGTTTTAGTGAAGCAATCCAGGCATTTTGTTTAAAGGGTGTTTTTAAAATTATAAATTTTATTTAACTTATACTGATTGCTCTATTCAAGTTCTCAGTTTTCACTTTATTCAGTCTTGGCAGGCTGTACGTTTTTAGAAATTTGTCCATTTCTTTTAGGTCATCCTGTTGGTTGTCACGTAACAGCTTATAGTGCTTTCATAATCTTTTTTGTATTTCTATAATATCAGATATTCTCTCTACTGTTTAATTTCTCATTTTGTTTGTGTGCAGTCACTGTATTTCTTGATAAGCCTGGCTAAATGCTTTCCTGTATGTTAATATTTTAAGAAAAATTAAAGCTGTTGATTTTATGATTTGTAATTTATTTTTCAATTTTTTATTTATTTTCAACCTAATCATTAAAGATTTCTCATTCTACTGCATTTGGGTTTTGTTTGTTCTTCTTTCTTGTGATTTTGGGTGGTATGCTTGGACTTTTGTATGGGGTCTTTCTTGTTCCTTGTAAAAGGCTTCATTTGTTCTCAGTTTACCTCGTAGATTTGTCTTTGTTGCATCCCATACGTTTTATGAAGCTGTGTTTTCATTGTAATTTGTCTCCAGGTATGAATTTATTACTCCTTTGATTTCATCATTGAACTTGTTTTATTGTATTTTTTTAAAAGATGTGGTTTTACCTCATGTTTGTGTTTTCCTATTCTTCTTTCTAGAGTTGAGGCAAAGCTTCATACTTTTGTGTATGGAAAAATACTTGTTATAATCTATATTTGCTTAAAATTCCTGAGGCTTATATCATGTGATAATATGTGATTAATTCCTTAGAGAACATCCTGTGCATACTTGAAAAGTTTATATGTTCTGCTTTTCTAATGCAGTGTCCAATATCTCAGTTAGGTTCAAATGATTTAATATGCAATTAAGACCTCTGTTTTCTAACAGATATTCTTTCTGAATGATCTGATCATCAGAACAGTGAGGTGTTAAACTCATCTACTATTATTGTTTTATAATGAATTAATTCTCTCATGTTTACTAACATTTCTTTTTATATTTAGGATCTATGCTTTTGGGCCATATATAATTTAATGAGCATAATTCCCAAATTTTTTTCTTGATGTATTTTTCTTTATATAATCTCATATCTCTTTCATTTTGGCTTTTATTTTAAAACGTATTTTGTATGAGTTGAGCATTGCAATCTGCACTTTCCTGTCAATTCCATGGAATATCTTTTCCATTTGTTTCCAGACTATGTTTATCTTCCACAATAAAGTGAGACTTTTTGGGGTGGAGGCAAAGATGGTGGAGCAGAAGAATGCTCGTAGCACACCCTTTCCCACAAATGCACCAAGACTCACATCCACAGACCCACTCAGCTAACCAGAGAACCTGCAGAACTGTGACAGAACATTGTCCTCTTCAATAGATAAAGATGCAAAAAATCTGGTAGGAGAAAAGGAAGAAAGAAAGAAGAAAAGGCAAAACAGAGTGGGACAGGTACCACGGGTAGGGAGCAGCAAATAAGTACAAGTACTCATTCACTGTGTCTCCCCTCTCCAACTGAGAGATCGGCATGACAGAGGGGGCACCTCCAAGGCTTGGACCTGTACAATGTATAAGTTGACTGACAGAACTAAGATAAACAGGTACAGAGGATCCCTGTGAGACCCAGCAAATGATGCAGTTTGAAGCTGGAGACAGGGCCATGCTGCCCGAGCTGGGTGGTTGATGTGGATGGTTGCACTGTGGCAGCACAGGTGAATGGAGAGCGTTTTGTGCCATGGCAGTGGGTGCACAGGGCAGAACAACCTGGTCTCTTTATAAAACAACAGTGCAGATGTGCACAGTGGGGGGAAGGGTGCATTCCACATCTCTGAAATTCCTCGAAAGTTTGTAGGTGAAGAGAGCTGGGGCTCAGACCCAGCCACCATAGCTTCTGGTGCTTTGCACCCAGGTGGCAGTGGGGGCAAAACTGCATCTACACCTAAGGACTTAGCAGCCTCAAGGGCCAGATAGAGACCTGACTACAGCCTGAGGCACATAGGATAATACTGTAATGGTTCCTCAGGGAACTTGTCCGCCAAGACAACAAGGAGCTGGATTTTGGCCCAGACCATGGACAGGGGAGTTCCACAGTCTTCCCCAAGCCCACTTCCAATGTGCAAGCCCGCGGCAGAGCATACAGGGGCACAGAGCAGCAGAGTGACCGGCACACATAGAGGGCGGGTGGCACCCCATATTTTGGGCTGGAATGCAGCCCCTGACCATGGTGCTGGGAGAGGGCATGATGCCCAATCCTGCCTGGTCATTCTGCAACATCTGACTTTAGCATCGGGTGGGGCAGTGACAAGCCAGCCCATGGTAAAGAGAGCTGCACCTGAAGCAGTGTTGGGTGTTGGAGCGATCTGCTTGCTGACATGCCCTGGGAGCAGCACACATGAGGGCTCCAATGGAGGGCATCTGGAAACAGCAAGCTGAGCTTCCAAAACATGATGAATACAGAAAGATTTCACATTTAAAGTACACAGTCTCCAGGAGGACACTGACCACCTCCTCGTTTTAATCTGTTTTAACCGGTTCCATTCTCTATTACCCTCCTAAATTCTACTTCTTATGCAATTATATTTACCCCCATTTTCATCCCTTTGAAATTTTTAAAAATAATTTTATTATTATTATTTTTCAAACCTCTGCTTCAACCTGCTTTTCTATTATTCATTTTACAATGTCTTCAAAGCTTTATTTCTCCCTTCTTTAAAATTCTTTATATCTCTCTCTCTCTATTCTGTTTTGTAAGATGTATTACTACATAAGCATAAGGTAGATAAACCCCTTTAGGGCAACAGTAGATAAATGATACACCAGAAACCACAGTGCCAGAGAGGTAGGAGCAAGAAGAAAGAGCAGAGAAACCATTCCCAATTAAAATAACAGGAGAAATACTCTGAAAGGACGATCAGTGAAATAGACAAAGATATCTTAGTAGATCAAGATTTCAAAAAAGGAGTGATCAAAATACTGAAGCAAATAAAAGAGAGAGGGTTTAGAGATATAAAATATGTCAAAAATGAAATGGAAGCTATAAAGAAGAGCCAAGTAGAATAGGTAAACCCATTAACTGAAATGAGGAATGATCTAAAGGCATCGCAAAGCTGACTAGATAACAGAGAGGAACGAATTACTGACTTTGAAGGCAAGACAATAGAAAGCTTCCAATCAGAAGAGCTACAAGAGAAACAATGAGGAACAAATGAAAAAAGCATAAGGGACCTATGGCAGAATAGAAAGCATGCCAATCTTGGCATGATAGAAGTCCCAGAATGGGAGGAAAGATCAAAGGGGATTGCAAAGTTGTTTGAAGAAATCATGACTGAGAACTTCCCACACTTAAAGAACGAATCAGATATCCAAGTACAGAAAGCTCAGAGTGTCCCAAACAAGAAGAACCCAAATACACCCACACAAAGAAATATAATTAAGATGGCCAGAGTCAGGGATAAAGAAATAATCCTTAAGGCAATAAGAGCAGGGCAAACAGTGAGTTACAAGGGAATCCCCATAAGGCTCCCAACTGATTTCAATACACAAATACTACAGGTCACAAGGGAGTGGCAAGATATATTCAAAGTCCTGAATGAAAAAAATTATATACTTTGACCAGCAAGGCTATCCTTTATGGTAGAAGGAGACATAAATTATTTCACAGAGAAGAAAAAGCTACAAGAGTTTACAACACTAGACCCATGCTAAAAGAAATATTGAAAATTCTTCTCTAAAAAGAAAAGAAGCAGGAAGATACAGAAATGTGAAACTCACAGCTAGAAAGGTGATAAGTCATAAATTACAAATAAAATAAACACAAAATTTTAAAACAAGACAAACAAATCATTGAGAATGGGAGAGGGAGGCAGGAAAACAGAGAATTTTTTTTTTTTGGTCTTTCATTTTAAATTTTCTTTTTCTCGGTAGGATGGTTTGAGATCAAGTTACTATCAGTTTAATAAAAGCTGTTATAATAATGGTCTAAAAGACATATAAATAGAGGTAACAAGAAGACAATCCTTTTCAGGGAGTCAGTAAAGCTAAATAAAATTCATGTTAATACAAAGGAAAATTACCAGACCATAAAATGAAGATGAAAGGAAAAAAGAGGAAATACTAAATCAACTGAAAAATAAGGTGAAAATGGCAATAAAATCAAACCTATCATAAATTAATGTAAATGTTAATGGACTAATTTTTCCAGTCGAAAATAATAGAGTGGCATGCTGGATAAAAAAGCAAGAAACTTCAATATTGTGCATACAAGAGACCCACTTCAGAGAGAAGAACACATATAGATTGAGAGTGAAACGATGGAAAAGGGTATTCCATACAAATGGAAAAGCAAAAAAAGCAGGTGTTGCAGTACCCACTACTGACAAAATAGTCTTTAAAACAAAGACCATAAAGAAAGATAAGGAAGGACATTTTATAATGATTCAATGAGTGATACAAGATGAGGATAACACACTCGTTAATACATATGCACCAAATAGAGGAGCACCTAAGTACATAAAATAATTACTAACAGATATAAAGTGGGATAGTTATGGGAATCTAATCACATTTGGAGATTTCAACACTGCATTAATATCACTGGACAGATCACTGAGATAGAAAATAAATTAGGCAACAGAGAAGTTAAATAATACAATAGAAATATTACTAGTGGTGGATATTTTCAGAGCATTGTACTCCACAAAAAATAGGTTATACATTCTTCTGAAGTGCACATGGAATACTTTCCAGGTTTCATGATGTACTTGGGCACAAAAGAAACCTCAGCAATTTTAAGAAGATAGAAATTACATCAAGCATCTTTACTGAACACAATACCATGAAGCTAGAAATCAGCAACAGAGAAACGAAGGAGAAAAAAAGGAAAACATGGAGATTAAGCAGTATTTTATTAAAAAAACAATGGTTCAATGAAGAAATCAAAGCTGAAATGAAAAAGTACTTTGAGACAAAAGAAAATGAAAGCAAAATCACACAAAATTTATGGGACACAGCAAAACAGTGCTGAGAGGGGAGTTTAAAGTGATACAGGCCTTCCTCAAAAAAGAAGGACAATCTCAATTAAACAATTTAACCCACCAGCAGAATGAACTAGAAAAAGAAGAACAAAAAACCCCAAAAGGCAGCAGAAGGATGGAAATCATAAATGATGGGGAGGAAATAAATTAAATAGAGATTAATAACACCATAGGGAAAAATTCAATGAATCCAAAAGCTGGTTTTTCAAAAAAGTAAGTAAAATGAACAAACCTCTGTCCAAACTCAAATAAAAGAAAAGAGAGAGAGCACAAAATATCAAAATAAGAAAGGAGAATGGAGAAATTATAACAAATAAAAAAGAAATACAGAATACCACAGGAAAATATTATAAAATGTATATGGACATTAACTGGATAACCTAGAGGAGATGGACAAGTTTCTGAAAACATACTGTCCACCAAGACTGAATCAAGAAGAAACTGACACCTTGAGTAAGCAGAGCACTAGAAATGAAATCAAAATAGCAATAAAATCTCTCTAAAAATAGCAGCCCAAGACCGGATGGATTCAGTGTGGAATTATACAAAACATACAAAGAAGTACTCATACAAGTCCTTCTCAAAGTCTTCCAGAAGATTGAAAAGGAAGAAATACTCCCAAAGTCATTCTATGAAGCCAAAATCACCCTGATACCACAACCAGGCAAAGACACTACCAACAAAGAGGATTATAGGCCAATAACACTTATGAGCACAGACGCCAAAATCCTCACCAAAATAGTAGCAAAGAGAATCCAACAACACAGAAAAAAAGATTATACATCATGACTAAGTTGGGATCATGCCAGAGACACAGGGGTGGTTCAACATATGCAGATCAATCAGTTTAATACAGCACATCAACAAGAAAAAAAACAAAACCACATGATCATCTCAATAAATGCAGGAAAAGCATTTGGTAAAATTCAACACCAACGTATGATAAAAACTCTCACAAAAGTGGGCATAGAGGGAACATATATTAGCATCATGAAAGCTATTGAAAACAAACCTACAGACAACATAGTACTCAATGGTGAGAAAGCCAAAATTTTCCAACTGAAATCTGGGACATGACAAGGATGCACACTATCACCACTCCAACTCAATATAATCTTGGAAGTCCTAGCCATAGCAATCAAACAAGAGAGTGAACTTAAAGAGATGCAAATTGGAAAGGAAGGGGTAAAAGTCTCACTATATGCAGATAATATGTTACTATATATAGAAAACCCTGCAAGATCCAGACAAAAACCACTACAGCTGATCGAAGAATTCAGCAAGTTAGCAGGTTACAAAATTAAGGTTTAAAATCAGTGGCATATCTTTACAGAAACGATTCAGATAATACTATAGAGCTACAGTCAACATGACAGTATTGCATTGGTAGGAAAACAAACATATAGCCCAATGGAACAGAACAGACAGCCCAGAAATGAATCGACAAACTTTTGGTCAATTAATTTTCGACAAAGGAGACAAGAAAATACAATGGAATTGAGACAGACAAATGATGTTGGGGAAACTGGACAGCAGCATGTAAATCAATGAAGTTAGAACACTCCCAATGAATCTAGAACACCATACACAAAAATAAACTCAGAATGGATCAAAGACTTAAACATAAGACAAGATATAATAAACCTCCTTGAGGAAAACATAGGCAAAATGTTATCAGACATAAGTCTCGAAAATCTTCTTGTAGAAGAAATAAAAGTAAGAATAAACAAATGAGACATAATGAAACTTACAAGCTTCTGCACAGTAGAGAAACTGGAAGTGAAACAAGAAGACAACCTATGGAATGGGAAAATAATTTGCATATGAAACCGACAAAGGCTTGATATTCAGAGTATATAACCAGCTCATCCAACTGAATAAGAATAAAATAAACAACACAATCCAAAAATGGGCAGAAAACCTAAACAAGTGATTCTCCAAGGAAGACATACAAATGATCAAAAGACACATCAGAAAATGTTCAATATCACTGATGATCAGAGAAATGCAATTCAAAACTATAGTGAGGTATCACCTCACACTAGTCAGAATGGCCATCATTCAAAAATCCACAAATGAAAAGTGCTGTAGAGGCTGTGGAGAAAAGGGAACCATCCTTCACTACTGGTGGCAATGCAGTTTGGTGCAGCCACTGTGGAAAACAGGATGGAAATCCTTTAAAAGCCTAGGAATAGACTTACCTTATGACCCAGGAATAACGCTCCTGGGCATAAATCCAGAAGGAACCCAAATCCAGGATGGCACTTGAACCCCAGTGTTCGTAGCCAACACTATTTACAATAGCCAAGGCATGGAAACAGCCTAAATGGCCATCAACCGTTGACTGGATAAAGAAGATGTTGAATATTTATACAATGAAATACTTGTCATCCATATAAAACGGCAACATAACACCATTTTCAGCAACATAGATGCTCCTGGAGAAAATCAGTCTAAGTGAAGTAAGCCAGAAAGAGAAAGAAAAATACCATATAAGATGGCTCATCAGTGGAATCTAAAAACAAAACAAAACAAAACAAAAAAAGCCCAAATTCAATACAGAAATAGACTCACAGACATAGAATTCAATGTTTTGGTTGCCAAGGTGGCGGAGTGTGGGGAGAGATAGAATGGGAGGTCAAAATTGTAGAATAGATTAACAGGACTGTACTGTATAGGACAGGGAAATATATAAAAGATCTGCAGCAGCTCACAGAAGAAAAAATGGGACAACAAATGTATATATATTCATTGTAACTGAAAAATTGTGCTCTATGCTGGAATTGGAGACAACTTTGTCTAATGACTGTAAAGCAATAAAAAAAGGAAAAACAGAATAAAAAACATGATCCTAAATATTACAGGTGCAAATATAAATTATAGAGGAAAAAAACTATTCAAAATTTTAGTAAAACCAAAGATTTTGTTTTATGTTTTCTTTTTAAGATAAGCAAAATCAAAAAACCTCTACCCAGGTGCATCATGAAGAAAAGAAAGATGCTCCAAAGAAATAAAGTCAGAAATAAAAGAAGAGAAATAACAATTGTTATCACAGTTATCCAAAAATTTGTTCATTATGTCTACAATTATATGCCAATAAACTTGACAAATTAGAAGAAATAGACAAATGTCTAGAAAGAGACAGATATAAGGAGAAACAAATCATTTGAACAAACTGATTTCTAGAAGAAAGTTAGAATCTGCATTTAAAAAAATCTTTAAACATTGGTGCAGATTTAAACAGCTCCCGTGGAGAAATGAACAGAAATATAAAGCAGGACTTATACTCTTCAAACTATTCAAAAATAGTGAAGATGTGGGAAACTCCCAAATTAATTCTATGAAGCTTTCATCACCCTGATAGCAAAGCCAAGAAAGAAAGTACAGGCAAAGACAACTTCAAGCCAATATATTTGATTGATTTAGATGCAAATATTCTAAAAAAAATATAATTAACAAACTAAATCCAGCAATATCAAAAATGAATCATGCATCATGATCAACTTGGATTCATTGAAGTGTCACAAGAGAGGTTCAACATACACAAATCAATCAGTTTGATACACCACAATATCAAAATAAAAGAGAAAATGATGTGGTTATCCCAATAAATCCTTCAAAAGCATTTCACAAAATTCAACATTTATTCATTGGAACAGCAACAACAGCAGCAACAACAACAACAACTACAACAATAGAAACCTCTTATCAAACTAGGATTCAGGAAATATATCTCAACATAACTAAAGTCATTTTTTACAGAACAACAGACAACAAAACATGCAAAAGTGAACAACTGAAAGCCAAATTATGGAATACGACAAGGATGCCCAGTCTCACTATTTCTATTAAACACAGTATGGGAAGTCCTTGCAACAGCAAACGGCATAGAAAAAATTTATTCAAGTTGGATTGAATGCAGTAAATTTGTTATTATTTTAGATGAGATGATAATCTATATAGAGAACTCTTAAGATTCTCCACACCAGAATAACTAAAACTAATACAGACATTTAACAAAGTTGCATGATTCATTATTAATATACAAAAATTGTCATATTTCTTTACACTAACAATGAAATATTCCATAATTTTAAAAAATCCATATGAAATCAGATCAAAAAAATGAAAAACCAAGATAATAAAATCGAAAAATCACTGATAAATTGGATGATGATGCAAAGAAATGAAAAAAAATTTTAAGGTCTTAGTTTAGAGTAATTAATATTGTTAAAATATACATACTACAAAAGATGTCTACAGATATAAAGTGATTCAGATCGAACTTCATGATATTTTCCACAGAAATAGAAACAGTCCTAAGATTTGTAAGTAAGTGCAAAAGAACCAGAACTGCAAAAGAAACAATCAGGAAAAAGAACAAAGTTGGATGCATAACCCATAACCCTCCCAGATCTCAGACTATATTACAAAATACAGTAATGAAAACAGCACAATACTGGAAAACAAATAAACATCTATATCACTGGAACAGAACACTGAGGCAGAAATAGAACATCACAACTATGGTCAACTAAACTATGACAAAGGAAACAAAAATATACAATGCCTAAAAGACAGTCTTCAGCAAGTGATGTTGAGAAAGCTAGACATCTACATGTAAATCAATGACATTAGAACACTCTCACACACTGTACAAATACAAACTCAAAATGTTTTAAACATCTGAATCTAATACATGACACAATAAAACTCCTGGAAACTAACATATGGAAAACAATAGATAAATTGTATTAAAATATTCCTATGTCACACTCCCAAGCTGAAAACAATAAAAGCAAAATAATCAATTAGGTTCAAATTAATCTTAAAAGCTTCTACACCGAAAAATAAACAGAAAGAAAAGATGAACTTCCAAATGGGAGAAAATATTAGGAAACAGTGCAATCAACAAGAGGCTAATTTCTTAAATACATATATAGTTCATACAACTCCATTTCAAAAATCTACAAACAACTAAGCCAGAAAATGAGCAGAAGACAATTCTCTAAAAAAGGCACAGAGATGACAAACAGGAACATAAAAACATGCTCACATATCTAATCATTATACAAAGGCAAGACAAAAATAAAATAATATTTTACCTCACACTAGTGAGAAGGGTTGTCATCAAATGTCTACAAATTATAAAGACTTTGGAGGTTGTAGAGAAAAAGGGACACTCCAACTCTGTTGGTGGGAATGAAAATTGGTGCAATCACTTTGGGACAGTATGGAATTTCCTTTAAATAATAAAAATGGACCTATCATATGAGCCAGCAATCCCACTCCTGGGCATATAAACCATAAACCTGAAAACAAAGAATCCTAGATTAAAACACAAGAAGTACACTTGACTTAATTTGATTCTTCATGTGTCTCCTCTGTCAAGAGAAGCAGAAGCAAATCTAACAAAATATGATTGTATCAGGCTAAACAGATTTACACTGCAGAAGAAATGATCAATAAAATGAAAACTCAACCAACACAATAGGGGAATATATTTGCAAGTGATATTTTCCAATCTAGTGTTAATATCCAAATTATATGGCAAACTAGACACAACAACAACAAAAAAGACCAAACAATCCAATTAAAAAAAGTCCATAGGAACTGAATACATATATCTGAATCAATTTTCTGTAGAAAATTTACAGTAGGATAAATGACACATGAAAATCTGTTCAGAGTTATAAATTATTAGGAAAGTCATAAACCAAAAAAGAGACAAGACCTCACACTTGTCAGAAGGCTCTCATCAAAAAGAGAAAAATAGATGTTGGTGAGATTGTGGAGAAAAGGGAACACCGTGGACACTGTTGATAGGAATGCAAAGTATTAATTCCATTGCATATAAACATCAAATTTTCTTCATCCAGTTTTCTGTCAAGGGATGTTAGGTTTGTAGGCCCCTGTCTGAAGGCTCTAGAGAATAAGCCCATGGGCTGAACTGATAAACAAGCTGGGAGGAATGTCACATATCCAGGCTGGATAAGAAATGGCCTACTTAATGAAGTTCCATGATGAACTTTAAAGCCTTCCTTGATCATTTAACATCCTGTGCTTACTGCAGAAGCATGGGGGCGTAAAGAGCTTAAGATTATTAACATTGTTATAACTTAGATGATATTTGAGGCATTGTACATGTCCTATATAAAACCTTTCTCTTAGAATCAATAAACAGAACTGCTTCGCTTCTCTCCACACAGTGTTTGTGTGTATATGATATCGTGCCACTGACAGGGTTAATTTAATTTGTTGGCAGTGTCTTAAAATTATGTTGCATTATATACAATGCTTTTTCTGCACCTATTGGGATGATTATGTGAGTTTTATCTCTCATTCTATTAGTGTGGCATGTCACCTTTATTGAACTGAATAATTTGAAGTATCCTTAAACCCAGGGATAATTCCCTTTACTCATTTATGTGTATGATATGTTAAATGTGTTGTTGAATTCATTTTGCTTGTGTTTTGTTGAGAATTTTGGCACAAATGTCCATCAGGGTTAATACCCATTATTTTGCATATAATGTCCTTTCAAGCATTTTTATGCAAATAAAGCTGGCATCATAAAACAAGTTTGGATACTTTCAACCCCTTCAAATTCTTAGAAGGTTTGGGGAAGAATTGGTAAGCAATTGTCTTCAAATGTATCACAGAATTCACCAGTAATGTTATCTTGTAAATATTTTTTGGTATGGGAGGTTTGGATTACTGATTTACTCATACACACTTTTGCTGAATTTAACTTTTTAATTTCTTCTTGATTCAGTATTGAAAGACATATGTTTCTGGGAATTTGTCTTTTGTTCAAGGTCATTCAAATTGTTGGCTAGTGGTAATTTCTTATGATGCTATGCATCTCTTCAACATCAGTGGTAATATCTTCTCTTTTATTTCTAGTTTTATTTCTGTCTTTATTTTCTTAGAAAACCTAAAACTTTGTCCACTTTATGTTTAAAACAAACAGACTTAGGTTTGTTTTTTTCTTTTCAATTGTTTCTCTTGTTATTTGCCTTACTCTCATTCATTCAATTTTCTTCTTTATTGTTTCTGTTTTCTCCTTGGTTCTTGATGTGTAAACTTAAGTAGTGTGAATCTTTGTATTTTTTAAATATTAAATATTTAATTTATTTATTTATTTACTTACTTACTTACTTATTTACTTATTTATTCATTTATTTATCTTTGAATTACTGCCATTAACAATGTGTCAATCTGTGGTGTATAGCACAGTGTAACACTTCATGGATACATTTGTGTGCCTATTAAAGTATACTTCACAATATTTAACATAATGCCTTGTGTCATACAAAAGACATTTTGAAAAAATCTATTTTTATATATAGTGGATAACATTTATAAATCTACAGCTCCCAAATATATCCTCTCCAAGCCCTTTCAGCAGTAACCATAAGATTATTAAGCAGATCTGCATGTGTGTTTCAGTTTTGTAGATGAAATCATAGTGTTCTTATCCAAACTTTTTTTTAAGTTTCTGCATACATCATGTCATGTGTCATTTTTCTCTCTCTTTCTGGCTTACTTCAATTAAAATGACACATTATGGGGACATCAATTTTGCTGCAAATGTCATTATTTTATCTTTTTTAAGGCAGAATATTATTTCACTGTGTAAATAGGGCATAAATTCTGTATACTTTTATATGTTGATGAACAATTAGATAGCTTCCATTTCGTGGTTGTTGTATATAGCACTGCTAAGGACATTGGGGTGCAGGTGACATTTTGAATTAGGGTTCTCTTTGATATATACCCAGAAGTGGGATTGCTGGATCATATGTTGTCTATTTTTATTCATTAGAGGAATCCCCATCTTGTTTTCCACAGTGACTGCACCTATCTACATTCCTACCAACAGTGTAGGAGGGTTCCCTTTCTCCACAGCTTCCCCAGCATTTATTGAATTATTTGAATGATGACCATTGTGACTATTGTGAGTTGATACTTCATTATAGTATTGAATTGCCATTCACTGATAATGATAGTGAGCAATTTTTTTTCAAATATCTGTGTGGCATTTGTATGTCTCTAATGGAGAATTGCTTGTTTAGGGCTTCTGCCCATTTTCAGATTGGGTTTCTTGTTTTTCTAGGTATTACTATTAGTTTGTATGAACTCCTTATAAATTGGAAATTTAGCCTTTGTCAGTTACATCACTTCTAAATATTTTCTTTAAACCTGTAAGATATCATTTTGCTTTGTTTATGGTTTCCTTTGCTGTGCAAAAGATTATAAGTTTAATTAGGTCCTATTTATTAATTTTGCTCTTACATCCATTACCTGGGTAGGCTGTTCTAGGAGATCATTGCTGAGAATTATCTCAGAGTGTTTTGCGTATGTTTTCTTCTAGATGATTTACTGTGTATTGCCTTACATTTAAGTCTTCAAGTAATTTTGAGTTTATTCTTGTGTATGGAGTGAAAGAGTGTTCTAAATTCATTGCTCTGATGCTGCTATTCAGTTTTCCCAACACCAGTTGGCGAAGAGAGAGCATTTTCTGTGTCATATTCTTGGCTACTCTGTAAAATATTAATTGAGCATAGGCCTGTAGATTTATTCCTATGCTCCCTTTTCTGTTCCATTGGTCCATATGCCTGTTTCTGTACCAATATCATGATATTTTGATTATTGTAGCTCTGCCATAGTGTATGGAGACCAGGCAGGTTATTCCTCCAGCCTCTTTCTTTGTCTTCAATTTTGTTTTGGAAATTATGGATCTTTATTGTATCTATATAAATCATATGATCATTTGTTTCAGTCCTAAAAAGAAATGTTTTGAATAATATGATAGGAACTCAGATAATGTATGTAGATTGCCTTGGGTAGTATGGCCATTTTAACAATATTATTTCATCCATTATGAGACCATTGGGTATCTTTTCAATTCTTCAAATCTTTCTTGATTTCCTCAATCAATGTTTTCTTGTTCTCCACGTAAAAGTCATTCACCACCTTGGTCAGAGTTATTCTTAAGCATTTTGTAATTTTTGGTGCAGTTATAAAAGGGGTTGTTTCTATACTTTGTTTTCCTGTTGATTCAATGGTAGTGTAAAGAAATGTAATTGGTTTTTGTACATTACTCTGGCTACATTGCCCAGTTCCGTTTATAGCCTAAGTATTTTTTTGTGAAGCTTTTACAGTTTTCTATATATACTGTCATGTCTGCATATCGTGGCAATTTTACATCTTCTTTTCCAGTCTGAGTAATTTTATTTCTTTTTCTTGCCTGATCGTTGTGGCTAGGAATTCCAATTCTACATTGATTTCAAATTGTGACAATGGGCTTCCTTGTCTTGTCTCAGGTTTTTGTGGGAAGGGTTCCAGTTTTTCACCATTGAGTATTCAGCTGAATTTATGTTTGTTATAAATAGCTTTCATTATATTGAGATATGGTCGCTCTATGCCCACTGTGATAAGAGATTTTATTGCAAGTAGGTTTTAAATTTTATTAAGTGCTTTTTCTGCATCTACTGAGATGATCATATCGTTTTGTCTTCTCTTTTGTTGATATGGTGTATAACAATTGATTGATTGATTTGCATATTTTCAACCATCCTTGTGTTCCTGGGATGAACCTGACTTGTCCATGGTGCATGATCTTTTTTAACATGATTTTGGTTTCTGTTTGTTAATAATTTCTCAAGAACTTTTACTTCAATATTTATCAATGTTATTGGCATATAGTTTTCTTTTTGGGGTAGTGTCTTTGTGTGCTTTTGGTATCGGGTTGATGTTGGCCTAATGGTGTGAGATTGGGAGTACTCTCTCCATATCAATCTTTTGGAAGAGTTTGAGGAGGACTGGCATGGAATTTTCTTTGTATGTTTGGTCATATTCCGCATTGAAACTATTTGGGTTTGAATTTTGTTTGCAGAGATTTTTTTATATTATTGATAATTCTATTCCATTTATGGTGATCTGTCTGTTCAAATGGCTAACTTCTCCTTGATGGTATATTTGTGGGCTGAATTTTTCCAAAAACTTTTTCATTTCTTCCTGGTTGTCCAGTTTATTTCCACACAGTTACTCATGGTATTCCCTTATGATATTTTGTAAATTTGTTGTTATCTTTGTAGTTTATCCATTTTCATTTCTAATATTATTTCTGTTCTCTCTCTTTTCTTGTTGGTAAGTCTGTCCAGAGATTTCTCAATTTTGTTTACTATTTCAAAAAGAGATTGATTGAATTTTCTTTTTTTTAATCTCTATTTCAATTATTTCTTACTTGATCTTTATTTTTTCCCCTCTTTCTTTTGACTTTTGATTTTGTTTGTTCTTCTTTTCCTGATTTGTTTACATAGAACGTTAGATTACATATTTGAAATAGTTCTTCTTATTTGAGGATGGCCTTGTCACTATGAACTTCAATCTTAAGCCTGCTTTAACAGTATTCCATAGACTTTGTGTAGTGTATGTCATATTTCTCAAGATATTTTTTTAATTTCTTCTTTTACTTCAGCACCTGACCCCCTTGTTTTAGTACCATGTTTTTTCATCTGGATGCTGTTATTTTTTCTCCCTGGTTTTCTGTGATTGATTTCTAGTTTCATGGTCTTATACTCAGAAAAGATGCTTAAAATAATTTTTATCTAATTAAATTTATTGAGGCTTCTTGAGTGCCTGAGTATGTAATCTTTCATAGAAAATATTCCTTGTGAACAGGAAAAAAATATATATTCAGTTTTGGGGAGAAGAACTGTTTTGAAAATATCAAGCATCTCCAATTATTTTATTATGTATTTTAGTATCTTTGTGTCCTTATTAATTTTCTGTGTGAAAGACCAGTCCAGTGATGATAATGGGGAGTTATAGTCTCCTACATTGATTCTGTTCCCAGGAATTTCTCAATTTTATCTATTAGTGTTTCCTTTATGTATTTAGGTGCTCCTATACTGAGTGCATATTCCTTAATGAGTATAATATCCCCATTTTGATTTGCTCCTTTAATCAGTATATCATGTCCTTGTTTATCTTTCTATATGGCCTTTTTTGTAAAATCTCTTTGTGTGAAGTCAGTACTGCTAGTCCTGCTTTCTTGTCATGTACATTTGCATGGAATATATTTTTTGAAATTCTGACTTTCAATTCATGTGTGTTCCTCTTACTATAGTGGGTCTTCTCTATGCTTCATAATGTAGGGTCTTGTTATATTATCCCATCTGACAATAAATATCTTTTGATTGAGGCACTAAGTCCATTAACATTTGTGATAAATATTGATAGACATGTTTATTTCCATATTGAACTTCATTCTCCAGTTGATTTGATATTTTCTTTTTGTTCATTTGTTTTTGTTTCTATGGTTGATAAGTTTTCTTTTATAATCTTGGATTCTTTTTGGCTTTGTGACTTCATTGTAACCTTTTGACTTATGGTTACCTTGTTTTGTATGCATATTGACTTGTAATATATTTGTTTATTTTAACTGATAAGAATACAAATTCAAACCCATACAACAGACAACAGAAACAAGAAGAAAACAGTCTTTATTTTCCTGTTTCATTCTGTGACCCTTATAAATTTTGATCTCTTCTTTTACAACATCATATTTATTCTGTTGTAAGTCATTATATATATTACCTTTCTAATAATGACTTCCTCTTTTCTATAGCATCCTGCTTCTTTTTTATTTATAGTAGATCTTTTTTATTTCTTTTTCTCTTGCTAAATTCTTTAAGTATTTGCTTGTGTGGAAGTTATTTATATCTCCTTCTTCTAAAAGAAAGCCTTGTTTGATAAAGTATCTTAGATTACAGCTTTCTTCCATTCAGGAATTTGAATCTGTCCTGCCACAGCCTTCTGCCTGCTGTATTTGTGTAGGAAACGAGGTTACAAATATTATGTATATAAGTATATATATATGTAAAGAACACATATAAATGAAGTTAACAAATATGGTGAAAAACTATACGTTAAAAAACAGAAAACATTGATAAAGGAAATTAAAACAGATCCAAAGAAATGAAATGTTCTCTTATGTTAATGATGTGAAACAATGTGTTTGAAACAAACATGCTACCCAAAGGAATCTACATTTAGTGTGATTCATGTGAAAATACCAATGAGATTTTTCCAGTAAATTGAACAAATAATTTTAAAATTTATATGTAACCACAAAGATCATGAGTCGCCAAAATAATCCTGAAAAAGGGTATTAAATCTAATGGTGTAAAATACTCTGATATTAAACAGTCCTACAAAACTTTAGTAATTAAAGCAAAATGATACTGGCTCAAAAACAGACATCAATCAGTAGAAGAGAATAGAACAACCAGATATAATCCCTCACACCTATGATCAATTAACCCATGAAAAAGGAATCAAGAGTATAAAATTAAGAAAAGACATTCTCCTCAATAATTACTGCTGGGGAGATTGAACAGGTAAAAGATTGATTACAATATTTCCTCACATTGTATACAATCCATGAGCACACAATATCTTTCTATTTATTTTGTTTACTTATATTTCTTGCACCTGTAATATATAGATATTTGTTTAGAACTTTTATTTCACTTATGATATTATTCCTATTTTATTCTTTTTGGTATAAATTTACACACAATTGTTTTCCTAATTTCTATTTCTGATAATGTTTTGTTACTATACAAAAATGCAACGGATATTTGTATATTGATTTTGTATTCTGCAAGTTTACTAAGTTTCTTCATTATTTCTAACAGTCACTGGAGGAGTCTATGGAGTTTTCTATGTATGCATATTTATGTCATGTGTAAAAACCACTCCTTTATTACAAGATGAATGAATTTTATAATTTTTCTTGACTAGTAATTCTTTCTAGGACTTCTAGTAGTGTAATTTAGGACTTGTGAAAATGAGCTAATTTTTCTTATTACTGGACCAGAGGAAAACATTCCTGTATGTTAACATTGAACTTGATTTAAGTCATGGGTTTTTCATATATGGTTTTATTATGCTTAGTTACATTCTATCTAAAGCGAATTAAATAATATTTTTATAAAAATGTAAAGATCAGATCTGTATAGTTTTCCTATATATTTTGAGATTGTTATATTTGAATTCTTTGTTTCTTAAAAGGATGGTATCACATATGTAAATTTGTGTATGTTAAATAATACTTATGAATCAGGACTAATTGCAACTTAACTATAGTTTATAATACTTATAAAATACCATGAATTCAGGTTGCTTATATTTATTTAGAATGGGATTTACAGACACTGAATGAAAAATTTACATTGTAGCTTGAGGGTACATTTATTTATTAAAAATGTTATCTCTCATTTTGAATTTAGCTTATGTTTAATGGAATTTATTTCTAAATAAAGAATATAAATTTTGGTAGAACTGGATTTACTACAGTTTTCTGATACAGAATATAGCTATTATTTACAATTAGTGCACAAGACAATTGCCTTAAAATGCCGTAAATAATAACAATACCAACTGTTTCAGGACTGAGAAACATATTGCTTCCTAAAATGAATTACCTGGTCTTTTCCACCCCAACCGACACATACGATTATATATTTGTTTTTTGATTGTTTGCTTGTTTTCCCCTGAATGGAGGCATTGCTTATTGAACCCAGGATCTTGTGCATAAGTCTATTTATCAACATCATTTTGGAACAATTAGCAGAAGCCACAAGAGTATGGATTATAAAGATGACAAGAAAATTTATTACTTCAAGGGTTGATAAACCTCTGAGTGAAACAATGGCAGAAATAAACATTTGTAAATTTACAATAAGATTGTCTTTTTTTAATTTTTAAGATTGTCTCTTTTGCTAAATAATTGTAGAATATTAAATTACTTTTGTTTCAATTATAGCATTGAATTAGAATTTAAAACAAAAGTACCCCCTTTGGGATTTCTTAAATTGCATTGATTATTTTAATATTTTATTTCATAAATATTAACCATTTTTTCATAATCATACCATATAAACACATATTTATTCTTCTCATGTTTTGAATATAGAGCAACATATTCTAAAGTACACAGATAAATATCTGCTTCCAATACCAAATCAAATTATGTTTCACTTTAATTACAAATGATATTGAAATAGTTATAACTTTTATGTACATGTTTTAGACAAATTTCATTTAAAATTCCTAAACTTTAAAATAATTTTATATATTTTCTTCATTATTTATACTCTGTTCACTAATCTGTTATATATTTGTGTACAAAAGGAAGGAGATTGGTTTTATTTAACAAACCCCAAAATTAAATTGTATAAAAAGATTTTGTGGAGATAATATTTGCAGATGACTCTATAAAAATAATCATCTTATATGTTTCATTTTAGCTGAATGAGTGAGAAGTAAACACTGGCTGAATGTTACACTTCATTTGCTAGGAGACCAGTCATTTTGTGATGTCACAGCTACTCAGGTTGAGAACCACTCTGATGGCCTAGCAGTTTATCTGTGCAGGCCTGCCAAAGCAGCATTTGAAGCTGCAGTGCTCAAAACCATGCAGATTAGAAAAGTAACTGTAGAAAAAGTTATATGAAATGGCACATGTTTCTTCAGAAATTCAAGAGGTGTCTCATAAAAATGGACCAACTGGTTAAGGAAATTCTGGTAGATCTCTATTGTGTTATCAAATATTCTCTGGGGATTTGGACTTGAGGTCTATGATTGAAAAATTTGCTTTTTAGACTTTGTCTGAAGAATCCTTGATTTAAAGGCCATGTTACATACATTGTGTCTCTGAACCAGATGAAGATAATGATTTTCGTTCTC
Source organism: Vicugna pacos (assembly GCF_048564905.1). NCBI lineage: Eukaryota > Metazoa > Chordata > Mammalia > Artiodactyla > Camelidae > Vicugna > Vicugna pacos. The sequence continues at coordinate 2,652,663 of NW_027328734.1, forward strand.
TGACATTTCCAAGAAAACTCTGGAAAATGGCTGGAAGTGACCAATATAAACCCATCTGGAGGGATGATAATGGAACTTCCATAGTGATTGATGAAGATGTCTTTAAGAAGGAAGTTTTGGAAATAAAGGGCCCTTTCAGAATATTTGAAACTGGAAGAATGAAAAGTTTAGTTAGACAGCTTAAGTTTTATGGGTTTAGTAAAGTGCGGCAGAATTTTCAAAGATCGGCATTTCTAGCAGACTTTCTGGCAGAAGAAAAAGAAGTCTCTGTTTTAAGCAAGGAATTCAGAAACTTTAGTTACCACTTCATAACATATATAAAATTTTATTTTGTACATCAATCTATGGTAATATAAATGTAAAGCTAGATTTTGAAAATTGTATAAAATTACTAAGGCTAAAATCCTTTATTTATTCTAAAAAATGAGGACAGTGCCTTAAGTATTCACATTATAAGAAACTTTGCTTGCAACTATGAATTTTACCAGAAATCTAAATAAAGATATTAAAGCTGCTTTTCAAAAGTGGCATTCACCATTACTGCAAATGGTAGTTTCTTAAATTTGATGACTATACTATTTAAATGTGTATTTTCCAAATAAGGAACTTCAAAATATTGTCAGCAATGTTCATATTTTGATGATATTATTTTTGCATAGTAAACATGAAATCTGAGGTTTTATAGGTTAGGCTTATAATAGTGATGTATTTTGGTTTAAATTATTACTGAAATCTTTCTACTTTGGATGTAGCTGTAGTTCTATCATATTCCAAATGTTAAACGAGGCTGTCCTCAGCTTTTAGTGAGAATAAAAAGAAGAGTTGTGATTAAAAATGCCTCTCTGGTATCTTCATTGGCTGAAGATTTCAACAAGAAGCACTCTAAAGCAGTGGGAAATGTGGACAAACATAATTCTAATTTTGTGGGTGACACTAGTGGAGACAGTACATTTTTACCTTCTGTAAATTTAAACATGCCTCTAATAAGAAAGCCCTCTACCAGCCACATAATTGGGGACACAACTACCCCGATCAGAGGTGATATTTCTCCTCCATCATCAATGTCAGTTAGACCACCAGAACAAATTGCAGTGAATCAACATGCTATTTTAAATCAGTTGACCACTGTACATGGGCACTCTCAAAGCAGCTACATTGAAGCAAATAGCCGTGTTGTGAACTTCATTACAACTACAACTTCTACTTCTCAGTACAGCAACTTGTATCCCATACAGAGGAATTATTTTGGACAGATGGTGGGACCTTCTATTTTTCAAATAGATATCACAACATATCTGCCAATGAAGGTCTTTTAACTAAACTTCAACCAGGGAACAACCCACGGTTTCCAGTGCCATTGATTACTGATACATCAGCTAACTCTCTTTCAAGGCCAACTCATCAGACATCTTCAGTTTATGAAAGTCATCCTAGTCACAACTGATCTACCAGAGGACTATCAGATTATGCAGGATACAAGGATTAAAATTGACGTTGGAAAAATATCTGCAATTTTGTTATTTGAAAAATAAACATAGATGTGAACCTCTATTTACCTTATTTTTTAAAGAGTGTTAAGAGATAAATGGGAGACTAAGTTACAATTTAAAGATAAAAAGAGATACTTGATTGATATGATCATTTAATGGAACAATATGGTAGTTAATTTAAAAAATTTCTTGTAAGGAAGAAGAGAAAATGGAAGAATTTGGAGGAAGACTATAACATGGAGAGAGGGAAAAGTACTAAGTGGTTTCTGGTTCGTCCTGGAATGTATTAAAAGTGTTAAGTTAGGATTGGGTGGAAGGAGAGAAATTCAGAAACCAGCCCTGGGATCATGGTCTCTAATATGTCATCCCTGGAATCATAAGGGTCACATGATGTAGTCTCAGTTGGCACATTCAGCATGTGGTTGAATTTGAGAAGAAATTTTATCTATTGTCTTCTTTGTTCTGTTCTCGAAGCATTCCAATTGTTGCTTTCACTCCCTGCCCTCAAGAATCTACACTATATTTTCAGTCGATACTTTATTTTGCTTTTATGTTCCATCCAAAGAAAAGCTTACGTCCTCAGGGTGGCTTTTAATGACTTTCCAACTCTATGCACACGATCTGAACTTAGTTTAGTCATTCCTTTATAAATCTGGCATCTGACTACCTTGGCATATCTTTATGTTTCACTGTATCTGGAGATAAATCCAGGCAAACGCTTGTCAAGTATGTTAGCTGCAACCTCAACACTTTTGCTCCAGCTCATCCTTGGACTTTGGATGTCATCCTTTTACCTACTTAGACTTTCCCAGTCTCAGCACAGAAACTACCTTCTTCAGAAGTTTTCTATCCCCCTCTCCTTGTCTAACTGGGATACTAGCACAGTAAGCACAGCATTTGCCACAGGATGCATTTTAGTATTTAGTGAATGAAAAATACATGTTGACTTTAAGCAAAATCTACTTTCCTGAAACAACAAATCTCTCATAGTTTTCACAATATTTCGTTATTGTCTTTACTCTTCACCACAAACTAGCAGTTTCCATAGCCCATGGACTAGTCACTCAAGACAGTAAGGGGAGGTAGCTACAGGAGATAAAGTATTATTTTCTTCTTAATTCATGCCTCCTGAGGCCTAAAGCATTCCATTCTCATTTGCTGGATTTTTTCCTGACTCTTCATCACCCACCCACCCCAAAATAGCTGATTCTCTTCATCATATTAATAACTATACTGACCTCTAATTTATTTACTTCTTAGAATCAAAGCTTTGCCCAGAAGAGACCGTGTTAATGCAAACATTTAATGTAGGTTTATGCACCCCACATAACTTGTGCCCCTTCTAACCTTCACAAAGGAAGTATCAAAGAGGTACTAGACCCTTGGTTGAGGTGGTCGTATTAGGTAACCAAATTGCAACCTAAAATGTGTGGACTAGAAGGAGGTGAGTGTGGTGAATTTAAAAATTTGTCCAACTGCATGAGTACCAATTTTCTGCAGATATTAGGAAATATAAAATATTCATGGAAGAATTTGTCTATTTCTTATTAATTTTAAATAAAAGGTGAAGGATTTACAGAATGTGAAATGCCCTGAAATGCTGGAAAAATTGTAGGCAATGTCAGGTTGTCTAAGGCTTCTACTCATAATCATGCAGCCAGTGTTAACTGATAAGACTGGAATGGCATCATTGGGTCCTGAAAATATGTCACCAGTTGTGAAGAAAGACTTTGATTATCTGGAGAAAGGGCAAATGGGCCAGGGTAAACTCTTGCAGCATTCCACCAATATGACCTTTTCCAAGAGAAGAAAAGAGACCACTTGCAGCAGGAGATCTGTGTCTGGACATAAGTGGTTGTTCCTACAACTGAATCATCAAGCTTTTAAATTTGTCAGCACAACTCTGATCGTGGCTATTTTATTGCTTACATTAGTAGGCTGGGGTTAAGATGGACTGGTTCAGCAGCTATTTTCCATCTCTCTTATCAGACAGTGGGTCTTACCATGATCATTTTAACAAGGTTCTATAATGATAAGTCAAAAGCTACAGTTTACTTTTAAAATTAGAAATCCTAAAGAAGAATATTGTTGGTTTCTCCATCTATAGTTTTCTACCTCGGAAATGCTAGACTATTGGCAAAAGTAGAAATGTTGTCTGGTGTTTGAAATCTATCCTCTGAGCTCTGCCCACAGAATTCTTCCCACTAAATACTACAAATCTCTCTACCACTGTGTGTGTGTGTGTGAAGATGGATTGTTAAGCAGTAACTACGTTTGTCTTAGTTGAGTCATCAGTGAATTTTTCCTCTGCACCTTTCAGAATGTCTGTGAATTAAGAGTTTCTTTGAGCCACCAGATTTTCTTCTGATTATGGAGAGGTAGATTATATTTCACGCAATATACTAATTGTTGCCTGTTTATTGAATCCCGAGCTGATGCTAGGGCCAAGCCACTGAATCCTTGAATGGGACTGAGGCAAATACATTCTCCAGTCCCCAGAGCCCAGCACAGGACTGTGTCTCCTTTTTAATTTATGCTAAATATCAATTTTTTTCCTTTTAATTCTCATTGTTGACACAACTTATTTTATCTTTGAACACCCCTTGACTAATTTATAGAGACTGAACTCCGGATTTATTCCCTTTAAGCTACAAATTGCAATAACCTTTGTTTACTTGGACTACCTGGATTAGAGTGAGCGTAGTCATCATTTTGAAAGCAGTACTCAGTACTAAAAATGCAGAAGCTTTACATTCTTTGCCCAGCACTTGAGCGATAATGTATGTTGTGGATCACAGTTATTATCGTCACATCCCATAATGCAACCATGAGAAAACAGCATATTGTTATCCAAAATCAAGTCTTTGTCAGTATTGCATTCCCAATGCAAAACAGTTAAGAATTGTAGGAGTTCTGAGATTTTAACATTCTGAGATTTTTAGCAACCTAGCATGTTCATTTCTTACAGATGCTCTTGTGGAAATGAGACTTTCGGTCTGAGATAGTGAACTTTATCACTTACAGCAAGAGCAGTCAGTTTTAAATTTGTATCCATTCCCTAATCTCAGATGAATACACGCAATGAAATTTTGTTGCCTACAGAAGCAGCGGGTTCTTAACATGAAGAAAGTTTAAGGCATGGTAAACCACTAATTTTATTCGTATCCTTATGTATAATTTATTAGAATCACTTATTTATTAGTATCTTTACCTAGGATAAGTATATCATGACTAAAGTTTACTTGATGCAAAAAGAATCATGAGAAATGACATGGAAAAAAGTGACCGTTGACTTTCCATATTTTCTTCCACTTTTATTGAGATATAAATGGCTTAAAACATTGTGTAAGTTTAGGTGCACAGGATAGTGATTTGATTTACAAATATCATGAAATATATATCATAGCAACTTTAGGGAGAATTCATTATCTCATTTAGATAAATTTGTAAAGAAATTAAATTTGTCTTTTGGTTGTGATGAGAAACTTTATGGTCTACTCTCTTAACAACATGATATAGAACATAAAGCAGTATTAATTTTAATTTTCATGTTATTACGGCGCATTCCTGGAACACGATTATTTTACGACTGGATGTTTATAGCTTTTGAGTACATTAACCAAATCCTCCTTTCCCAATCACTGCCTCTGTTAACTACAAATCTAATTTTTTTCTATGTGTATGTTTGTTTGTTTTTGAAGTGTACTTTAATCCATACAACTGTGTTAGTTTCTCTTACAGAACATACTGTTTGCTGTTTTCAATATTATTCAATCAGATCACCAGAATATATCTAGTTATGATATGTTGCTATTTAAAGTTATTTAATAGTTATTGGCTATTCCCCATAGAGTACATTTCTTGACCCTGAATCATTTAATTTGCAACTGGAAAATTTTCTTTCTTAATTTCCTCAAATTTTCTTTTCCACACCCCATTTCCCTCCTTCTTGTGAACAACCTGTTTCTTTCTATATCTATAATTCCATTTCTGTGTTGTTATGTTCATTTGTTTTAAATTCCAAATATGAGTAAAATCTTTCAGCATTTTTCATTCAGTTTCTGACTTATTTCACTGAGCATATTACCCTCTTGGCCAACCCTTTTGTTGCAAATGGCAAGAACTTATTTTTAGAGCTGAGTAATAACCCATTGTATTTTTATGTGTGTGTGCATATATATATATATATATAGTGCATATATATATATATAGCATATATATATATATAAATTGTGTGTGTGTGTATATATATATATAGATTAATCTGTACTTAAGATGGGTAGATATATATAGTATAAACACACATCTTCTTTATCCATCATCTATTGATGAGCAATTAATTTGCTTCTATATCCTGTCTATTGAGGATAATGCTGCAGTGAATATAGGGTTGAATTTATCTTTTCTAATTAGTGTTTTTATTTTCTTGGTATAAGTATCCCGATATGTATATTTTGGATTATATTTCATAGTTAATTTTTATTTAAAGCTCCATTTTGTTTTCCACAGTGGCATCACATATTTACATTTACTCCAGCAGTGCTTCAGATTTGTTTCTCTTACATCCTAACCAACAGTTATGTTTGTTATCTTTTTGATAATAGTCATTCGGCCAGGAGTGACATAAAATCTCACTGTGTTTTGGATTTGCATTTTTCTGATGTTTAGTGATGTTGATCGGTTTCATGTGCCCGGTGGTTACATTTCCCCCACTGTATATTCATTTTTTGTAATGGGCTTAATGACCACAACTGTCTGATTTCATTTTCAGGCATTCTGTTGTGTTCCATTATTCTGTATGTTCTGTGCCACTACCATATTCGTTCTAATACTGCAGCTTTGTATTATAGTTTAAAATCAGGGACAGTGATACATCCTCTTTGTTTTTGTTAAAGATGTTTCTCTTTTTAGTTTGTTTGTTTTCTTTCCTTTCTTTTTTTTTTTAGTGATTTCATCTCTTTTGGGTTTACATGTAAATTTTAAAATTATTTTTTGTAAGTGTCAGAAAATGCCCTTGGTATTTTGATAGGCACTGAATTTAATTTGTGTATTTCCTTGGCTTATTCTGTCATTAAACAATATTATTTTCCTAATCAATGAACACAGTATATCCTTTTACCTGTTTGCATTATCTTCAATTTCTGTTATACATATTTTATAGTTTTCTGAGTACAGTTTTTTACCTCCTTGGTTGGATATATTTCTTGATTTTTTTTTTGTAATGCAACTGTAAATGAGACAGTTTCCTCACTTTCTCTATCTGTTAGCTTGTTGTTAGTGTGCAGAAATGCAAGATTTCTTTATGTTAATTTTGCTTCTGAAATTTTACCAAATGCATTGAGAAGCCCACATAGTATTGTGGCATCTTCTTTCAGATTTCTGTTTAAAGTATTTCATGTGCAAACAGATATTTTTACTCCTTTTCTGAAATAGCTATATTTTATTTACTTTTATTTTGGATAGCAATGGCTAGAATTTCCAATATGATACTGAATAACAGTGGAAAGAGTGAACAATCTTATCTTCTTTCTGCTCTTACAGCAGATGCTTTCAGCTTTTCAGTGAGTGTCATGTTAGCTGAATACTTGTCATATGCGACCTTAAATGTGTTGAGGTATGTTTCCTCATACCCATTTTGAGGAGAAATATAATCATAAATATATACTGAATTTGTCAAAACATTTTATGTCCCTTTGAAGTGATAATATAATTTTTATTTTTCAATTAGTTAGTTTGTTGTATCATATTGATTAATTTCTGGATAATGAATCACTTTTGCATACCTGGCATAAAAGGAACTTAATCATACTGTATAATCCTTTTAATGTATTGTTTGCTTTGCTAATATTTATTGATGATTTTTTCATGTATGCTTGTAAGTAGTATTTAAACTGTAATTTTATGTGGTATTTGTTCCTGTTTTGGTAGTAGTGTGATACAGAATGATGGGTTAGGAAGCCTTTTTCCTCTTCAAGTTTTTGGAATTCTCTGAGAAGGATAGATGATAGCTCTTCTTTAAATGTTTGGCAGAAGTCACCTGTGAAGCTGTCTATGCCTTGAATTTTATTTCTTGGCAGAATTTGTTTAATTACTTATTCAATTTCATTAGTGATAATCTGTTAATATTTTCTACTTCTCATTCCATTCGGTAGATTATGCCTTTCTAAGAAATTGGCCATTTCTTCTAGGGATTCCATTTTAATTGGCAAATAATTTGTTGTATCATCTTATGATGCTTTGTGTTACTTTGATATAAGCTGTAACTTCTCATTTATTTTGGAGCTTTTTAATCTGTATCTCTTTTTTGCTCATGATTCTCTTTAAATTTTATCAGTTTTATTTATCTTTCAAAGGCCATTATGTAGTTTGTTTAGATGTTTCTATTTTAAATCTTTATTTTATATATTTATGTTTCGACCTTTCAGCTGTCTTTGTTTCCACTAACAAGTTTGTTTATTATTTTGCTGCATATTTTGTTTGAAAGATTATGTTATAAGAGAGAGTTGTTTCTTATTTGTAGAAGTCGGATTGTTTTGCTATAAGCATCCCTATTAATATTGCTTTTGCTATAACACATGGAATTTGTTTTTGTTGTTATATTTCTTTATGTATTTTTTCTTTGATTTATACGGCAACCCATTGGTTGTTTAATCTTGTATGAATTATCCTCCACACTTTACAATTTTTCTCAGGTTTTCTTCTTTTATTATATTTCTATTCTCACATAATCCATATGTTTCTTCACAAAACAAGGTGAAAAATAATAAAATTTTTACTGAATTCTGAAAGGCCCAAATTTTCTAAAATTATCTTTGAAAAATGAACAAAGCTGCGGTTATTATCCTCCCTGAATTTAGAACATACTACAAATTTACAGTAAGCAAAAGATCAAAATATTTCACTAAAAGAGTCACATAGATCAATGGAACAAAATAAAGAGTCCTTAAATAAACACACAAACATATGGTCAATTAGTCTACATGAAGGACGCAACAGTATACAATGGAAAAAATGCAGTCTCTTCAACAATTAGTTCTGGGAAAACTGGACATTACAGGTAAAAGGAAGATGTAAGAGCACTTCCTTACATAGTATACAAAATAAAATAGAAATGGATTAATTTCCTAAATGTAAAACCTGAAACTATGTAATTTATGAACAAGAATAGGAACAGCATTGCCTTTGTGAAAATCATAACAATATTCATTTTTGATCTATCTCCTAGTTAAAAAAAAGGAAAACAAACAATAACAGTTTTTAATTATACTGAGGAAAAAATAGATGTACTATGTGATACAGTGATTCCACTTCTTGCATAAGTGTGAAATGCAAAAACTTTTGCAGAGCAAAGGAAACATTCTGTAAGACTTATCACAACACACAGAATAGAAAGAAGAATTTCAGACTATGAAACTCACAAAGTGTTAATATCCATAATGTATATATAGCATTTTAGACTCATTATTTAAAAAACAAAGACCCCAACTTAAAAACAGTAGAAGGATCTCCATGGAAACTTTTCAAAAACAGACATGTTGATGATTTTCATGGATATAAAAAGAAATATAATGTTGCTATTCATTAGGAAATCATAAATCAAAACCAGAATGAAATACTATCTCACAGCAACAAAAATTGTTATTAAAAAAGTCTTCAAATGACAAACGTTAATATGAATGTCGATAAAAGGGAACCCAAGTACACTGTTGGTGGAAATATAAATTGAGGCATCCACTATTATAAAAGTGTGGACAGTGCTAAGTAAACTAGAAACAGAAACATTATATGTTGCAGCAATTCCAGTTTTTTTATAAACCTATAAGTAATGTAAACATTAACTTTAAAGGATATATTACCCCCAAAGTTCTTAACATCATCATTTATAATAGCCAAGGATAGAAGCACAAATCAACTGCCCATCAACAGATGATTGGCTGAAGTAGATGTGAGATATAGATAGCATAATAAATACTTAGTCATTGTCATATCAAAAAATAAAATTCTGCCATTTGGAACAATGTAACGGGACCCAGATACTGTTGCACATAGGAAAATAAGTCATACAGAGAAAAACACTCTATGTTATCACTTTCATGAGGAAACTAAATATATAAGAGAGATAATCATAAAAAAAAGGAACAGAATCACATATATATGTGTAGTGTACCAAGTAGTGGTTTCCACTGGGGACAGGGAAGAAGGATGGGGAAGACAGAAATATGCAAGCTACTAGTTATAAATTAGAGAAGCAAGAGGGCTATATTTACAGCACAGAGCAAGATTTTAATAATTTAATTGATTTTAAAGAATTTAGAGGCATATATTATACTAAAATGTTCATGCATTTGGGAAAAATATTGAAGAAAAGAACCCAAGAAAAACAAAATATTTTGTAGTACTCTGATATTAAGGGAGGTGATCAGTTCACTTTCTTTACTGTTCTTATAATGTCCTTATTAGAATTTAACTTTTAAATGTAAAAGTTTAAACTTTGAATAAAGTGACATATGTTTAAACTATTTCTGTCTCTCCCTTTAAATCTACAGTCAGTGAAACGGTCACATCTCAGCAAAAATAACTACAACACAAAACAATACTCCAGAACACATGTGTACAGCTGAAGTTTGGTGGGCTAAAACACAAAATGATGGCTGATCTGAGGGAAGAGACCAGTTGGTGCCTTCAACCAAGGCCCACTTACTAGGGTATCTGAGCCCAGAGTTTCAGAGTACCCAGTAGAAACAGGGTCTCAATGGTTCACACAGCTTCAGCCTCCAACTGCACCAGTACTCATGGTCACAGGTAACTAGGAGGGAGTCACAATGCAGACAGAATTTCCATCCTTTTGACACTCAGACATTCATGACACTCTCCCTACTTCCCATTCACGGTGGTGGAGAAAATATACCTTGCAACATTGGACATGGCAAAGGCACTTGCCTGATTCCAACTATCCACCTGTCTTTACACCTTTCCTCAATGTGTGCACTCAATCTTAAGGGATATCAGATAAAAGGAAGGGTTCACCGGCCCAGTGACAACAGTGGCATTAACTACCAGATTTGTCTAAGAAGTGACAATGTAAGCAATCTTTTATCCAGACAGTAGCGACTTGAAAGTGTCATTTTGAAATATTATCAGAGGTATCTCAGATAAGTAAAACCAAACAAGGACTCCAAAGCACAATCTGTTTTTTAGGGTCATCAGAGCAATAATTTACCAGGATCATGACCAATCACAGCAACAATATAGGGCATGCACACACACAGATACACAAACACAGAAACTGACACAGACACAGACACACACGCACAGGCAAACGCACTCACAGATGAACACACACACACACAATATCAACCCCGCAGCAAACAAATTAAGGTCATGGAATATTGCCTTATAACTAATAGAGAATCCAAAGAGTTGTCATACAGAATCTCAATACAAAATACAAAACTCAGAAAGCAGATTAGTGAGCTCAGGAATAAAATAAATGATGATAAGGAATACATTATCTAATAGACTGAAACTATGAAACAACCAAACATTATTGGAAGACCAGATGAACTTAATAAATGATATGATTTATGCAACAGAAAGCATTGGAAGAAGACTGTCTTGTGGAAGAGAGATTAGCAAATTCACCAATACAAAACAAGAAATGATAGGAGAGGGCTGAGATATAAGATATTAAAAAGTGAGGAAATTCTAAAATAGCCATCGGACTTCTTCAAGAAGCTCACATTAGAGTAAATCCTGGAGGAAGGAGAAAGTTAGAAGGCAGCTGATGGTTTAATTAAAGTTGTAATAGTTGATAACTTCCTGAACCTGTGTAAGGAACTGACATACAATTCCATGAGCCAACACAACACCAATAATTTTAAGTCAATGTGACCTTCTACAAGATATGTCATATGCAAATTGGCAAGTCAATGCCAGAGAAAAATTTTAAAGGCAGCCAAAAAAGTTATGTTAAACTACATAGGAATCCCCATCAGGCTATCAGCAGATTGCTGAGCAGAAAACATACACCAAGGGTAATTAAAATGACATTTTCAAACTACTGAAATAAGAAATCTCTCACCCAAGGATACTCTACCTTGCACAGTTATCACTTAGGTGTAAAGTAAAAATAAAGAATATACCAGAAAAACAAACATGAATGAGATGGAAAAAAGAAAACCGAGACACATTACAAGAGGTTCAGAAAAGAGCTATTCTAAGAAAAACAAAATGGCAAATATGCACAAAACATTGAACAAAATACTAAGCAGAGACAATGAGAAAGTTGCAACTGTTTCTTTGGTTATGTTTTTAAATGCTACTATTCTATATGAATTAATGAGAGAAAAATAGTAATTCAGTTGCAATAGATATAGGTACCTCAATCTAGTAACTTTTTCACAACAGAAATAGAAATAATTTGGGTCAGTAATCATAAAAAGTAATGAGTAATAATAAAATAATATTAAAGGAAGATGCTATCAGAGGAAAAAGGGCTAAATTATACATGAGATTTTTTATTTTTAATTGAAGTACAGTAGATGTACTATATTGTGTAGTTTCAGATGTACAGCATAGTGATTCCAACCAATTATTAGATTAGATTGCATTATAAATGATTACAATAATTGTAACATACAATTATTGTAAGTTGTTGTGTCTAATTCCCTAATCTATACACATTATCCTTGCTGCTTATCTCCTTTATGTATACTATTTTTACCTGTCAGTTTCCTACCATTGAATCGTGATTCCCTTCCCCTTTGGTAAACATAAATTTTTTCCCATATCTTTCAGTCTGCTTCAGTCTTGTCTATCTAATCTCTCTATCTCTCTACCATGTCTCTATCAATCTATCTATCTATCTATCATGTGCCTATGTATCTATCCTTCTATGTATCTACTTATCTGTCATCTATCAATAGATAGCTATAGGTAGATGTACACAGATATTTGTTATTCTTTAGACTCCACATTTAGATTATATTATATACTTTTGTCTTTTTCTAAGTTATTTCACTAAGCACAATATTTACTAGGTCCATTCATGATGCTGAAACAGCCATGTGTTATATTTTTCATGGCTGAGTATTATTCCATTGCATATTTATAGAACCATCATATCTACTTAAGTCCATAGTCTACTGTGGGCTCTTGGATTGCTTCCATGTCTTGCATATTATAAACAGTGCTGTTGTGAACATTGGTTCTTCTCAATTTAGGGTTTCTTCCTCAGATTTTTCCTAGGATATATGTTACTGTTTCATATGGTAGTTCTGTTTTAGGTGTTAAAGAAATCTGAATACTATTTTCCATAGAAATTTTACCAATTTACAATTCTACCAAGAGTATACAAGTGATTCGTTTCCTCCACATCATCTCCAACAGTTTCTATTTGTAGACTTTTTGATAATAGCCATTTGACAAGTGTGAAGTGATGACTTATTGTGGTTTTGAACTGCTATTAACTAATAATTAGTAATGTTGAGCATTTTTATCACTTGCCTGTTACTCATCTGTATGTTTTCTTTGGAAAAATATTAACTCAGGTACTCTGCTATTTTTTGATTGGGTTTTTGTCTTTCACATTGAGTTGTGTAAATTAAATCCATATTACATCTATTAACTTACATCTATTTCACCCTGGTCAATTGCATTTTTTGCAAATATGTTCTCCAATTACTTAGGCAGTGTTTTCATTTCGTTCAAAGTGTCCTTAGGTGTGCAGAAGTTTTCAAGTTTATTTAGGTCTCACTTGCTTATCTTTGCTTTTATTTCTTTTGCCTTAGGAGACTGATACAAGAAATTATTCCTATGATATATATCCAATAGTGTATCACATATATCACCTTCTAGAAGTTTTATGGTGTCAGGACTTACATTTAGGTCCTTAAAAAACTTGGAGTTTATTTTTATATATGTCAGGGACGCTCTCATTTCACTTTTTTACATACAGATATCCAGCTTTCCAAAAACCATCCATTGACAAGACTGTCTTTTCTCCATTGTGTACTCTTGCCTATTTTATCATTGATTCATTGCTCATAGGTGTGTGGAATTATTCCTAGGCTCTCTATCTGATTTTATTGATTATATCTCTGTGCCAATGTCATGCTGTTTTTATTACTGTAGTTTGTAGTATAGTAAGGAATCCAGGGAGTTTATACCTCCAGATTTGTTGTTTTTTCTCAAGATCATTTTGACAATTTTAATGGTTTCATGTAAAACTTAGAGTTATTTATTTTCTGCTTCTGTTGGAAATATTACAGCTTCATAACAGGAATTGCACTAAATTTGTATGTTTCTTTGTGTAGCTCGGCCATGTTAACAATATTAACTCCTTCAATCCAAGAGCACAAGACATCTTTCCATTTTTATGAATCATTTTTAATTTCTTTGCCAATGTTTTTTAAGTTTCAGTGTTTAGATGTTTCATATATGTGGTTACATTTATTCCAAGGTTTTCGGGGTAATGGGATTTTAAATAGTATTGCTCTCAACGTCCAATTTAGGGTATCTCATAAATAACATGTAGAAATGTAAGAGAAAACTTTACATTAATCTTGTACCCTGCTCCCTTGTTGAAATTATTTATTGTTGCTATTAGTCTGTGTGGAGAACTTAGGACTCTATATAGATTGTTATATCATCATTACTGGTGCCAATTTTGCCTCTTTCTTTCAATTTTGCATTTATTCTTCTTTTTTCTTTCCTTTTCCTTTCTTCTTTTACTATAGAACAGAAGTGCTGAGAGTAGGAATCCTTGTCTTATTCCCGAATTTACCCAGAATGTTTTCAGCTTTTCCCCTAAGTATTATAAATTGTTATAAATGGCCTATAGTATGTTGAGGGATGTTCACATTATACTCTCTTTCATGAGAGTTCTGATCATGAATGTATGTTGAATTTTGTCTAATGCTTTTTCTGTGTGTATTGACATGGTCCTGTTCATTTTGTCCTTCCTTTATTAAATACGTGTCATGCTGATTGACTTGTGTATGTTTAATCATCCCTGTGACTCTGGAAGGAATCCAACTGATCATCAAGTATAATCCTTTCTACGTATTGCTGGATTAATTTGTTGATGTTTTGTTGAGGATTTTTTAATGTATATTAACCAAGGATATTGGCTTTATATTTTCATTTCTTTTTTTGGTAGTGCCTTTGGTTCTCTTATCATGGTATTGGAGGCGTCATAGAATAACTTTGGGAATTTTCCTTCCTAATACATTTTTTGAAATAGTTGAGAGGAAAGAGGTTTTAGTAAAGGCATCCAGGCATTTTGTTCAAGGGGTGTTTCTAAAACTATAGACTTTATTTAAATTATACTGATTGCTCTTTTCAAGTTTTCAGTTATCTTTTTATTCAGTGTTGGCAGGCTGTATGTTTCAAGAAATTTGTCTCTTTAAGGTCGTCCTGTTGGTTGTCACGTAACTGCTCAGGGTGCTTTCATAATCTTTGCATTTCTGTACTGTCAGATATTATTTCTAATATTTCATTTATTATTTTGTTTGGGTCGAACCTGTTTTTCTTGATAAGCCTGGCAAAAATGCTTATCAAATTATTAATATTTTTAAGAAAAAACCTTTTGATTTTATGAATTTTAACTTATTTTTTAATTTTTATTTTATTTATTTTCAACCTAATCATTAAAGATTACTCATTCTACTGCCTTTGCATTTTGTTTGTTCTTATATCTAGTTATTTCAGTTGGTAAGCTTTATCCTTCCTGTGAGGTTTTCATTTTTCCTCATAGAAGGCCTCAATTGTTCTAAGCTTCCCTCTTAGATTTGCCTTTACTGCATCCCATACATTTGATGAAGTTGTGTTTTCATTGTAATTTGTCTCCAGGTATGATTTTATTACCTCTTTGCTTTCATAATTGACCTTGTTTTATTTTATTTTTTTAAAGGATGAGGTTTAATCTCATGTTTGTGCTTTTCCTGTTCTTTCTAGAGTTGATGCATAGATTCATAATTTTGTGTATGGAAAAATACTTGCTGCAATCTGTATTTGTTAAAAGTTCCTGAGGCTTATTTCATGACATAATATGTGGTTAATTCCTTAGATAACATGCTGTGCACACTTGAGAAGTTTATGTGTTCTCCTTTTCTGATGCAGTGTCCAATATCTCAGTTAGGTTCAAATGATCTAAAATGCCATTAAGACCTCTGTTTCCTTACAGATATTCTTTCTGGAGGATATGGCCATCAGAATAGTGAGGTGTTCAAATCATCTACATAATTTTTTCATAATCAATTAATTCCTTCATTTCTACTAATATTTCTTTTTATACTTAGGATCTACGGTGTTGGGTCCATATATAATTTAATGAGTGTAATACTCTATTTTTATATTGATCTCTTTCTGTTAATATAATCTCATATTTATCTTGCATTGTGGCCCTTATTTTAAAACGTATTTTGTATGAATTGTGCATTGCAAAATGCACTTTCTTGTCATTTCCATTAAACATCTTTTCCATCTGTCTCCTGGTTGTGTTTATATTCCACCATAAAGTGAGACTTTTTGTGGGGGAAGTGAAGATGATGGAGCAGAAGGATGCTCATAGCTCACCCTTTCCCACAAATGCACCAAGACTCACATCCACAGACCTACTCAGCTAACCAGAAAACCTACAGAACTCTGATTGTACACTGTCCTCTTCAAAAGATAAAAATGCAAAATATCTTGTAGAAGAAAATGAAGAAAGGAAGAAGAAAAGGCAAAACAGATTGAGACACATCCCACAGGGAGGGAGCAGCAAAGAAGGCCTTGTGCTCATTCACTGGGTCTCCCCTCTCCAACTGAGAGTTCAGCAGGATGGAGGGGGATCCTCCAAGAATTGGAACTCTATAGAGTACAAGTACTAAGTTAAACAGGCAGTGAGGATCCCTGTGACACCCAGCCCAAGAGGCATCCTGGCAGCTGGGGGGAGGGCCATGCTGCCTGAGCTGGGTGGAAGATGAAGATGGCTGCACTGAGGCACCCCGGGGGAATTGAGGGGGCTGTGCACCATTGCTGTGGGTTCATAGGGCAGAACAACCTGGGCCCTCCATTAAATAACAGGGCAGACAAGCCCTGGGATTGGAAAGGTGCATTCTAAATTTCGGAAAATCCACAAAATTATCTAGGACAAGAGACCTAGGGCTCAGCCACAGCCAACATAGCTTCTGGTGCTTTGCACCCTGGCAGCAGCGAGAGCAAATCTGCATTCACTCCTAAGGACTTAGCAGCCTCAAGTGCGAGAAGGGGACTTGTTTACAGCCTGAGGCAGATAAGATATTTCTGTCCTATTTCTTCAGAGAACTTGCTCTGCCAATGCAAACAAGGAGCTGGGTTTTGGCCCAGATCAGTGACAGGGCACATAACATTGGAGAAACAGGCACCCTGAGGGGGCTGATGGCCCACCAACTTTTGGGATGGAACACAGCCCCTGACCATGTGGCTGGGAGAAGGCTTTATGCCCACTCCTGCCTGGTGAGTCTGAAACATATGACTGAGGCATCGGTCAGGGCAGTGACAAGACAGCACAAAGTAAAGAGAGCTGCTCCATAACCAGTGATGGGAGTAGGAGTGATCTGCTTGCCAATAGGCCCTAGGAACTGCACAGATGAGGGCTCCAATGGAGGGCCTCTGGAAAAAGCAATCTGAGCTTCAAAAACAGGATGAATACAGAAAGAGTTCACATTACATTACACAGTCTCCAGGACACACTGACCACCCCCTTGTTTTAATCTGTTTTTATCAGTTCCATTTTTTATTACCCTCTTAATTTTTAATTCTTAGGCAATTATATATACCCCCTTTTATATCCCATTGAAATTTTTTAAAAATATTTTTATTATTATTATTTTTCAAAACTCTGCTTCAACTTGCTCTTCTATTATGTATTATACATTGTCTTCAAACATTTATTTCCCGTTCTTTAAAATTCTTTGTCTCCCTCTCTCTTTTTTCTCTCTTTTAGTTGTATTACTACATAGGCATTAGGAAGTTAAACTCCTTTAGGACCACAGTAGATAACTGATACTCCATAAATCACAGTGCCAAAGAGGTAGGAGCAAGATGATGAAGCAGACAAACCATTCCCAATTAAAAGAACAAGAGAAATCCTCTGAAAGTACGATCAGTGAAATAGATATCAATAGCCTACTAGATCAAGGTTTCAAAAAAGGTGGGATCAAATTAATGAAGGAAATAAAAGATAGTGTTTAGAGACATAAAATATGTTAAAAATGAAATGGAAGCTATAAAGAAGAGCCAAGTAGAATAGGTAAAACAGTTGACTGAGATGAGGAATGATCTAAAGGGGTCACAAAGCTCACTAGATAATGCAGAGGAATGAATTAGTGACCTAGAAGACAGGACAATAGAAAGCACCCAATCAGAACAGCCACAAGAGAAACAACAAGAAACAAATGAAAATAGCATGAGACCTTTGTGATAATAGAAAGCATGCCAAACTTGGCATGATAGAAGTCCCAGAATGGGAGGAAAGATAAAAGGGGATTGCAAAGATGTTTGAAGAAATCATGAGTGAGAACTTCCCAAACTGAAAGAAGAAATCAGATATCCAAGTACAGGAATCTCAGACTGTCCCAAACAGGAAGAACTCAAATAAACCCACAACAAGACATATAATTAAGATGGCCAGAGCCAAGGATAAGGAAATGATCCCAAAGGCAGCATGAGAGTAGCAAAGAGTGTGTTACAAGGGAATCCCCAGAAGGCTCACAGCTGATTTCACAACACAAATACAACAGAACAGAAGGGAGGGGCAAGATATATTCAAATTCCTGAATGAAAAAAAATGATATACCCTAGGATACATTAACCAGCAAGGCTATTTTCTATGGTAGAAGGAGACAGAAGTAATTTCACAGACAAGAAAAAGCTACAAGAGTTTAGCAACACTATACCCATGCAAAAAGAAATATTGAAAGGTCCACTCTAAAAAGAAAAGCAGCAGGATGCTACAGAAATGTGAATCTCACAGCTGGAAAGGTGATAACTCATGAACTAGAAATAAAATAAACACAAAATTTAAAAAAAAGACATACAAATCATTGAGATTGGAAATGGAGTTAGGAAAATAGAGAATTTTTTTCTTGGGGGCCTTTCATTATAAAATATTTTGTTCTCGGTAGGATGTATTTGAGATCATGTTACTATCAGTTTAATAAAATCCGTTATACTAATGGTCTAATAGACTTATATAATAGGGTAAAAACAAGACAAAAACATATACAGGGAGTCAATAAAACTAAATAAATTTCATGATAATACAAAGAAAAATGACCAAACCAAAAAAGGAAGATCAAATGAACAAAGACGAAATAAAAGATCAACTGCAAAGATAAGGTCAAAATGACAATAAACACAAACATATCATCGATTATTGTAAATGTTAATGGACTAAATGCTCCATTCAATGCCATTGAGTGGCATGCTGGATAATAAAGCAAGAACCTTCAATATGCTGCATAAAAGAGATCCACTTCAGCGAGAAGGAAACAAATAGATTGAGAGTGAAAGGATGGAAAAGGATATTCCATACAATGGGAAAAGCCAAAAAAGCAGGTGTTGCAGTACTGACTTCAGACAAAATAGTCTTTAAAACAAATGTCATAAAGAAAAATAAGGAAGGAAATATTATGATGATTGAAGGAGTGATACAAGATGAGGATAGCACACTTGTTAATACATAGGCACCAAATAGAGGACTACCTAAGTACATGAAAAAATTACTAACAGATATAAAGGGGGATAGTGATGGGAATCGAAACATGGTTGGAGATTTCAACACTGCATTAACATCACTGGACAGATCATTGAGATAGAAATTAAATTAGGCAACAGACAATTTAAATAATAGAATAGAAATATTACATTTGGTGGATATTTTCGGAGAATTGCACCACCCACAAAATAGTATATGCATTCTTTTCAAGTGCACATGGGACATTTTCCAGGATTCGTGATATACTTGGTCACAAAAGAAACTTCAGCAATTTTAAGAAGATAAAAATTACCTCAAGCATCTTTACTGACCACAATGCCATGAAGTTGACATCAACAAAGAGAAACAAAGGAGAACAAAAGGAAAACATGGGGATTAAACAATATGTTGTTATAACACCTATGGGTCAAAGAAGAAATCAAAGCTGAAATGAAAATGTACCTTGAGACAATAGTAAATGAAAGCAAAACCACACAACATTTATGAGACACAGCAAAAGCACTGTTGAGAGGGGAGTTTATAGCGATACAGGCCTTCCTCAAAAAACAAGAACAACCACAAATAAACAATTTAACCCATCAGGAGAATAAACTTGAAAAAGAAAAAAAAAACCCAAAAGGCAGCAGAAGGAAGGAAATCATAAATATTGGGGAGGAAATAAACAAAATAGAGTTTTAAAAGACCATAGAAAAAAAATCAACCAATCCAAAGGCTGGTTTTTTGAAAAAGTAAGTAAAATCTACAAACCTCTGGCCAAACTCAAAAAGAATAAAAGAGAGAGAGCACAAATTAGCAAAATAAGTTTGGAGAATGGAGAATTTACAACTGATAAAATAGAAATACATAATACCATATGAGAATATTATGAAAAGTACATTGAACCAAAC
The DNA here is from genome assembly GCF_048564905.1 of Vicugna pacos. Lineage (NCBI taxonomy): Eukaryota > Metazoa > Chordata > Mammalia > Artiodactyla > Camelidae > Vicugna > Vicugna pacos. The sequence continues at coordinate 2,672,783 of NW_027328734.1, forward strand.
TGGATAACCTAGAGGAGATGGACAAGTTACTGGAAACATACTGTCTACCAAGACTGAATCAAGAAGAAACTGACCCCTTGAACAAACAGAGCAGTAGAAATGAAATCAAAATAGCAGTATAAGACCTCCCTACAAATAACAGTACAGGATCGGATGGTTTCACTACGGATTTCTACCACACATGCATAGAAGAACTCATACCAGTCCTTCTCAAACTCTTCCAGAAGATTGAAAAGGAAGGAATACTCCCAAAGTCATTCTATGAAGCCACAATTACCCTGATACCACAACCAGGATAAGACAATACCAAACAAGACAATTTTAAGCCAATAGCAGTGATGAACACAGAAGCCAATATCCTCACCAAAATAGTAGTGAATAGAGTCCAAAACAGAGAAAAAAGATTATACATCATGACCAAGTGGGGATAATGCCAGAGACACAGGGGTGGTTCAACATATGCAAATCAATCAATGCAATACAGCACATCAACAAGAGAAACGACCAAAACTGCGTGAACATCTCAATAGATGCAGGAAAAGCATTTGATAAAATTCAACACACACTTTTGATAAAAACTCTCACCAAATTGGGCATAGAGGCAACATATCTCAGCATCATAAAGGCTATATATTACAAATCTACAGCCAGCATAGTACTGAATAATGAGAAAGTCAAAATCTTCCCACTAAAATCTGGGAAAAGACAAGGACGCACACTATCACCACCCCAACTCAACATAGACTTGGAAGACCTAGCCACAGCAATCAAACAAGAGAAAGAAGTAAAAGGGATGCAAATTGGAAAGGAAGATTTTAAAGTCTCACTATATGCAGACAATGTTACTATATATAGAAAACCCTACAAGATCCAGACAAAAACTATTACAGCTGATCGATGGATTCAGCAATGTAGCAGGTTACAAGATTAAAGTTCAAAAATCAGTGGCATTTCTTAACGCTAATTATTCAGACAATACTATAGAGCTACAATCAACATGACAGCACTGTATTGGTTGGAAAATATACATATAGGCCAATGGAACAGATTAGAGAGCCCAGAAATAAACCCACATACTTTTGGTCAATTAATCTTAGACAAAGGAGGCAAGAAATTACAATGGAAGAGACACAATCTCTTCAGCAACTGGTGTTGGGAAAACTGGACAACAGCATTTAAATCAATGAGGCTAGAACACTCCCAATGAACCTAGAACACCATACACAAAAATAAACACAGAATGGATCAAAGACTTATACATAAGATAAGATAGAATAAACTTCCAAGTGGAAAATAAAGGCAAAACAGTATCTGACATACATTTCATAAATTTCCTTGTAGAAAAATTAAAAGCAAGAATAAACAAATGAGACCTAATGAAACTTACAAGCTTCTGCACAGTAAAGAAACTGGAAGTAAAAAAAAATACAACCCACTGAATGGGAAAACCTGAATATGAAACCGACAAAGGATTGATCTCCAGAGTGTATAAGCAGCGCATCCAACTAAAGAAGAAAAAATAAATCACCCAATGCAAAAATTGGCAGAAGACCTAAACAAGAAATTCTGCAAGGAAGACATACAAATTACCAAAAGGCACATCAGAAAATACTCAATATCACTGATTATCTGAGAAATGCAAATCAAAACTACAGTGAGGTATCACCTCACACCATTCAGAATGGCCATCATTCCAATATCTACAAATGACAAATGCAGGAGATGCCTTGGAGAAAAGGGAACCGTCCTTCACTGCTGGTGGCAATGCAGTTTGGTGCAGCCACAGTGGAAAACAGGATGGAGATTCGTCAGAAGCCTAGGAATAGACTTAGCATATGACCCAGGAATCCCACTCCTGGCCATAAGTCATGAAGGAACCCTACTTCTGGATGACACTTGAACCCCAATATTTATAGCCAGCACTATTTACAATAACGAAGACATGGAAACAGACTAAATGTCCATCGACAGTTGACTAGATAAAGAAGAGGTGGTATATTTATACAATGGGATACTGGTCAGCCATATAAAGCGACAACATAATGCCATTTTCAGCAACATGGATGGTCCAGGAGAAAATCAGTCTAAGTGAAGTAAGCCAGAAAGAGAAAGAAAAATACCATATGAGATGGCTCATCAGTGAAATATAAAAACAAAATAAAACAAGACAAAAAGCACAAATACAAAACAGAAATAGACTCTCAGACATAGAATAGAAGGTTTTGTTAGCCAAGGGGCCGGGGGGTGGGAAGAGATAGACTGGGAGGTCTAAATTGTAGAACAGATAAACAGGATTGTACTGTATAGCACAGGGAAATATATACAAGTTCTTACAGAAGCCCTCAGTGGAAAAAATGGGACAACAAATATATATTTGTTCATTGTAACTCAATACTGTGCTCTATGCTGGGATTGGAGACAACTTTGTAAAATGACTGTAAATCAATAAAGAAAATTTAAAAAAAGTTATTAAGTATTACAGGTGTAAATATACATTAGAGAGGAAAAGAAAACTATGCAAAAGAGCAGTAAAACCAAAGATTTTTTTTTGTTTTCTTTTTAAGATAAGCAAAATCAAAAAACCTCTAGCCAGGTGCATCATGAAGAATAGAGAGATACCCCAAAGAAATAAAGTAAGAAATAAAAGAAGAGAAATAACAATTATTTCTTCAAATATACAAAAAAGGGATCATTTTGTCAACACATTCAAATAAACTGGACAACTTAGAAGAAATAGAGAAATGTCTAGAAAGAGACAGAAATAAGGAGAAACAAATAATTTGAACAAACTGTTTACTAGAAGAAATAATCTGCATTTAAAAAAAATCGTTAAATAGAAGTGCAGATTTAAACAAATCCTGTGGAGAACTGTACAAAAATACAAAGCAGAACTTATACTCTTCAAACTAATCAAAAATATTGAAGATGTGTGAAACTCCCTAATTAATTCTATGAAGAATTCATCACCCTGATAGCAAAGCCAACAAACAAACTACAGGCAAAGGGAACTTCAAGCCAATGAAATTGATAGATTTTGATGCAAAAATTCTACAAAATATTATTAGTAAACTAAATCCAGCAATACCAAAAATGAATCATACACCATGATCAACTTGGATTCATTGCAGGGTCACAAGAGTAGTTCAACATACACAAAACAATCAGTTTGATACAACACATTAAGAAAAGGAAAAGAGAATACAACATGGTCATCCCAATAAATCCATAAAAAGTATTTCACAAAATTCAACATTTATTCATTAAAACAGCAACAACAGCTACAACAACAAGAACAACAATAGCAACAACAATAGAAACCTCTTACCAAAGTAGGATTCAGGAAATATATCTCAACATAATTGAAGTTATTACTTACAAACCCACAGACAACGTAATATGCAAAAATGAATAACTGAAAACCAAATTAAGGAATAAGACAAGGATGCCCAATCTCCACATTTCTGTTAAACACAGTATGGGAAGTCCTCGCAACAGCAATAAGACAAGAAAAAAAGTTATTCAAGTTGGATTGAATGAAGTAAATCTGGTATTATTTTAGATGACATGATAATATATAAAGAGATCCCTAAAGATTGCCCAAACCAGAACAACTAAAACTAATTAAGACATTTAGCAAATTAGCATGAGTCATGGTTAATATACAAAAACTGGCACAATTCTTTACACTTAAAATGAAATATTCCATAATTTTAAAATATATATATGAAATCAGATCAAAAAATGAGAAACCTATGGATAATCCAAGATAATAAAATCAATAGGACACTGAGAAAGAAATTTGAAGATGATGCAAAGAAAAGGAAAGAAATCTCAATGTTTTAGTTCAGAGGAATTTATATTGTTAAAATATACATACTACAAAATATGTCTAAGGATATAAATTGATTCAGATCGAACTACATGATATTTTCCACAGAACTAAAAACATCCCTATGATTTGTATGGAACTGCAAAAGAACCAGAACTGCAAAAGAAACAATGAGGAAAAAGGACAAAGTTGGAGGCATAACACTTAACACTCCCAGATCTCAGACTGTATTACAAAAATACAGTAATCAAAACAGCATAATACTGGAAAGTAAACAAACATCTATATCACTGGAACAGAACACAGAGGCAGAAATAAAACATCACAACTATGGTCAACTAAACTATGACAAAGGAAACAATCATACATCATGCCTTAAAACAGTCTTCAGCAAGGGATATTAAGAAAACTAGACAGCTACATGTAAATCAATGAAATTAGAACACTCCCTCACACTGTACAAGAATAAATTCAAAATATTTTAAATATCTGAATCTAATACATGACAAAATGAAACTTCTGGAATCTAACATAGGCAAAACAAAACAAAAATTGTAGAAAAATTTTCTTATGTCACACTCCCAAGCAGAAAACAATAAAGGTAAAATAAGCAAATAAGTCCTAACTAAACTTAAAAGCTTCTACACAGCAAATTAAAATGAAAATATGAACTTCCAATTGGGAGAAAACATTAGGAAACAATGAAATCTACAAGAGGCTAATTTCTAAAATACACAAATCGTTCATAAAACACAAGTTCAAAAATCTACAAACAACTCAGCCAGAAAATGAGCAGAAGACAATTCTCTAAAAAAGACACACAGATGACAAACAGGAAAATAAAAACGTGCTCACATTGCTAATCATTATACAAAGGGAAGACAAAAATAAAGTAATGTTTTACCTCACACAAATGAGAAGGGCTGTCATCCAAATGTCTACAAATAATAAAGACAGGGGAGATTGTGGAGAAAAAGGGACTCCCCAACGCTGTTGGTGGGAATCAAAATTGGTGAAACCACTTTGGAAACAGTATGGAAGTGCTTTAAATAATAAATTAGACCTATCATATGACACAGCAATTCCACTCCTGGGCATATAAAACATATAACCTGAAATTAAAGAATCCTAGGGTAAAACATAAGAAGTACACTCTGACATTGGAATTAATTTGATTCTACAAATGTCTCCTTTGACAAGGGAAGCAGAAGTAACTCTAATAAAATATGATTGTGTCACACTAAACAGATTTACACTGCAAAAGAAATGATCAATGAAATGAAAAGTCATCCAACACAATGGTAGAACATATTTTCAAGTGATAATTTCCAATCAAGTGTTAATATCCAAAATATATGGCAAACTCTTACCCCAAAACAACAACAAAAAAGATCAAATAATCCAATTAAAACAATGTCCATAGGAACTGAATAGATAGATCTGAATCAATTTTTTGTAGAAAACATACAGTTGGCTATACGACACATGAAAATGTGTTCGGAGTTATAAATTATTTGGAGAGTCATAAACCAAAAATGAGACAAGACCTCACACTTTTCAGGAGGCTCTCATCAAAAAGAAAAGAAATAGATGTTGGTGAGATTGTGGAGAAAAATGAACACCGTGGACACTGCTGATAGGAATGCAAAGTATTGATTCCATTGCATATATATATCAAATTTTCATCATCCATTTTTCTGTCACGGGATTTTATGTTTGTAGGCCCCTGTCTGAAGGCTCTAGAGAATAAGCCCATGGGCTGAACTGATAAACAAGCTGTGAGGAGTGTCACATAACCTGGCTGGATAAGAAGTGGCCTACTCAATGTATACAGTATGGAATGATGGATAGCCTATGATGGGTAAGATCCTCAGAGTAGGACATCCTAAGGCAGGCACAACCAGCTGGATAAGAAATGGCCTACTTAATGAAGTTCCATGATGAACTTTAAAATAATACTTGATTATATAACATCCTGCGCTTACTGCAGGAGCATGGGAACATAAATAGCTTAAGATTATTAACATTGTTATAACTTAGATTATATGTGATGCGTTGTGCAAGTCCTATATAAACCCTTCTTCTAAGAATCAAAAAATAGAGAACTGTTTCACTTATCTCCACACAGTGTTTGTGTGTAAATGATATCGTGACACTGACAGGGTCAATTTAATTTGTTGGGAGTATCTTAAAAGGATGTTGCATTATACACAATGCCCTTTCTGCACCTATTGAGATGATTATGTGAGTGCTTTTATTCATTCTATTAGTGTGGCATGTCACCTTTATTGATTTGTATATTATGAAGTATCCTTAAACCCAGGGATGAATCCCTTTACTCATGTATGTTTATGATACATTAAATGTGTTGTTGAATTCATTTTGCTTGTGATTTGTTGAGAATTTTGGCACATATGTTCATCAGGGATAATATTCTGTATTTTGCATATAATGTCCTTTCTAGCTTGTTTAGAAAATAAAGCTCATATCATAAAAAAATGTTTGGAATCTTTCACCCCCTTCAAATTCTCGGATGATTTGGGGAAGAATTGGTGAAAAATTGTCTTCAAATATTTGACAGAATTCACCAGTAAACTCATCTTGTAAATTTTTCTGGTTTTGGAAGTTTGCATTATTGACTTACTCAAACACACTTTCGCTCTATTATCTTTCTCATTTCTTCTTGATTCTGTATTGGAAGACATATGTTTCTGGGAATTTGTCTTTTGTTCTAGGTCATTCAAATCGGTGGCTAGTGGTTATTTCTTATGATGCTTTGCATCTCTACAACATCAGTTGTAATATCTTCTCTTTTACTTCTAATTTTATTTGAGTCTTTATTTTCTTAGCAAACCTAACCATTTGTCCTGTTTATGTTTAAAAGAAACACACTTAGGTATATTTTTTTTATCTTTTCAATTGTTTCTCTTGTTATTTGCCTTACTCACATTCATTCAAATTTCTTCTTTATTCTTTCTGTTTTCTCCTAGATACTTGAGGTTAAGTAGTGTGAATCTTTGTATTTCATTTATTATTAAATATTTTTATTTAGTTAATATTTATTTATTTATCTATTTATTCAATTATTTACTTATTCATTCATTCATTTATTTATTATTTATTTATTTATTTATTCACCTATTTATCATTTAAATACGCCATTTGCAATGTGTCAATCTGTGTTGTATAGCATAGTGTCCCCATACATGCATATAGTTCTGTGCCTATAAAATATTACTTCACAATATTTAGCATACTGCCCTGTGTCATAGAAAAGAAATTTTGAAAACATCTATTTTTATATATACTGTATAACATTTATAAATCTACAGCTCCCAAATATATCCTCTCGCAGCCCCTTTCCGCAGTAATCTTAAAATTGTTTAGTAGATCTGTGAGTGAATTTCAGTTTTGTATATGAAATCATAATGTTCTTATCCAAATATTTTTTAAGCTTCTTCATATATAATGTCATGTATTATATTTCTTTCTTTTTCTGGCTTACTTCAATTAGAGTGACACTTTTTGGGGACATCCATTTTGCTGCAAATGTCATTGTTTTATCATTTTTTACTGCAGAATATTATTCCATTGTATAAATTCGGCATAACTTCTGTATACTGTCATCTGTTGTTGGACAATTAGGTTGCTTCCATGTTGTGGCTGTTGTATACAGCACTGCTAAGGACATTGGGGTGCAGGTGTCTTCTTGAAATAGGGTTCCTTTTGATATATACCCAGAAGTGGGATTGCTTGTTCGTACGTTAAGTTTATTTTTATCCATTAAAGGAAACTTCATCCTTGTTTCCAAAATGACTGCGCCAAACTACATTCCTACCAGCAGTGTAGGAAGCTTCCATTTCTCCACAGCTTCCCCAGCATTTACTGATTGTGGACTTTTGAATGATGACCATTGTGACTACTGGGAAGTGATACATCATTATAATTTTGGATTGCCCTTCTTTGATAATGATAGTGAGCAATTATTTTTCATATCTGGGTGGCATTTGAATGTCTCTATTGGAGTATTGCTTTTTTAGGGTTTCTGCACATTTTCAGATTGGGTTTCTTGTTTTTTTTTATTATTATTAGGTTGTATGAAACCTTTATATTTTGGAAATTTAGCCTTTGTCAGTTGCATCACTTCTAAATATTTTCTTTAATCCTGCAGGTTGTCATTTTGTTTTGTTTATGATTCCCTTTGCTGTGCAAAAGCTTGTAAGTTTTACTTGGTCCCATTTATTAATTTTGCTCTTACATCCCTTCCCTGGGTAGTCTATTCTTCTTGGAGATCATTGCTGAGATTTAACTCAGAGTGTTTTGCCTATGTTTTCTTCTAGGAGATTTACTGTTTCTTGCTTATATTTAAGTATTCAAGTCATTTTGAGTTTATTCTTGTATATGGATTGAAGGATTGTTCTAACTCCATTTCTCTGCATGCAGCTATCTAGGTTTCCCACCAGTTGTTGTAGAGTTGGTCTTTTCTCTGTCATATTCTTGGCTACTTTGTCAAAGATTAATTGAACTTAGGCCTGTAGATTTATTCCTAGTCTCTCTATTCTCTTCCATTGGTCCATATTAGCCTTTTTCTGTACCAATATCATGTCATTTTCATTATTGTAGCTCTGCAATAGTGTATGGAGACCTGATGGGTTATTCCTCCAGCCTCTTTCTTTTACTTAATATTGCTTTGGAAACTATGGATTTTTTATGACTCTATGTAAATCTTAGAATCATTTGTTTCAGTCCTAAAAAGAAATGTTTTGCATAATTTGCTAGGTAATCAAATTTTCTGGCCTGATCGTTATGGCTAGGACTTCCAAGACTGTATTGAATTGAAATTGTGAGAATGGGCAACCTTGTCTTGTCTCAGGTTTTTGTGAGAAAGGTTTCAGTTTTTCACCATTGAGTATTTTGCTGGCTACATATTTGTCATAAATAGCTATTATTATGTTGAGATATGGTCCCTCTGTACACACTGTGATAAGAACATTTTTTGCAGATAGGTGCTAAAAGTTATCAAATGTTTTTTTCTGCATGGTACTTAGATTATCATGTGGTTTTGTATCCTCTCTTTAGTTGATAAGGTGTATCACAATTGATTGATTGATTTGCATATGTTACACCATCCTTGTGTTCCTGGGGTGAACCTAACTTAAGAAAGGTGTGTGATCTTTTTTTACATGCTGTTGGATTCTGTTAATAATTTCCTAGTACATTTACATCTATATTTATCAATGATATTGGCCTATAGTTTTCTTTTTAGATAGTGTCTTTCTCTGGTTTTGTTATCAGGTTGATGTTGGCCTTATGGTGTGAGTTATGGAACACTTTCTCCATATGAAACTTTTGGAAGAGTTTGAGGAGGACTGGTATATGTATTACTTTGAATGTTTGGTCAAAATCCCCAGTGAAGCTATTTGGGTCTGAATTTTTGTTTGCAGAGATTTTTTATTTTATTGATAATTCTCTTCCATTTCTGGTGATCTGACTGTTCAAATGGTTAATTTCTTCTTGATGCAGTAATGATGGGCTGAATGTTTCCAGAAACTTCTCCATTTCTTCTAGGTTATCCAGTTTGTTTCCATGCTGTTGCTCATGGTATTCCCTTATGATCCTTTGCAAATTTGATGTACTCTTTGTTGTTTCCCCCATTTTCATTTCTTATGTTATTTGTCTTCTCTCTCTTGTCTTGTTGGTGAGCCTGTCCTGAGTTTTGTCAATTTTGTTGACTATTTCAAAAAACATTGTGATTGATTTTTTCTATTTTTTGAACTTTATTTCAATTCTTTCTCCCTTGATCTTTATTTTCCCACTTTGTGCTGACTTTTCATTTTGTTTGCTCTTCTCTTTATGATTAGTTTACATAGAAAGTTAGGTTAGTTATTTGAAATTTCTCTTCAACTTTGAGGCGGACCTTTTCACTATGAACTTCCCTCTTAAGCCTGCTTTAACTGTATTCCATAGACTTTGTGTAGTGTTGTGCCATATTTCTCAAGATATTTTTTAATTTCTTCTTTTAATTCATCACCTCCCCCACTTGCTATAGTACCATGTTTTTTAATTTATATGCTGTCATTTTTCTCGCTGTTTTTCTGTGATTCATTTCTAGTTTCATGGTATTATACTCAGAAAAGATGCTTGAAATAATTTTTATCTTTTTAAATTTGTTGAGGTTTCTTCTGTGCCTCAGTACATAAACTTTCCTAGAAAATGTTCCATCTGCACTGGAAAATAATGTATATTCTCTTTTGGGGAGAAGTAGTGTTTTGAAAATATCAACCAAATCCAATTATTTTATCGTATATTTTTATATCTTTGTTCCCTTATTAATTTTCTGTCTGAAAGACCAGTCTAGTGGTGGTAATGGGGAGTTATATTCTCCTACTGTGATTGTGCTCCCATCGTTTTCTCCCTTGTTATCTATTAGTATTTGATTTATGTATTTAGGTGCTCCTATATTGAGTGCATATATATTAATGAATATAATAACCTTATTTTGTATTGCTCCTCTAATAATTATATCATGTCCTTGTTTATCTTTCTCTATGGCCTTTCTTGTAAAGTCTGTTTTGTGTGAAGTCAGTACTGCTAGTCCTGCTTTCTTCTCATGTGCATTTGCATGGAATATATTTTCCCATCTTCTGACGTTGAATTGATGTGTGTTCCTCTTTCTAAATTGGGTCTCTTGCATGCTTCATAATGTATGGTCTTGTTATATTATTCCATCTGACAGTATATATCTTTTGATTTAAGCACTAATTCCATTAACATTTGTAACAATTATTGATAAACTGGTGTTTATTTTAATATTGAACTTCATTTTCCAATTGATTTGTTATTTCCTTTTTGTTAATTTCATTATGTTTTTGTGGCTTTATAAGTTTTCTTCTATTATCTTGGTTTTTTCCTGGCTTTGTGACTTCATTGTAAGCTTTTGACTTATGGTTACCCAGTTTTGTATATATATTGACCCGTTAGTATATTTGTTTATATTAACTGAAATGAATACAAAGTCAACCGCATCATACAGAGAACAGAAACAAGAAGAAAACACTCTGTATTTTCCTGTTTCAAGCTCTGACACATAAAAATTTTGATGTCCTGTTTTACAACATCATTTTTATTCTGTTGTAATTCATTTTAGCTATTGCCTTTCCAATTATGCCTTTCACCGTTCTATAGCATCCTGCTTCTTTATTTTTTGAGGAGATGTTTCATTATTTCTTTTTCTGTTGCTAAATACTTTTAGTATTTGCTTGTGTGGAGATTATTTATCTCTCCTTCTATTCTAATGGAAAGCCTTGCTTGATATATTATCTTACATAACAGATTTCTTTCATTCTTGACTTTGAATATGTCTTGCCACTGCCTTCTGCCTGTTGTATTTGTGTGGGAAACGTGTTTAAAAATATAATGTATATAATTATATATATGAAAAAAATACCTTCAAATGAAGTTAACAAATAAGGAGAAAATCTATACATTAAAAAATAGAAAATATTGATGAATGAAAGTAAAATTGATCCAAAGAAATGAAAAGATCTCTTATGTTAATGATGTGAAATAATGTGGTTGAAACAACCATACTACCCAAAAGAATCTTAATTTAGTGTGATTCATGTCAAAATACCCATGAGATTTTTCCATTATTTAGAAGAAATAAATTCAAAATTTATATGTAATAACAAAGATCTTGAGTTGACAAAATAATCTTGAAATAGAGTATTAAATATAATAGGGTAAAGTTCTCTGATGTTAAACAGTCCTACAAATCTTTAGTAAATTAAACAACATGACACTGGCTCAAAAACTGACACCAATCAATAGAATAGAAGAGGGCAAGCAGATATAATCCCTCACACCTATGATCAATTAACCTATGAAAACGGAAGCAAGAGTATGAAATGAAGAAAAGAGATTCTCCTCAATAAGAAGTGCTGGGGAGATTGAACAAGTGAAAGATAGATTAGAGTATTTCCTCACATTGTCTACAATCAGTAAGATCTGAATTTCTTTTATTTATTATGTTTACTTATATTCCTTGCACCTGTAATTTATAGATCTATGTTTATAACTTCTATTTCACTTATCAAATTTATTCCTATTTTATTCTTTTTGGTATAAATTTACACACAATTCTATTCCTAATTTCTCTTTCTGATAATGTGTTGTTACTATATAAAAATGCAACGGATATTTGTATATTGATTTTGTATTCTGCAAGTTTACTAAGTTTGTTCATTATTTCTAACAGTCACTGGAGGAGTCTATGGAGTTTTCTATGTATAAATATGTCATCTGTAAAAATTTTACTGCTTGCTCACAAGTTGAATGCTTTTATATTTTTTCTTGACTAGTTGTTCTGGCTAGAACTTCTAGTATTTTAATTTAGGACTTGTGAGAAGGAGGTACTTTTTCTTATTACTGGACCAGTGGAAAACCTCCCTGTATGTTAACATTGAACTTGAAGGTAGTCATGGGATTTACATATACGGCTTTTATTAAGTTTAGTAATATTCTATCTAGAGCGAATTTGTTAAGAATTTTTTTATAAGTTAAGATCAGTTCTGTGAATAATTTTCCTACATATTTTGAGATTGTTACTTTTGAATTCTTTGTTATTTAATGGATGGTATCACATTTTATGATTTGCGTATGCTAAATAAAATTTATGAGTCAGGACTAAGTCCAACTTAACTATACTAAATAATACTTATAATATGCAATGAATTCAGCTTGCTAATATTTACTTAGAATGGAATATAAATATACTGAAGGAAAAATATACATTGTAGCTTGAGTGAACATTTATTTATTTAAAATTTTTTTCTCTCATTTTGAATTTGGCTTATGTTTAATGGAATATATGTCAGAATAAAAATTCAACTTTTGGTAGAGCTGGATTTACTACAGTTTAGTGATATAGAACCTAGCTATTATTAACAGTTAGTGTAAAAAACACTTGCCTTAAAATGCCGAATTATACTAACATTGCACTGTTTTATGTCTCAGAAACATATTGCTTCCTAAAATGCATTAACTTGTCTTTTCCACCCCAACCCAAATATACTGTTATTTCTTTGTTTTTGATTGTTGTTTGCCCCTTAATGGAGGCAATGGTTATTGAACCCAGGATCTGGTTTATAAGTGTATTTATCAACATCGTGTTGGAACACTTAACAGAAGTCCCAAGAGTATGGATTGTAAAGATGACAAGAAAGTTTATTTCTTCTAGGGACTGAAAAACCTCTGAGTGAAAGAATGGCAAAAGAAAACTTTTGTAAGTACACAATTAGATTTAGTATTTGTAATTTTAAAGTAGAATACTAAATTACATTTGTTTTACTTATAGCACTGAATTACAATTTAAAACAAAAATTACCCCCTTTGGGATTTCTTAAATTTGATTCATTATTTTAATCTAGTTTTATTCCATAAATATTTACCATTTATTAATAAACCTACCAAATACACTGATAATTATTCTGCTCATGTTTTGACTATAGAGCTAATTATTGTAAAGTAAACAGATAACTACTTCCATTTCCAAATCAAATAGTTTCACCTTAATTACATATTATAATGAAATACGTATACTTTTCTGTAGAGGTTTTACACAAATTTCACTTTAAATTCCATAACTTTAAAATTATTTTAAATATTTTGTGCATTATTTATTCTCTGTTGACAAATCTGGTATAAATTTGTGTACAAAAGTATGGAGATTGTTTTTATTTCATAGACCCCAATATTAAATTATTTAAAAGATTTTGTGGGGATAATATTTGCAGATCACACTATAAAAATAAGTATCCTATATGTTTCATTTTAACTGGATGAATGAGAAGTAAACACTGGATGAATGTTACACTTGATTTGCTAGGATACCAGTCGTTTTGTGAAGTCATATCTACTGAAGTTGAGAACCATTGTGATGGCCTAGCAGTTTATCAGTGTAGGCCTGCCAGAGCAGCATTTGCAGCTGAAGTCCTCAAAATAATGAAGATTAGAAAATTAGCTGTAGAAAAAGTTATTTGTGATGGAACATAGTTCTTAAGAAATTCAAGATGTGTCTCGTAAATATGGACCAACTGGTTCAGGAAACTCCGGTAGATCTCTACTGTATGATCAAACATTCTCTGGGGACTTGTCTTGAGGTCTATGATTGAAGAAAATGCTTTTCAGAAATTGTCTGAAGAATCCTTGATAAAAACATCATGTTACACACATTGTGTCTCTGAACCAGATGAAGATAATGATTTTCCTTTTCTGACATTTCCAAGAAAACTCTGGAAAATGGCTGGGAGTGACCAATTTAAATCCATCTGGTGGGATGATAATGGAACTTCTATAGTGATTGATGAAATTGTCTTTAAGAAGCAAGTTTTGGAAAGAAAGGCCCCTTTCAGAATATATGAAACTGGAAGTATGAAAAGTTTACTTAGACAGCTTAACATATATGGGTTTAGTAGAGTGCGGCAGAATTTTCAAACATCTGCTTGTCTAGCTGACGTTCTGGCAGAAGAAAAGAAGTCTCTGTTTTAAGCGAGGAATTCAGTAATTGCAGTTATGACTTGTTAACGTATATATAAAATTGTGTTTTGTACATCTCTATGGTAATATATATGTAAAGCTAGATTTTGGAAATTGTATGAAACTACAAAGGCTAAAATTCTTTTTTTCCCTAAAAATGAAGACTGTGCCTTAAGCATTCAAGATTATGAGAAACGTTACTAGCAACTATGAATCTTAACAGAATTCTAAATAAAGGTATTAAAGCTGCTTTTAAAAAGTGGCTTTCACCGTTACTGCAAATGCTAACTTCTTAAATTTGATGACTATACTACTTAAATGAGTATATTCCAAATAAGGGATTTCAAAATAAACTCAGCAATGTTCATATATTGATGATATTATCTTTGCATAGTAAACATGAAATCTGAGGTTTTATAGGTTAGGCTTATTTTAGTCTTGTATTTTGGTTTAAAATATTACTATAATCTTTCTCTATGTTTGTAGCTACAGTTCTGCCATAATCCATATCTTAAACGAGGCTTTCCCCAGGTTTTAGTGAGAATAAAAAGAAGAGTTGGGATTAAAAATGCCTCTCTGTTATCTTCAATGGCTGAAGATTTCAAAAAGAAGCACTTTAAAGCAGGGGGTAACTGTGCATAATTCTGATTTTGTGGTTGACACTAGTGGAGAAAGTGCATTTTTACTTTCTGCAAATTTAAACATGCCTCTAATAAGAAAGCCTTCTTCTAGCCACATAATTGGTGATACAACTACCCCGATCAGAGGTGATTTTTCTCCTCCATCATCGAAGTCAGTTAGAGCACCAGAACAAATTGCAGTGGATCAACGTGCTATTTTAAATCAGTTGACCACTGTCCACGGGCACTCTCAAACAGCTACACTGAAGCAAATGACCATGTTTTGAACTTCATTTCAACTAAAACTTCCACTTCTCAGAACAGCATCGTGTCTCCCATACAGAGCAATTATTTTGGACTGATGGTGGAGCCCTCTACTTTTCCAAAAATATATCACAACATATCTGCCAATGAAGGTCGTTTCTCTAAACTTCAACCAGGGATCAACCCACGGTTTCCTGTGACAGTGATAGCTGATACATCAGCTACCTCTCTTTAAAGGCCAACTCATCAGCCATCTTCAGTTTATGAACGTTATCCTAATTACAACTGATCTACTAGAGGAATACCAGATTATGCAGGATAACAAAGATTAATATTAATTTTGGCCAATGTTGACAACTATCTGCAATTATCTTATTTCAACAACAAACAGAGATGTGTACCTGTATATTCCTCATAATTTTTTAAAATAGAGTAAAAGTTAAACGTGACACTAAGTTGAAATTTAAAGAAAAAAAGAGATATTTGATTGATATGGTCATTTGATGGAAAAATATGTGTGTAAATTTTAATAATTTCTTGAAAGGAAGAAGAGAAATGTAAGAATTTGGGAAAAGACTAAAACATGGAGAGAGGGAAAAATACTAAGTGGTTTCTGGTTCATCCTGGAAAGTATTAAAACATAAATGCAGGAACCAGCCCAGGGTTCATGGTCTCTATTATGACATCCCTGGAATCATACGGTCACATGATGTAGTCTCAGATGGCACATACCGCATGTGGTAGAAATTAATAATTAATTTTATCGACGGTCTTCTTTGTGCTGTTCTCAAAGCATTCCAGTTGGTGCTTTTTTCCTGCCCTGAAGAATCTACACTATATTTTAGAGTCAATGCTTTATGTTGCTTTAATGTTCCAGCCAAAGACAATCTTACATCCTCAGGGTGGCACTTAATGCCTTTCCAACTCTAAGCCCACAAACTCAATATAGTTTAGTCATTTCTTTATAGGTCTGCCATCTGACTACCTTGGCATATCTTTATGATTATCTGTTTCTGGAGATACATCCAGGTAAATGCTTGTCAACAGATTTAGCTCCAAACTCACGACTCTTGCTCCAGCTAAACCTTGGACTTAGTATGTCCTCCATTTACCTACTTAGATTTTCCCATTCTCAGCACAGAATACACCTCCTCCAGATGTTTTCTGTCTATCCCCCTTTCCTTGTCTAACTTGGATACCAACACAGAAAGCACAGCACATGCCACAGGATACATTTTAGTAATTACTGAATGAAAAATACATGTTGACTTTAAGCAAAATCTACTTTCCTGAAACAACAAAACTCTCATGGTTTTCAAACTATTTCATTATGGTCTTTACACTTCACCACAATCTAGCTCTTTTCATAGCCCAAGGACTATTCAATCAAGACAGTAATTTGAGGTAGGTACAGGAGACAATGTATTTTTTTCTTCTTAATTCATGCCTCCAGAGGCCTAAAGCATTCCATTCTCATTTGCTGGATTTTTTCCTGTCTCTTCATCACCCACCCACCCCAAAATAGCAGATTCTCTTCCCCTTACCAATAAATATACTGAATTCTAATTAATTTACTTCTTAGAATCAGAACTTTGTCCAGAAGGGAAACTGTCATTGCAAACATTTAATGCAGGATTATACACCCCACATATATTGTGCCATTTCTAGCCTTCACACAGGTAGTATCTAAGTGGTACTAGACCCTTGGTTGGGGTGGTCACATTCAGTAACCAAATTGCAATCTAAAATGTGTGGACAAAAAAGAGGTGAGGGTGGTAGAATTAAAAATTTGTCCAACTGCAAGAATACCAAATTTATACAGATATTAGGAAATATAAAATATTCATTGAAGACTTTGACTATTTCCCAATAATTTTAAATAAAACGTGAAGCATTTTCAGAATGTGAAATACCCTGAAATGCTGGAAAATTGTAGGCAAAGTCAGGGAGCCTAAGGCTTCTGCTCACAATCATGCAGCCATTGTAAGCTGATAAGACTGGAATGCCAAAATTGAGTCCTGAAAATGTGTCACCATTTGTGAAAAAGCCTTTGATAATCTGGAGAATGGGCAAATGGGCCAGGGTAAGCTCTAGCCAACATCCCACCAATATGACCTTTACCAAGAGAAGAAAAGAGCCCACTTGCTGCAGGAGATCTGTGTCTGGACAGCAGTGGTTTTTCCTAACACAGAAACATCCAGCTTTTAATTTTGTCAGCTGAACTATGATGGTGACTATTTTGTTGCTTACATTAGCAGTCTGGGGTTCAGATGGGCTGGTTCAGCAGCTAGTTTCCAGCTCTATTATCACACAGTGGGTCTTACTGTGATCATCATAACAAGTTTCTATACTGACAAGTCAAAGGCTACAGTTTAATTTAAAATTATAAATCCTAAAGAAGAATATTATTTGTTTGTCCATCTGTAGTTTTCTACCTGGGAAAACCTAGACTATTGGCAAATGTACAAAAGTTGGCTGGTGTTTGAAATCTATTCTCTGAGCCCTGCCCACTGAATTCTTCCCACTAAAAACTACAAATATGTGTACCACTGTGTGTGTGTGTGAAGATGGATTGTTAAGCTGTAACTAAGATTGTCTTAGTTGAGTTAACAGTGAATTATTCCTCTACATCTGGCAGAATCTCTGTGAATTAAGTGTTTCATAGATCCACCAGATTCTCTCCCGATCAGGGAGACGTAGATTATATTTCTCCAAGTATACTAATTGTTACCTGTTCATTTAATCCCAAGCTAATACTCGGGCCAAGCCAGTGAACCCTTGAATTGGACAGAGGCATATATATTCTCCAGTCCCCAGTGCCCAGAACAGGACTGGGTCTCCTTTTTAATATAAGCTTATGTCTAATTGTTTTTCTTTTAATTTTCATTGTTGACACCACTTATTTTGTCTTTGAACACACCTTGACTAATTTACAGAGACTGACCACTGATTTATTCCCTTTAAGATACAAATTACAATAACCTTTTTTTCTGTGGACTACCTGGATTAGAGTGAGTGTAGTCATCATTTTGAAAGCAGTCCTCAGTCCTAAAAATGCAGAACCTTTACACTTCTTTGCCCAGCACTTGAGCGGTAATATTTGTTGTGGATCTCAGGTATTATCCTCACATCCCATATTGCAACTATGAGAAAACAGCACATTGTTATCCAAAATCAAGTCTTTGACAGTATTGCATTTCCATTGCAAAACAGTTAAGAATAGTAGGAGTTATGAGATTTTACCATTGTGAGTATTTTAGAATCCTAGCATGTTCATTTCTTACAGATGTTCTCGTGGAAATGAGATTTTCGGTCTGAGACAGTGAACTTTATCACTCACAGCAAGAGCAGTCAGTTTTAAATTTGTATCCATTCCCTAATCTCAGATGAATACACAAAATGAAATTTTGTTGCCTACAGAAGCAGTGGGCTGTTAACATGAAGAAAGTTTAAGGCATGGTATAACACTAATTTTATTCATATCTTTATGTATAATTTATTAGAATCACTTATTTACTAGTATCTTTAACTAGGATAAGTATATCATGACTAAAGTTTATTGCTGCAAAGACAATCATGAGAAATTACATGGGAAAAAGTGACCATTGACTTTCCATTATTTCTTCCACTTTTATTGAGATATAATTGGCATAAAAGATTGTGTAAGTTTAGGTGCACAGGATAGTGATTTGATTTACAAGTATCATGAAATAAATATCATAGCAACTTTAGGGAGAATTCATTATTTTACTTAGATAAAATTGTAAAGAAATTCAATTTGTCTTTTGTTTGTAATGAGAAACATTATAGTCTACTCTCTTCACAACATTGATATAGAAAGTAAAGCAGTATTAATTTTAACTTTCATGTTACTATGGGGCATCCCGAGAACATGATTATTTATAGAACATAAAACAGTATTTATTATAGTTTCCATGTTATTTCGGAGCATCCCTAGAACACGATTATTTTACGCATGGATGTTTATAGTTTTTGAGTGCATTAATCAAGTCCTCCTTTCCCAAACCCTGCCTATGTTAACTACAAATCTAATTTTTTTCTATGTGTATGTTTGTTTGTTTTTGAAGTGTACTTTAATCTGTAACACTGTGTAAGATTTTCCAACACAAGATATTGTTTGCTGTTTTTAATATATTTCAAATATCACCAGAATATATCTAGTTATGATATGTTGGTATTTTTAGATATTAATAGTTATTGGATATTCCCCATACACATTTCTTGTCCCTGACTCATTTAATTTCCAACTGGAAATTTTTCTCAATTCCTCAAATTTTCTTTTCTTCACCCCATTTCCCCCTTCTTGTGAACAACCTGTTCCTTTCTATATCTATAATTCCTTTTCTGTGTTGTTATGTTCATTTGTTTTAAATTTCAAATATGAGTAAAATCAATCAGCATTTGTCATTCAATTTCTGACTTATTTCACTTAGCATGTTAACCACTTGGTCAACCCATTTGTTGTAAATGGCAAGAAATTATTCTTTTTAGAGCTGAGTAATAACCCATTGTATTTTTATGTGTGTATGTGCATATATATATATATATATATATATATATATAGTGCATATATATATAAAGTGTGTTTGTGTATATATATATAGATGAATCTGTATTTAATATAGGTAGATATATATACTATAAACACACATCTTCTTTTCCATCATCAATTGATGAGCAATTAATTTGCTTCTTTATCCTGTCTATTGTGGATAATTCTGCAGAGAATATAGGGTTGAATTTATCTTTTCTAATTAGTGTAATTATTTTCTTGGAATAAGTATCCTGATATGTATATTTTGGATTATATTTCATTATTAATTTTTATTTAAAGCTCCATGTTGTTTTCCACAGTGGCATCACATATTTAAATTCACTCCAGCAGTGCATCAGGGTTGTTTTTCTAACATCCTAACCAACAGTTATGTTTGTTTTCTTTTTGATAATAGTCATTCTTACAGGAGTGACATAAAATCTCATTGTGCTTTGGACTTGAAATTTTCTGATGGTTTGTGATATTAATCAGTTTCATGTGCCTGGTGGTTACCTTTCCCCCACTGTATATTCATTTTTTGTAATGGGCTAAATGACCATAAGTGTCTGAATTCATTTTCAGGCATTCTGTTGTGTTCCATTATTCTGTTTGTTCTGTGCCACAAACATATCCTTTTTAATATTGTAGCTTTGTATTATAGATTAAAATCAGGGATAGTGATACATCCTCTTTTTTCTTTGTTAAATTTGTTTCTGTTTTTAGTTTGTTTTCTTTCCTTTCTTTTTTTTCTTTGTGATTTCATCTCTTTTGTGTTTACATGTAAGTTTTAGAATTAATTTTTGTAAGTGTCAGAAAATGCCCTTGGTAATTTGATAGGCACTGAATTTAATTTGTGTATTTTGTTGGCTAATACTGTCATTTAAACAATATTATTTCCTCATCTACGAACAAATTATAGACTTTCATATGTTTGCATTATCTTCAATTTCTGTTATACATATTTTACAGTTTTTTGAGTACAGGTATTTTACCCCCTTGGTTGGATATATTTCTTGATTTATTTTTTCTAATGCAACTATAAATGTGACAGTTCCATCAATTTCTCTATCTTTTAGCTTGTTGTTAGTGTGTAGAAATGCAAGATTTCTGTATGTTATTTTTACATTCGGAAATTTTACCAAATGCATTGATAAGCCCTAGTAGTTTTTGGTCGACTTCTTTAGGATTTCTGTTTAAATTATGTCATCTGGAAACAGATACTTTTACTCCTTCTCTTAATTAGATATATTTTATTATCTTTTATTTTGTATAGCTATGGCTAGAATTTCCTTACAATGCTGAATAAAAGTGGTAAGAGTCAGCATTCTTGTCTTCTTCCTGCTCTTATTGGAGATGCTTTCAGATTTTAATCAGTGAGTGTCATGTTAGTGGGGTTCTTGTCATATATGACCTTAACTGTGTTGACATATGTTTCCTCATGCCCAATTTCAGGAGAAATATATTCATAAATAGATACTGAATTTGTCAAAACATTTTATGACTCTATTGAGGTGACCATATAATTTTTATAATTCAGGTTGTTTGTGTGGTGTATCATACTGATTAATTTGTGGGTAATGAATCACTTTTTAATCACTGAAATACTATGGACTTTATCATAATGCTTAATCCTCTTAATGTATTGTTGGATTTGCTAACAATTTTGTGGTGATTTTTGCATCTATGCTTATCAGTAGTATTTAACCTGTAATTTTTTGAGGTATTTGTTCCAGTTCTACTAGAAGTGTGATACACAAATGTGGGGTAGAAAGCCTCCTTTCCTCTCGAAATTTTTGGAATACGCTGAGAAGTATAGGTGATAGCTCTTCACTAAATGTTTGGCAGAAATCACCTGTGAAGTTGTCTAGGCCTGAAATTTTGTTTCCTGGGTAATTTTTTAAAATACTTATTCAATTTCATTAGTGATAATCTGTTCATATTTTATTTATCATTCCATTCTGGAGATTAAGTCTTTCTAAGAAGTTGTCCATTTGTTCTAGGGTTTCCATTTTATTGGCATATAATTTGTTGTATCATCTTATGATGCTTTGTATTTTTTGATATAAGCAGTAACATCTAATTAATTTTTGAGCTTATTAATCTTTAGCTCTCTTTTTTGCTCATGTGTCTGGTTAAAGTTTACCAATATTATTTATCTTTCAAAAGTCATTATTTAGATTGATTAAATGTTTATATTTTTAATCCTTACTTTATTTAATTATGTTCTGTCCTTTCAGCTGTCTTTCCTTCTACTAACAAGTTTCTTTTATTATTTTGCTACATATTTGGTGGTAAGTATATGTTATAAGAGAAAGATATTTCTTATTGGTATAAGTGGGATTAATTTGTATAAGAATCCCTATTAATATCACTTTTGTTTTACCCCATGGATTTTGTTTTTGTTGTCATTTTTCTTGATATATTTTTTCTTTGATTTATACAGCAATCCATTTGTTGTTAATAATGTTTGGTTTATCCTCCATACTTTAGTATTTTTCTCAGGTTTTTTCCTTTAGTAAATTTCTATTTTCACAGAATCCATAAGTTTCTTCACAAAACAAGGAGAAAAATAATAAAATTTATACATACATCTGAAAGACTCAAATTTTCTAAAACTGTTTTTAAAAATGAGCAAAGCTATTGGTATTACCTTCCCTGAGTTTAGAACATACTACAAAGCTACAGTAATCAATACATCAATATATGGCACTTATAGAAACACATAGATCAATGGAACAAAATAAAGAGTCCAAAAATGAACCCACACACATATGGTCAATTAGTCTACCAAGGAGGAGGCAAGAGTATACAATTGGAAAAAAGGCAGTCTCTTCAACAAATAGTTCTGAGAAAACAGGACAGTACATGTAAAAGGAAGATAAAAAAGCACTTCCTTCCATAGTATAAAAAATGAGATAAAAATGCATTAATTTCCTAAATGTAAAGCGTTAAACTATACAATTTCTGACAAAGAACAGGAGCAGAACTGACTTTGAGATAAATCATAGCGATCTTTATTTTTGTTCTGTCTCCAAATTAAAAAAAAAGGAAAACTAACAATTACAGTTTTTAGTTTACTAAGGAAAAAATAGATGTACTCTGTGATATAGGGATCCTATTTCTTGTATAAGTGTGAAGTGCAAAAACTTTTGCAGAGCATAGGAAACCTTTAACAAGACATATGATAACAGACAGAATAGGAGGAAAAATTTCAGACAATGAGACCAACAAGATGTTATTATCCATAATATATATATAGCATATTAGAGTCAATATTTGAAAAATAAAGACCTCAAATTAAGTACAGTTGAAGAATCTTCATGGAAACTTTGCAAAAACAGACATGTGGATGATTTTCATCCTTATAAAAAGAAACATAACGTTGCTATTTTTTAGGAAAACATAAATCAAAACCAGAATGAAATATAATTTTAGAGCAACCAAAATGGCTATTAACAAAAAGCCTACAAATAACAAACATTAATAAGAATGTCGATAAGAGGAAAACCAGGTACACTGATGGTGGAAACATAAATTGATGCATCCACTATTATAAAACAGTAGACAGTGCTCAGAAAACTAGAAATAGAAGCATTATATGTTGCAACAATTCAAGTTTTCAGTATAAATCTAAAAAAAAGAAAAGATTAACTTAAAAGATATATTACCCCTAATGTTCTTAACATCATCATTTATAGTAGCTAAGTGTAGAAACACAACTCAACTGCCCATCAACAGATGATTGGCTGAAATAGATGTGAGATATAGATAACATAATAAATACTTCATCATTGTATAATAAAAAGTAAAATTCTGCCATTTGGAACAATGTGTCTTGACCCAGAGAGTGTTGCACATAGGAAAATAAGTCATACGGAGAAAAACACTCTACATTGTCACTTAAATGAAGAAAATAAAGATATAAGAGAAATAATCATAAAAAAACAGAAAAAGAATCACATATATATGTGGTGTTACAAGTCGTGGTGTTCTGTGGGGAAAGGGAAGAAGGATGGATAAGATAGAAATCTGCAAGCTACAAGTAATAAATTAGAGAATCAAAAGGGCTATATTTACAGCACAGAGAATTATTTTAATACTTTAATTGATTTTAAAGAGTTTATAGGGATATATTTTAGTAAAATGTGCATGTAGGTGGGAAAAACATTGAAGAAAAGAACCCAGGAAAATCAAAATATTTTGTAGTACTATGATATTAAGGGAGGTGATTTGCTCACTTTCTTTAGTGTTCTTATAATGTTCTAATTAGAATTTAAGCTTTTAATTGAAAAAGTATATACTTTTAAAAGTGACACAATTTTAAACTATTTTTGTCTCTCACCTTATATCTACAGTCAGTAAAACGTTCACATCTGACCAAAAATAACTACAACACAAAACAATACTCCAGAACAAATGTGAACAGGTGAAGTTCAGTGGACTAAAACACACAAAGGGGGCTGAAATGAGGGAAGAGCCGAGTTGGTGTCTGCAACCAAGGCCACCTGAATAGGATATCTGAGTCCACAAGTTCAGAGAACCCAGTAGAAACAGGGTCTCACTGGTTCACACAGCTTCGGCCTCCAACTGCACCAGTACTCATGATCACAGTTAACTAGGAGGGAGCCACAATGGAGACAGAGTTTCCATTCTTCAGACACTTAGACATTCATGAATCTGTCCCTACTCCCCATTCACAGTGGTGGAGACAATTTACCTTGCAACACTGGACATGGGAAAGGCACTTGTCTGATTCCAAATACCCACCTGTCTTTACACCTTTCCTCAATGTGTACACTGATTCTCAAGGGATATCAGATAAAGGGAAGGGTTCGCCGTCCCAGTGACAACAGTGACATTAACTACCAGAGAATTCCAACAAGTGACAATGAAAGAACATCTTTTGTCCAGACCGTAGCGACTGTAAAGGGCCATTTTGAAATATAATCAGAGGTAGCTCAGGTAAGTAAACCAAAAATTGTGTAATAGTGCAAGCTACCAGAAGACAAAAGCAAGGACTCCAACCCCCAATGTGTTATTAAGTGCCATCAGAGCAATAATTTATCAAGATCATGACCAATCACAGTAACAATATAGGGCACGCTAACACACAGATAGACACACACAGACACCGACACAAACACAGACACAGACACACATGCACACGCACCTGCACACAGACAATGTCAACCCTGCAGCAAACAAATTTAAAGTCATGGTATATTGCCATATAACTAATAGAGGATCCAAATAAGTGTCATACAGAAACTCAATAAAAAAAACAAAACTAAGAAAGCAGTTTAGTGAGCACAGGAAGAAATGAAACTATGATAAGGAATACATTACCAAAGAGACTGAAACTATAAAATATCTAAACATTATAGGAGGACCAGGAGAACTTAGTAAATGATATGAAGAATGCAACAGAAAGCATTGGAAGTAGAGTGTCTTTGTGGTAGAGAGATTTGCAAACTCACCAATACAAAACTAGAAATGATAGGAGAAGGCAGAGATTCAAGATATTAAAAAGTGAGGAAATTCTACAGTAGCCATCAGACTTCCTCAGGAAGTGCACATTAGAGTGGAATCCTGTAAGGAACAGAAAGTTAGAAGGCAGCTGATGGTTTATTTAAAGAAGTAATAGTTGATAACTTCCCGAACCTGTGTAAAGAACTGATATACAAGTCCGTGAGCCAACAAAACACCAATAACTTTAAGATAAATTGACCTCCTTGAAGATACGTCATATGCAAATTGAGAAGACAATGACAGAGTAAACTTTTAAAGACAACCAAAAAAGATATGATAATCAACATAGGAACACCCATTAGTCTATCAGCAGATTTCTGAGCAAAAAACATACACCAAGGGTAAATAAAATTGTATTTTCAAACTACTGAAATAAGAAATCACTCACCCAATATTACTTACACAGTTATCACTTAGATAAAAACTGAAAGTAAAGACTTTAATAAACAAACATGAATGAGATGAAAATACAAAACCCAGACACTTTATAAGAGGTGTAGAAAAGAAGTCTTCTAAGAAATATAAAATGGCAAAAATATGCAAAGCATTGACCAAAATGCTAAGGAGAGACCACGAGAATGTTGCATTTGTTTCTTTGGTTATGTTGTTAAATGCTGGTATACTATATGTATTAAGAGAGAAAAAGAGTAAATCAGGGGCAATAAGGTATCATGTTCACAAGAGTAAAAGAAATAATTTGAAACAGTAATCATAAAAAGTGAAGAGTAAAATGAAACAATATTAAAGGAAGATGCTATCAGTGGAAAAAGGACTAAATTATACATGATATGTTTTATTTTTAATTGAAGTAGAGTATATGTAAAATATTGTGTAGATTCAGATGTACAGCATTGTGATTCCAACCACTATGTAGATTATATTGCATTATGAATTATTACAATAATTGTAACATACAATTATTTTAAGCTATTGTGTTTAATTCCCTTATCTATACAGATTATCTTTGTTGCTTTTCTACTTCATGTATACTTCTTTGTATCTGTCAATTTCCTACCATTTAATTCTCTTTCCCTTCCACTTTGGTAAACATAAATTTTTTCCCATATTTTTGAGTATGCTTAAGTCTTGTCTATCTAATCTCTTTACATCTCCATCATGTCTCTATCTAAGTATCGATCTATCTATCTAACTATCTATCTATATATATCTATCTATCATGTACGTATGTATTTATCCTTCTATCTGTTTATCTGTCATCTATCAATAGATAGCTATACAAAGATGTACACAGATATTTGTTATTCTTTAGATTCCACATATAAATTAAATTATATACTTTTGTCTTTGTCTAAGTTACTTCACTAAACACAAAATTTACTAGGATCTTTCACGATGCTGATATAGCAATGTGTTATACTTTTTCATGGCTGAGTATTATTCCATTGCTTATTTATAGAAACATCATTTCTTCTTAAGTCCATAGTCTGCTGTGGACTCTTGGATTGCTTCCCTGTCTTGCATATTATAAACAGTGCTGTTGTGAACATTGGTTCTTCTCAATTTAGTGTGTTTTCCCCAGATTTTTCTTAGGAGAGTTATTACTGGGTCATATGGTATTTAACTTTTTAGTTTTTAAACAAATCTGAATACTGTATTCCTTAGAAGTTGTACCAATTTACATTTCTACCAAGAGTATACAAAAGATTTCTTACCTCCACATCGTCTCCAACACTTACTATTTGTAGAGATTTTGATAATAGACGTTTGGCCACTGTGAACTGATACCTCGTTGTGTTTTTGATTTGCAATTACCTAATAATTAGAAATATTGTGAAATTTTATCACTTGCCTGTTACTCATCTGAATGTTTCTTTGGAAAAATATTAACTCAGGTACTCTGCTGTTGCTTTTGATTGGGTTTTGGTTTTTCACCTTGAGTTGTGTAACCTAAATCCATGTTACATCTATAAACCTACATCTATTAACCCCTGGTCACTTGCATTGTTTGCAAATATGTTCTCCAATTACATAGGCAGTGTTTTAATTTCATTGATAGTGTCCTTATCTGTGCAGAAATTTTCAAGTTTGTTTAGGTCCCACTTGCTTACTTTTGCTTTTATTTCTTTTGCCTTAGGAGTCTGATATAAGAAAATATTCCTATGATGTGTATCCAATAGTGTATCACCTATATTCCCTTCTAGCAGTTTTATAGTATCAGGTCTTACATTTGGGTCTTTAATACACTTGGATTTTATTTTTGTATATGATGTCAGGGAATGTTCTCATTTCACTGTTTTACATGTAGATGTCCTGATTTCCCAACACCATCCATTGACGAGACTGTCTTTTCTCCATTGTGAACTCTTGCCTCTTTTATCATAGATTCATTGCTCATAGGTGTGTGGAATTATTTCTAGGCTCTCTATCTCTTTTTTATTGATTATATCTCTGTGCCAATGCCATACTGTTTGTATTACTGTATGTTTGTAGTATAGTAAGCTATCCAGGAGGGTTATACCTCAAGATTTGTTGTTATTTCTCAAGGTCATTTAAGCAATTTTTAATGGTTTCATTTAAAACTTAGAGTTATTTATTTTCTCTTTCTGTGGAAAATACTACAGCTTCGTAACAGGAATTGTACTAAATCTTTAGGTTTCTATGTGTAGTACAGCCTTGTTAACAATATGAACTCTTTCAATCCAAGACCACAAGACATCTTTCAATTTCTTTGAATCATTTTTATTTCTTTGTCAATGTTGTATAATTTTCACTGTGTAGATATTTCATATATGTGGTTACATTTATTCCAAGATATTCGGGGGAATGGGGTGTTAAATATTATTGCTTTCAATGTCCATTTCATGATATCTCATTATTAATGTTGACAAATGCAAGAGGCGTCTTTACATTAATCTTGTACCTTGCTTCCTTGATGAAGTTATTTATTGTTCATAATAGTCAGTGTGGAGCTCATAGGACTCTCTCTGTAGATATTTATATCTTCAATACTGGTGACAATTTTGCCTCTTTCTTTCCATTTAGTCTTTCTTTTACTTATTTTTCTTTTCCTTTTCCTTTCTTCTATTACTATATTACAGAATTAGTGAGAGTTGGAATCCTTGTCTTGTCCCCGAATTTACCCAGAAGGCTTTCAGCCTTTCGCCTGAGTATTATAAATTGTTATAAATGGCCTTTAGTATGGAGAGAAATTTTCCCATTGTACTCACTTTCATGAGAGTTCTGATGATGAATGTATGCTGAATTTTGTCAAAAGCTTTTCCTTTGTGTACTGACATGGTTTGTGAAATTTGTCCTTCCTTTATTAGATATGTGTCATGCTGCTTGACTTGTGTATGTTGAAACGTCCTTGTGACTCTGGAAGGAATCCAAATGATCATAGTATATAATCCTTTCTATATATTGCTGGATTAATTTGTGGAAGTTTTTCGAGTATTTTTGAATCTATATTCATCAATGATATTGGATTTTCATTTTCATTTCTTTTTTTGGTAGTGTCTTTGACTGTTATTTTTATAAGGGTAATGGTGGCCTCATGGAATAACTTTGGTAATTGTCTTTCCTCCTTCATTTTTTAAAATACTTGGGGGGAATGGGATTTTAGTGAAGGAATCCAGGCATTTTGTTCAAGGGGTGTTGTTAAAATTTTACATTTTATTTAACTTATTCTCATTGCTCTATTCAAGTTCTCAGTTTTCTCTTTATGCAGTCTTGTCAGGCTGTACAGTTTTAGAAATTTGTCCATTTCTTTTAGGTCGTCCAGTTGGTTGTCACGTAACAGCTCATAGTGCTTTCATAAACTATTTTTGTATTTCTGTAATATCAGATATTATATATACTGTTTCATTTCTTATTTTTTTTGGATTCAGTCTCTGTATTTCTTCGTAAGCTTGGCTAAATGCTTTCTTATTTGTTAATATTTTATGAAAAATTAAAGCTGTTGATTTTATGATTTGTAATTTATTTTTCAAATTGTTTATTATTTTCAACCTTATCATTAAAGATTTCTCATTCTACTGCCTTTGGGTTTTGTTTGTTCTTATTTCGTGTTATTTTGGTCCTTTGTATGAGGTTTCCCTTGTTCCTTGTAGAAGGCCTGATTTGTTCACAACTTACCTCGTAGATTAGTCTTTGATGCATCCAATACATTTATGAAGCTGTGTTTTCAGTGTCATTTGTCTCCAGGTATTTTATTACCTCTTCGATTTCATCATTGACCTTGTTTTATTGTATTTTTTAAAAGATGTGGTTTTACCTCATGTTTGTGCTTTTCCCATTCTTCTTTCTAGAGTTCATGCATAGTTTCATAGTTTTGTGTGTGGAAAAATACTTGCTATAATCTATATTTGCTTAAAGTTCCTGAGGCTTATTTCATGACATAATATATGGTTAATTCCTTAGATAACATTCTGTGCAGACTTGAAAAGTTCATGTGTTCTGCTTTTCTGATGAAGTGTCCAATAGCTCAGTTAGATTCAAATGATCTAATATGGTATTAAGACCTCTATTTCCTTACAGATATACTTTCTGGATCATTTGATCATCACAATAGTGAGGTGTTAAACTCATCTACTATTATTGTTTTATAAGGAATTAATTCTATCTTGTCTACTGAAATTTCTTTTTATACTTAGGATCTATGGTGTTAGGCCATACAAAATTTAATGAGTGTAATTCCCAATTTTTTATTGATGTTTTTTTCTTTATATAATCTCAAATTTCTCTCATTTTGGCCCTTATTTTAAAACTTATTTTGTATGAGTAGAGCATTGCAATCTATACTTTCTTGTCATTTCCATGGAATAACTTTTCCATTTATTTCAAGTCTATGTTTATCTTCCACAATAAAGTGAGAATTTTTCGGTGGGAGGCAAAGATGCTGGAGCAGAAGAATGCTCGTAGCTCACCCTTTCCCACAAATGCACCAAGACTCACATCCACAGACCCACTCAGCTAACCAGAGAACCTGCATAACTATAACAGGACATTGTCCTCTTCAATAGATAAAGATGTGAAAAATCTGGTAGGAGAAAAGGATGAAAGAAAGAAGAAAAGGCAAAACAGAGTGGGACAGGTACCATGGGGAGGGATCAGCAAAGAGGGAGCAGCTCATTTACTGTGTCTCCCCACTCCAACTGAGATTTCGGCAGGATGGACGGGGAGCCTCCAAGGCTTGGACCTGTACAAAGTATAAGTTGACTGACAGAACTAAGTTAAACAGGCATAGAGGATCCCTGTGAGTCCTAGCAAATGATGCAGCCTGGAAGCTGGGGGCATGGTCATGCTGCCCAAACTGGGTGTTAGATTGGGATGGCTGCAATGTGGCAGCCTGGAGGAATGGAGTGGGCTTTGTGCTATGGCTGTGGGAGCACAGGGCAGAACACCTGGGCCCTCCATAAAACAACAGGGCAGATGAGCCCTGTGGCTGGAAGGGTGCATTCCCCATCTCTGAAAATCCACAAATTTTCTAGGTTAAGAGAGCTGGGGTTCAGACACAGCCACCATATCCTCTGGTGTTTTGCACCCATGTGGCAGTATAGGCAAAAACTGCATCTACACCTAAGGACTTAGCAGCCTCAAGGGCCAGACAGAGTCTTGTCTAAACCATGAGGCACATAGGGTCCTAATGTAATGGTCCCTCAGGGAACTTGTCCGATAAGAAAAACAAGGAGCTGGATTTTGGCTCAGATCTGGGACAGGGCAGTTCCTCAGACTTCCCTGAGCCCACTTCCAGTGTGCATAACCAAGGCAGAGTGTACAGTGGCACAGAGCAGCAGAGTGATCAGCACAATAAGGGGGTGGGTGACCCCCACATTTTTGGCTGGAATGCCGCCACTGACCATTGTGTAGAGAGAGGGTGTGATGCCCAATCCTGCCTGGTCAGTCTGCAACATCTGACTACAGCATTGGGCAGGGCAGTGACAAGCCAGCCCAGAGTAAAGAGAGCTTCATCAGACCCAGTGTCGGGTGTAGGAGTGATCTGCTTACTGACATGCCCTGGGAGCAGCACAGATGGGGTCTCCAATTGACGGCCTCTGGAAACAGGAAGCTAAAGATTTCACATTAAATGTACACATTCTCCAGGAGGACACTGAACACACTCTTGTTTTAATCAGTTTTTCCCATTCCATTTTCTATTACCCTCCTAATTTCTACTTCTTCAATTATATATACCCCCATTTTAATACCTTTGAAATTTTTAAAAATATTTTTATTATTATTTTTCAAAACTCTGCTTCAACTTGCTTTTCTATTATTCATTATAGAATATCTTCAAACCTTTATTTAACCCTTCTTTAAAATTCTTTATCTCTTTCTCTCTTTTCTAAGTTGTACTGCTACATAAGCATTAGTTAGATAAACTCATTTAGGATCACAGAAGATAACTGATACATGAAAAATGACAGTGCCAGAGAGGTAGGAGCAAGATGAAGGAGCAGAGAAACCATTCCCAATTAAAAGCACAAGAGAAATCCCCTGAAAGAATGATCAGTGAAATAGACAATGATATCCTACTACATCAAGATTTCAAAAAAGGAGTGATCAAACTACTGAAGGAAATAAAAAAGATAGTGTTTACAGATATAAAGTATGTCATAAATGAAATGGAAGCTTTACAGAAGAGCCGAGTAGAATAGGTAAACTCATTAACTGAGATGAGGAATGATCAAAAGGTGTCGCAAAGCTGACTAGATAAAACAGAGGAACGAATTAGTGACTTAGAAGACAGTACAATAGAAAGCACCCAATCAGAAGAGCTACAAGAGAAACAATGTGAAACAAATGAAAAAAGCATAAGGGACCTATGGGATAATAGAAAGCATGCCAATATTGGCGTGATAGAAGTCCTTGAAGGGGAGGAAAGATCAAAGGGGATTGAAAAGGTGTTTGAAAAAATCATGACTGAGAACTTCCCAAACTTAAAGAAGGAATCAGATATCCAAGTACAGGAAGCTCAGCGTGTCCCAAACAAGAAGAACCCAAATACACCCACAAAAAGACATATAATTAAGATTGCCAGATTCAGGGATAAAGAAATGATCCTAAAGGCAATAAGAGAAGAGCAAAGAGTGAGTTACAGGGGAATGCACAGAAAGCTCGCAGCTGATTTCACTACACAAGTACTACAGGTCAGAAGGGAGTGGTAAGACATATTCAAAGTCCTGAAAGGAAAAAATGATATACCATTGGATACTTTGATCAGCAAGGCTGTCTTTTATGGTAGAAGGAGACATAAAGAATTTCACAGACAAGAAAACGCTACAAGAGTTTAGCAACACTAGACCCCTGATAAAAGAAATATTGAAAGGTCTTCTCTAAAAAGAAAAGAAGCAGGATACTACAGAAATGTGAAACTCACAGCTGGAAACGTGATAACTCATGAATTATAAATAAAATAAACAGAAAATTTTAAAACAAGACATAGAAATCATTGAGAGTGGGAAAGGGAGACAGAAAAATAGAGAATTTTTTTGTTCTTTCATTTTAAAATTTTTTGTTCTCAGTAGGATGGGTTTGAGATCATGTTAATATCATTTTAATAAAATCAGTTATAGTAATTGTCAAAAAGACTTATAAAAAAGGGTAACAAGAATAAATAAACTTATCAGGGAGTCAATAAAACTAAGTAAAATTCATGATAATACAAAGGAAAATTACCAAACCATAAAAGGAAGATGAAAGGAACAAAGAGGAAATAATAAATCAAATGGAAATTATGGTAAAAATGGCAATAAACTCAAACCTATCATCAATTAATGTAAATGTTAATGGATTAAATTCTCCAGTTGAAATTCATAGAGTGACATGCTGGATAATAAAGCAAGAACCTTCATTATGCTGCATACAAGAGACCCAATTCAGAGAGAAGGACATATATAGATTGTGACTGAAAGGATGGAAAAGGGTATTCCATACAATTGGAAAAGCCAAAAAACAGGTGTTGCATTACTGATTTCAGACAAAATACTCTTTAATACAAAGGCCATAAAGTAAGATAAAGAAGGACATTATATAATGATTGACGGAGTGATACAATATGAGGATAGTACACTCGTTAATTCATATGCACCAAATACAGGAACAACAAGTAAATAAGATAATTACTAACTTATATTAAGGGGGATTTATATTTGGAGATTTCAACACTGCATTAACATCACTGAAAAGATCATTGAGACAGAAAATAAATTAGGCAACAGAGAAATTAAATAATACAATTGAAATAATACACATGGTGCATATTTTCAGAGCATTGCACCCCCCAAATAGGATATACATTCTTTTGAAGTGCACGTGGAATATTTTCCAGGATTCATGATGCACATGGGCACAAAAGAAACCTCAGCGATTTTAAGAAGATAGTAATTACCTCAAGCATCTTTACTGAACACAATGCCATGAAGGTAGAAATCAACAACAGAGAAACAAATGATAGCAAAAGGAAAACATGGAGATTAAACAATATTTTATTAAAAAAACCAATGGTTCAATGAAGAAATCAATGCTGAAATGAAAAATTACCTTCAGACTAAAGAAAATGAATACAAAACCACACAAAATTTATGGGACACAGCAAAAGCAGTGCTGAGAGGGGAGTTTATAGTGATACAGGCCTTCCTCAAAAAAGAAGAACAATTACAAATAAACAATTTAACCCACTAGCAGAATGCACTTGAAAAAGAAGTACAAAAAACATTAAAGGCAGCAGAAGTAAGAAATCATAAATATTGGGGAGGAAATAAATAAAATAGAGATTAAAAACACCATAGGGAAAAATGCAACAAACCCAAAAGCTGGTTTTTTGAAAAAGTAAGTAAAATCAACAAACCACTGTCCAAACTCAAATAAAAGAAAAGAGTGAGAGCACAAATTAGCAAAATAAGAAAGGAGAATGGAGAAATAACAACAACTAAAAAATAAATACAGAATATCATTTGAAAATATTATTAAAAGTATATTGAAACAAACTGTATAACCTAGATGAGATGGACAAGTTTCTAGAAACATACTGCCCACCAAGACTGAATCAAGAAGAAACTGACCCCTTGAACAAGCAGAACACTAGAAATGAAATCAAAATAGCAATATAAAACCTCCCTAAAAATAGCATTCCAGGACCGGGCGGTTTCACTGATGATTTCTACAAAACATACAAAGAAGACTCATACCAGTTCTTCTCAAACTCTTCCAGAAAATAGAAAATGAAGGAATACTCCCAAAGTCATTGTATGAATCCACAATCACCCTGATACCACAACCAGGCAAAGACACTAACAAAAAAGAGGATTATAGGCCAATATAACTTATGAACACAGATGCCAAAATCCTCACCAAAATAGTAGAAATTAGAATCCAACAACACAGATAAAAGATTATACATCATGACCAATTGGGGATCTTGCCAGGGACACAGAGGTGGTTCAACATATGCAAATCAATCAGTGTAATGCAGCACATCAACAAGAGAAAGGACCAAAACCACATGATCATCTCAATAGATTCAGGAAAAGCATTTGATAAAATTAAACACCCATGTATGATAAAAAATCTCACCAAAGTGGGCATAGAGGGAACATATTTAAGCATCATGAAAGCTATAGAAACAAACCTACAGCCAACATAGTACTCAATGGTGAGAAAGTCGAAATATTCCAACTAAAATCTGGGACAATACAAGGATGCACACTATCACCACTCCAACTCAATATAATCTTGGAAGTCCTAGCCACAGCAATCAAAGAAGAGAGAGAATTAAAAGGGATGCAAATTGGAAAGGAAGAGGTAAAAGTCTCACGATATGCAGATAATATGTTACTATATATAGAAAACCCTGCAAGATCCAGAAAAAACTACTAAAGCTGATTGAAGAATTCAGCAAGTTAGCAGGTTACATGATTAAGTTTCAAAAATCAGTGACATATCTTTACGCTAATGATTCAGATAATACTGTAGATGTACAGTCAACATGACAGCACTGTATCTGTAGGAAAACATACATATAGGCCAATGGAACAGAATAGAGAGCCCATAAATGAACTCACAAACTTTGGTCAATTACTCTTCGACAAAGCTGGCAAGAAAATACAAAGGAATTGAGATAGACACTTCAGCAAATGGTGTTGGGTAAACTGGAAAGCAGCATGTAAATCAATGAAGCTAGAGCACTCCCAATGAAGCTAGAACACCATACAGAAAAATAAATTCAGAATGGATCAAAGACTTAAACATAATCCAAGATAAAATAAACCTCCTTGAGGAAAATATATGCAAAACATTATCTGACTTACATCTCAAAATTCTTCTTGTAGAAGAAATAAAAGCAAGAATAAACAAATGAGAAAAAAATGAAACTTACAATCTTCTGCACAGTACAGAAACCGGAAGTGAAACAAAAAGACAACCTACGGAATGGGAAAATAATTTGCATATGAAACCGACAAAGGCTTGATCTTCAGAGTACATATGCAGCTCATCTAACTGAATAGAAAAAATAAACAATGCAATCCAATAATGGGCAGAAAACCTAAACAAGCGATTCTCCAAGGAAGACATGCAAATGATCAAAAGACACATCACAAAATGCTCAGTATCACTGATTATCAGATAAATGCAAATCAAAACTACAGTGAGGTATCACCTCACACTAGTCAGAATGGCCATGATCCAAAAATCCACAAATGGCAAATGCTGAAGGGGCTGTGGAGAAAAGGGTACCGTCCTTCACTGCTGGTGGCAATGCGGTTAGGTGGAGCCACTGTGGAAAACAGAATGGAGATTCTTCAAAAGCCTAGGAATAGACTTAACATTTGACCTAGGAATCCCACTCCTGGGCACAAATCCAGAAGGAACCTTATTTCAGGATAACACTTGAACCACAATGTTCATAGCCAGCACTATTTACAATAGCCAAGACATGGAAAGAGACTACATGTCCATCAACAGTTGACTGGAAAAATTAGATGTGGAATATTTATACAATAGAATACTAGTCAGCCATATAAAATGACAACATAACGGCATTTTCAGCAACATGGATGGTCCTGGAGAATATCAGTCTAAGTGAAATAAGCCAGAAAGAGAAAAAAAAATTTCATGTGAGATGGCTCATCAGTGGAATGTAAAAACTAAACAAAACAAAACAAAAAGCCCTAATACAAAACAGAAATAGACTCACAGACATAGAATACAATATTTTGTTTGCCATGGGGGTGGAGGGCGGGGAGAGATAGACTGGGAGGTCAAAATTGTAGAATAGATTAACTTGATTGTACTGTGTAGGACAGGGAAATGTATAAAAGATCTTACGGCAGCTCACAGAAAAAGAAATGGGACAAAAAATGTATATATGTTCATTGTAACTGAAAAATTGTGCTCTACGCTGGAATTGGAGACAACTTTGTAAAATGAATGTAAACCAATAAAAAAAGTAAAAAAAAGAAAAAAACATGATCCTAAATATTACAGGTGCAAATTTAAATTATAGAGGAAAAATAACTATTCAAAAGTGTAGTAAAACAAAAGATTTTGTTTTATGTTTTCTTTTTAAGATAAGCAAAATCAGAAAACCTCTAACCAGGTCCATCATGAAGGAAAGAGACATGCTCCAAAGAAATAAAGTCAGAAATAATAGAAGAGAAGTAACAATTGTTACTTAAGATATACAAAAAAGTGTTCATTTTGTCAACACATATATGCCAATAAAATGGACAAATTAGAAGAAATACACAAATGTCTAGAAAGAGACAGAGATAAGGAGAAACAATTTGAGCAAACTGTTTACTAGAAGAAAGATAGAATCTGCATTTAAAAAAATTGTTGATTAGAAGTGTAGATATAAACAACTCCCGTGGAGAACTGTACAAAAAAACAAAGCATAACTTATACTCTTCAGACTATTCAAAAATTGTGAAGGTGTGGGAAACTTCCAAATTAATTCTATGAAGATTTCATCACCCTGATAGCAAAGCCAAAAACAAAGTACGGGCAAAGACATCTTCAAGCCAACATATTTGATTGATTTAGATGCAAATATTCTACAAAATATTATTAGCAAACTAAATCCAGCAATAACAAAAATGAATCATACACCATGATAAACTTGGATTCATTGCAGGGTCACAAGAGAGGTTCAACATACACAAATCAATAAGTTTGAAGCACACATTAACAAAAGTAAAAGAAAAAATGACATGGTTATCCCAATAAATCCATCAAAGCATTTCACAAAATTCAACATTTATTCATTAGAACAGCAACAACAACAACAACAACAACAATAATAACAACAGCAACAACAACAATAGAAACCTCTTACCAAAGTAGGATTAAGGAAATATATCTCAACATATCTAAAGTCATTACTCACAAACCCACAGACAATATAATATACTAAAGTGAATAACTGAAAGCCAAATTAAGGAATACGACAAGGATACCCACTCTCACCAATTCTATTAAACACAGTATGGGATATCCTAGCCACAGCAATTGGAATAGAAAAAAATTTATTCATGTTGGATTGAATGAAGTAAATCTGTTATTATTTTAGATGACATAATAATCTATATAGAGAACCCTAAAGATTCTCCACACCAGAACAACTAAAACTAATAAAGACATTTAACAAAGTTGCATGATTCATGACTAATATACAAAAACTGTCACATTTCTTTACACTAACAATGAAATATTCCATAATTTAAAAAAATCCATATGAAATAAGATCAAAAAATGAAAAACCTATAAAAAAACAAGATAATAAAATCGAAAGGACACTGATAAATAAATTTGAAGAAGATGAATAGAAATGGAAAGAAATCTCAAAGTCTTAGCTTAGAGGAATTAATATTGTTAAAATATACATACTATAAAAGATGTTTACAGATATAAAGTGATTCAGATCGAAATACATGATATTTTCCAAAGAAATAAAAACAGTCTTATGATTTGTATGGAACTGCAAAAGACCCAGAACTGCAAAAGAAACAATCAGTGAAAAGAACAAAGTTGGAGACATAACCCATAACCCTCCCAGATCTCAGACTATATTACAAAATTACAGTAATCAAAACAGCAGAATACTGGAAAACAAACAAACAACTATCTCACTGGAACAGAACACAGAAGCAGAAATAAAACATCACACCTATGGTCAAATAAACTATGGCAAAGGAAACAAAAATATACAATGCCTAAAGACAGTCTTCAGCAAGTGATGTTGAGAAAGCTAGACATCTACATGTAAATCAATGAAATTAGAACATTCCCGCACATTGTACATATATAAACTCAAAATGATTTAAATATTTGAATCTAATACATGACACAATAAAACTCCTGGAAACTAACATAGGCAAAACTATAGATCTTTGTAGAAAAATTTTCCCATGTCACTCTCCCAAGCTGAAAACAATAAAAGCAAAATAATCAAATAGGTTCTAATTTAACTTAAAAGCTTCTACACAGCAAAATTATCAGAATGAAAAGATGAACTTCCAAATGGGAGAAAACTTTAGGAAACAATGCAATCAACATAAGGCTAATTTCTAAAATACACACATCATTCATAAAATTCCATTTCAAATATCTACAAACAACTCAGCCAGAAAATGAGTAGAAGACAAGTCTCTAAAAAAGACACACAGATGACAAACAGGAATATAGAAACATGCTCACTTAGCTAATCATTATATAAAGGCAAGACAAAAATAAAATAATGTTTTACCTCACACTATTGAGAAGGGTTTTCATCAAATGTCTACAAATAATAAAGACTTTGGAGGTTGTAGAGAAAAAGGGACAGTACAACGCTGTTGGTGGGAATGAAAATTGGTGCAACCACTTTGGTAACAGTATGGAATTTCCTTTAAATAACAAAAAAAAAAATACATATCATATGACACAGCAAACCCACTCCTGGGCATATAAAATATAAAACCTGAAAACAAAGAATCCTAGGGTAAAACATAAGAAGTACACTTGATTTAAATTGATTTTTCATGTCTCCTCTCTCAAGGGAAGCAGAAGCAGAAATAACAAAATATGACTGTGTCAGTCTAAACACATTTACACTGCATAAGAAATTATCAATAAAATGAAAAGTCAACCAACACAATGGGAGAATATATTTGCAAGTGATATTTACCAATCAAGTGTTAATATCCAAAATATATGGCAAAGTCATACACAACAACAACAAAAAATCCAAACAATCCAATTAAAAAAAAGTCCATAGGAACTGAATAGATCGATCTGAATCATTTTTCTGTAGAAAACATACAGTTGGCTACATGACATGAAAATGTGTTCAGAGTTATAAATTATTAGGAAATTCATAAACCAAAAATTAGACAAGACGTCACATTTGTCAGAAGGCGCTCATCAAAAAGAAAAAAAATGTATGTTGGTGAGACTGAGGAGAAAAGGGAACGCCGTGGACACTGTTGATAGGAATGCAAAGTATTGATTCCATTGCACATAAACATCAAATTTTATTCATCCAGTTTTTTATCAAGGGATGTTGGGTGTGTAGTCCCCTGTCTGAAGGCTCTAGAGAATAAGCCCATGGACTGAACTGATAAGCTGTGAGGAATGTCATATATCCAGGCTGGATAAGAAATGGCCTACTCAATGTATCCAGTATGGATGGCTGTATAGCCTATGCTGGGTAAAATACTCAGAGGAGGATAACCTAAGTCAGGCACAGCCAGCTGAATAAGAGATGGCCCACTAAATGAAGTTCGGTGATGAACTTTAAGACAATCCTTTATCATTTAACATACTGTTCTTACTGCGGGAGTATGTGGACATAAATAGCTTAAGATTATTATCATTGTTATAACTTAGATGTTATGTGAGGCATTTTGCATGTCCTATATAAATCCTTTTTCTAAGAATCAATAAGCAGAGAACTGATTCTCTTCTCTCCACACTGTTTTTGTGTGTATATGATATCATACCACTGACATGGTTAATTTAATTTGTTGGGAGTATCTTCAAAAGATGTTGCATTATATACAATGCTCTTTCCGCACTTATTGAGATGATTATGTGAGTTTTATTTCTCATTCTCTTAGTGAGGC
The DNA here is from genome assembly GCF_048564905.1 of Vicugna pacos. Classification (NCBI taxonomy): domain Eukaryota; kingdom Metazoa; phylum Chordata; class Mammalia; order Artiodactyla; family Camelidae; genus Vicugna; species Vicugna pacos. Next base: position 2,713,178 of record NW_027328734.1, read on the forward strand.
ATGTCACCTTTATTGATTTGAATATTTTGAAGAATCCTTAAACCCAGGGATAAATTCATTTACTCATGTATGTGTATGAAACGTTAAATGTGTTGTTGAATTCATTTTGCTTGTGTTTTGTAGAGAATTTTGGCACATATATACATCAAGGATAATATTCAATATTTTGCTTATAATGTCCTTTCCAGCATTATTAAGCAAATAAAGATGGCATCATAAAACAAGTACGGATACTTTCACTCCCTTCAAATTCTTGGATGGTTTGGGGAAGAATTGGTGAGAAATTTTCTTCAAATGTATAAAAGAATTCACCAGTAAATTCATCTTGTAAATATTTTGTGGTTTGGGAGGTTTTGATTACTGATTTACTCCTACACACTTTTGCTCTATTTAATTTCTTCTTGATTCACTATTGGAAGACATATGTTTCTAGGAATATGTCTTTTGTTCTAGGTCATTCAAGTTGTTGGCTAGTGGTAATTACTTATGATGCTATGCATCTCTATAACATCAGTTGTAATATCTTCTCTTTTATTTCTAATTTTATTTGAGTCTTTATTTTCTTTGCCAACCTAAATATTTGTCCACTTTGTGTTTAAAACAAACAGACTTAGGTATTTTTTTTCTTTTCAATTGTTTCTCTTGTTATTTACCTTTCTCTCATTCATTCAATTTTCTTCTTCTTTCTGTTTTCTCCTAGATTCTTGATGTGTAAACTTAAGTAGTGTGAATATTTGTATTTCTTTTATTATTAAATACTATTTATTTATTTCTTTGTTAAATTTCTTACTTATTTACTTATTTATTCATTTGTTTATCATTGAAGTACTGCCATTTACAATGGGTCAATCTGTAGTGTTTAGCACAGCGTCCCACTTCATGCGTATATTTGTGTGCTAATTAAATTTAACTTCACAATATTTAACATACTGCCCTGTGTCATACAAAGAAATTTTGAAAATATCTGTTTTTATATATAGTGGATAACATTTATAACTCTACAACTCCCAAATCTATCCTCTCAAAATCTCTTTCAGCGGTAACCGTAAGATTATAAAGAAGATCTGCATGTATGTTTCAGTTTTGTAGATGAAATCATAGTGTTCTCTTCCAAATTTTTTTTAAGGTTCTACATATATCATGTCATATATTATTTTTCTTTCTCTTTCTGGCTTACTTCAATTAGTATGACAGATTATTGGGACATATATTTTGCTGCAAAATTCATTGTTTTATCATTTTTTATGGCAGAATATTATTCCATTGTGTAAATATGGCATAATTTCTGTACACTGTTATGTGTTGATGGACAATTTGGGTGCTTCCATGTCGTGGCTGCTTTATATAGCACTGCTGAGAACATTGGGGTGCAGTTGACATTTTGAATTAGGGTTCTCTTTGATATATACCCAGAAGTGGGATTGCTGGATCATATGTTAAGTCAATTTTTATTCTTTTGAGGAATCCCGATCCTGTTTTCCACAGTGACTACACCAAACTTCATTCCTACCAACAGTGTCGGAGGGTTTCCTTTCTTCACAGCTTCCCCAGCATTAATTGTCTGTGGACTTTTGAATGATGGCCATTGTGTCTATTGTGAGGTGATACTTCATTAGAGTTTTGAATTGCCTTTCTCTGATAATGATAGTGAGCAATTTTTTTTCATATATCTGTGTCATTTGTATGTTTCTAATGGAGAATTGTTTGTATAGGGCTTCTGCCCATTTTCATATTGGGTTTCTTGTGTTTAAGCTTTAGTATTAGGTTGTACGAACTCTTTATATTTTGGAAATTTAGCCTTTGTCAGTTGCATCACTTCTAAATATTTTCTTTATCCTGTCAGTTGTCATTTTGCTTTGTTTATGGTTCCCTTTGCTGTGCAAAAGCTTATAAGCTTGATTAGGTCCTATTTATTAATTTTGATCTTTCATCAATTACCTGGGTAGGCTGTTTTAGGAGATCATTGCTCCGATTTAACTTAGAGTGTTTTGTGTATGTTTTCTTCTAGGAGATTTACTGTGGCTTGGCTTACATTTTAGCCTTCAAGTCATTTTGAGTTTATTGTTGTGTATGAAGTGAAGGAGAATTCTAACTCCATTGCTCTGATCCTGCAATCCAATTTTCCCAACACCAGTTGGTGAAGAGATGGTGTTTTCTCTGTCATATTCTTGGTTACTCTGTCAAATATTAATTGAACATAGGCCTGTAGATTTATTCCTAGGCTCTCTATTCTGTTCCATTGATCCATATGCCTGTTTCTGTACCAATATCATGACATTTTGATTATTGTAGCTCTACAATAGTGTATGGAGAGCAGGCAGGTTATTCCTCCAGCCTCTTTCTTTGTCTTCAATATTGTTTTGGAAATTATCGATCTTTATTGTATCTATATAATTCTTATGATCATTTGTTCAGTCCTAAAAAGAAATGTTTTGAATAATTTGATAGGAACTCATAGTACCTCTGTGGATTGCCTTGGGTAGTATGTACATTTTAACAATAATATTTCTTCCATTATGAGACCTTTGGGTATCTTTTGAATTCTTCAAATCTTTCTTGATTACCTCAGTCAATGTTTTCTTGTTCTCCATGTACAATTCATTCACCTCCTTGGTCTGAGATATTCTTAAGCATTTTATAAATTTGGGTGCAGTTATAAAAGGGGTTGTTACTATACTTTGTTTTCCTGTTGATTCAATGGTAGTGTAAAGAAATGTAATTTGTTTTTGTACATTACTGTGGCTACCTTGCCCATTTCCTTTTTTAGCCTATGTATTCTTTGTGAAGCTTTTGCAATTTCTATATATAGTGACATGTCTGCATATCATGACAATTTTACATCTTCTTTTCCAGTCTGAATCCTTTTATTTCTTTTTCTTGCCTGATTGTTGTGGCTAGGAATTCCAAGACTATATTGAGTTGAAATTGTGAGAATGGGGATCCTTGTCTTGTCTCAGGTTTTTGTGGGAATGGTTCCAGGTTTTCACCATTATTATGCTGGCTATATATTTGTCATAAATAGGTTTCATTATGTTGAGATATGGTCCCTCTATGCCCACTGTGATAAGAACTTTCATTGCAAATAGGTGTTAAATGTAAACAATTGCTTTTTCTGCATCTACTGAGATGATCATCTTTTTTGTCTTCTCTTCTGTTGATATGGTTTATCACATTTGATTGATTGATTTGCATATGTTAAACTATCCTTGTGTTCCTGGGATGAATCTAACTTGTCCATGGTTCATGATCTTATTTTTAAATGCTTTTGGATTCTGTTTGTTAATAATTTCTCAAGGACTTTTACTTCTAAGTTTATCAATGATATTGGCCTATAGTTTTCTTTTTGGGGTAGTGTCTTTGTCTGATTTTAGTATCAGGTTGATGTTGGCCTTATGGTGTGAGTTTGGGAGTACTCTCTCCATATCAGTCTTTTGGAAGAGATTGAGGAGGACTGGTATGGATTTTTCTTAGTATGTTTGGTCAAATTCCCCAGTGAAGCTATTTGGGTTTGAATTTTGTTTGCAGAGATTTTTTATTTTATTGATAATTCTATTCCATTTCTGGTGATCTGTTTGTTCAAATGGCTAACTTCTCCTTGATGCAATATTGGTGGGCTGAATTTTTCTAAAAACTTCTCCATTTCTTCCTGGTTATCCAGTTTGTTTCCATACAATTGCTCATGGTATTCCCTTATGATATTTGGTAAATTTGTTGTACCCTTTGAAGTTTATCCATTTTCATTTCTAATATTATTTCTGTTCTCTCTCTTTTCTTGTTGGTGAGCCTGTCCAGAGGTTTGTCAATTTTGCTTACCCTTTCAAAAAATAAATTGATTGATTTTTTTTCTATTTTTTAAACTCTATTTCAATTATTTCTTCTTGATCTTTATATTTTCAGTCTTTCTGTTGACTTTTGGTTTTGTTTGCTCTCCTTTTCTTGATTACTTTACATAGAATGATTGATTATTTATTTGAAATTCTACCTCTTGTTTGAGGAGGGCCTTGTCTCTATGAACTTCCCTCTTAAGCCAGCTTTAACAGTATTCCAGAGACTTTGTGTAGTGTTTTGTCATATTTCCCAAGGTATTTTTTAATTTCTTCTTTACTTCATCATCTCCCCCCCGTGTTTTAGTATCATGTTTTTTAATCAGGATGCTGTCATTTTTTCTCCCTGTTTTTCTGTGGTGGATTTCTTGTTTCATGGTATTATACTCAGAAAAGATGCTTGAAATAATTTTTATCTTCTTAACATGTGGAGGCTTCTTGAGTACCTGAGTACATAATCTTTCATAGAAAATGTTCCTTGTGCACAGGAAAAGAATGTATATACTATTCTGGGGAGAAGTACTGTTTTGAAAATATCAAGCATCTCCAATTATTTTATAATTTATTTTATTATCTATGTTCCCTTATTAATTTTCTTTGTGAAAGACCAGTCCAGTGATTGTAATGGGGAGTTGCAGTCTCCTACTTTGATTGTATTCCCAGGGATTTCTCTATTTTTATCTATTAGTATTTTCTTTATTTATTTATGTGCTCCTATATTGACTGCATATATATTAATAGGTGTAATACCCTCATTTTGATTTGCTCCTTTAATCATTAAATTATGTCCTTGTTTATCTTTCTCTATGGCCTTTTTATAAAGTCTCTTTTTGTGAAGTCAGTACTGCTAGTCCAGCTTTCTTGTCATTTGTATTTGCATGGAGTATATTTTTCCACCTTCTGACTATAAATGGATGTGTGTTCCTCTTACTAAAGTGGGTCTCTTCTATGCTTCATAATGTAGGGTCTTGTTATGTTATCACATCTGACAATATATATCTTTTGATTGAAGCACTAAGTCCATTAACATTTGTGGTAATTATTGATAGACTGGTGTTTATTTCCATATTGAACTTCTTTCTCCAGTTGATTTGGTATTTTCTTTTTGTTCATTTCTTTTTGTTTTTATGGCTTGATAAGTTTTCTTTTATTACCTTGGTTTCTTTTTGTCTTTGTGACTTCATTGTAAGCTTTTGACTTATGGTATCTTGTTTTGTATGTATATTGGCCAGTACTAAATATGTTTATTTTAACTGATAAGAATACAAATTCAAACTCATCCTACAGAGAACAGAAACAAGAAGAAAACACTCTGTATTTTCCTGTTTCACTCTGTGAATTTTAAAAATTTTGATGTCCTTTTTTACAACAACATATTTATTCTGTTATAAGTCATTGCAGATATTGCCTTTCTAATTATGCCTTTCTCTTTTCTATAGCATCCTGCTTCTTTTTTATTTAGAGTAGATCTTTCTGTATTTCTCTTTCTCTTACTAAATTCTTTAAGTATTTGCTTGTGTGGATGTTATTTATCTCTCCTTCTATTCTAAAAGTTAAACTTGCTTGATAAAGCATCTTAGATTACAGCTTTCTTTCATTCAGGACTTTGAATATGTCTTGCCACTGCCTTCTGCCTGCTCTACTTGTGTACGAAATGAGTTTACAAATATGTATATAATTGTATATATATAAAGAACACCTATAAATGAAGTTAACAAACATGGTGAAAACCTATACGTTAAAAAACAGAAAACATTGATAAAGGAAATTAAAACTTATCGAAAGAAATGAAATGATCTCTTATGTTAATGATGTGAAACAATGTGGTTGAAAAAAACATAGTACCCAATGCAACCTACATTTAGTGTGATTCATGTGAAAATACCCATGAGATATTTCCAATAAATAGAACAAATAATTTTAAAACAACAAAGATCTTGAGCTGCCAAAATAATCCTGAAAAAGAGTATTAAATCTAATGGTTAAAATTCTCTGATGTTAAACAGTCCTACAAAACTTTAATAATTAAAACAACATGATACTGGCTCAAAAGCAGACACCAATTAATAGAAGAGAATAGAAAAACCAGATATAATCCCTCACACCTATGATCAAATAACCCATGGAAAGGGATGCATGAGTATAAAATTAAGAAAAGACATTCTCCTCAATAATTACTTCTGGGGAGTTTGAACATGTGAAAGATAGAGTAGAATATTTCTTCATATTTTATACAATCCATCAGCCCAGAATATCTTTCTCTTTATTTTGTTTATTTATATTTCTTGTACTTGTAATATATAGATCTATGTTTAGAACTTTTGTTTCACTTATCAAATTTATTCCTTTTTTATTCTTTTTGGTATCATTTTACACACAATGGTTTTCCTAATTTCTCTTTCTGATACTGTGTTTTTACTATACAAAAATGCAACGGATATTTGTAGATTGATTTTGTATTCTGCAAGTTTACTAAGCTTGTTCATTATTTCAGTCACTGGAGGAGTCTATGGAGTTTCCTATATATGCATAATTATGTTATCTAAAAACTTCACTTTATTACAAGTTGGATGAATTTTATGTTTTTTCTTTACTGCGAGGGGCCACCCATGACCTGAGGGCTGCCGAGCACAGAAACTGGGCCTAAACTCCCAGAGTGCGGGGCGTCAGGCTCTAAGGCTGATTGAGCTAAGACAATCTCTGTCCCGCCACCCCTTTGTTAGAAAAACAGCAGGTGCACTTGGAGTCCGAAAAACATCTTAATGCCATTGAGTTATTAAGAACTAGGGCTTCTGGAAAGAGAGATACAATCGGCCACAAGTTAGTGATCTTTGTCTGAAAGAACAATCACTTGAGCTAATGATACACGAGTCATGATGTTAGCCTAAAGGAACAATAATATTAGTCTATGATCTTAGCTTTAGGGGATCAGTCAATCTTGGTGTATGGAACAGTAAACAATGATAATGATTTTAGTGCACACCATTAATGTACCCTGAAAAACAATACCTGTGCCTACGTGCAAGAATGCACAAGGTAGTCACTTGAATTTGTATAAATTAACTGCCTGAAATAAACTCGATGTCCACTCTTGACCTAGCGTCTTGCGGGCTAGAGTGAGACCCTCTCAACCCCACCTTTTAGTCTTGTCTTTCTTTCCTCAGTCCTGCAGCACAGGTTTCTGGACCTGATCGATTGTCGGCTGGCTCCGACAAGTGGCGCCCGAACAGGGACCTGAAATCTGGAAGAGATTGCTGCAGCGACCGCCGCGGAAGGAACGAGGAGTGCTCGATTTTAAGGTGAAAGTAAGTTTCTGCGGGGAGTGTATTTGAGAGTATGGGGCAAAATAATAGTAGAGGCTTATTTGTACAGATGCTTAGAGTTATGTTAAAAGCAAGAGGAATTCAGGTTACAAAGCAACGTTTAGAACAATTTCTTGTTTTTGTGGAGGAAATTTGTCCTTGGTTTCCAGAACAAGGCACTGTCAATTTAGAAACCTGGAGAGTTGTTGGGGTTCGTTTGAGAGATTATTATACAGCTAATGGCCCAAATAAATTACCGGTCACTGTTTTGCCCTTATGGCAGTTAATTAGAGATTGCCTCGATCCAGCTACTGAGGGAGAGAAATTAGATACAGTCAAGATAGAAAATATTGAGCCTTCCGCTCCTACTAATACAGAATTGAAAGAAGCACCCTCTGCTCCTCCTGCAGTAAATGCAAGTGACAATCCTTTTGATTCAGAATTAGATCCAGCCGATCAGGAGGAATTAGAGGAGCAAGCTGCTCAATATCATAGGGATGAAGACCCTTGGGGTGTCTTTTTAACTGAAGAAAATAAAAATTTTGACATGACTAAGCTTAAAAACATTATTACAGAATGTGTTCAACAAAATGTTTCTAAAAATAACCATAGGACCTTACCTCTAACTTCTTCTCCCCCTCCTGGTTACACATCCCAGGAGGCATGGACACCAAAATTTGTTGTTTTAAGTCCTTTACAAAAGGCTTTGCAACAAGCTAGTAAAGAAGGAGAACACATTCCTGGTTTTTCTTTAGTATATCCAGTCCTTGAGGATGCCCAACAACAGAGATACTATGAAACTATTCCTTTTAAACAATTAAAAGAATTAAAAATGGCTTGTGCTCAATATGGACCTACTGCGCCTTTTACACAAGCCATTGTTGAAAGTTTAGGAAATCAATATTTGCCTCTTAATGACTGGAAGCAAGTGGCACGCGCCTGTTTATCTGGAGGAAATTATTTACTCTGGAAATCAGAATTTTATGAAAATTGTGCAGCAACAGCAAGTATTAATCAAAGACAAGGTATTCAGGTTACCTTAGAACAACTGACCAGAGAGGGACAATACCAGGATACCTATTCACAATTAGGATATTTGCCTGGTGCTTATCCTCAAATAAATGCAGCAGCGTTGAGAGCATGGAGGAAGCTGCCAAACTCTGAAAATAAAACTGAGGATCTGTCTAAGATCCGACAAGGTCCCTACGAGCCATATCAGGATTTTGTTGCTCGCCTTATGGAGACCGGTAAGGTTATAGGGGACGAGCAAGCAGGATTGGTTTTAGCTAAACAATTGGCCTATGAAAATGCTAATTCTGCTTGCCAGGCAGCTCTTAGACCTTATAGAAAAAAGAGTAATTTGGCTGATTTTATACGAATTTGTGCTGATATAGGACCTTCCTATGTTCAAGGAATAGCCTTAGCCGCTGCTTTACAAGGAAAAACAGTAAAAGAGGTTTTATTTCAACAAAATCGTCCTAAGCACAATTTCCAAGGATCTTCCAGAGTAGCTGGTCCTCCTGGTAGTTGTTATGCTTGTGGCCAATTGGGACATTGAGCAAATCAATGTCCTAAACGGGGACAGCAGCCAATGGGTCAAAATACATTAGTTACAGGCCCAAGCCTGTGTCCCAGATGTAAAAAGGAAAAACATTGGGCTAAGGACTGTCGATCTAAAACTGATATAAATGGACAACTTCTGAACCAGGGAAACTGGGTGAGGGGCCAGCCCCAGGCCCTGAAACAATGTTACGAGGCAATTCAGGAGACCTCTCAGGTCAGCCACAACCCGTTTCTTCCCGACCAAGTATTTCAGACCTCTATAGAGCAACCCCAGGGAGTGCAGGACTGGACCTCTGTGCCTCCACCTACACAGTATTGACCCCAGAAATGGGAATGCAGGCCCTTCCTACTGGAATTTATGGGTCTTTACCTCCCGGCAGTGTGGGACTATTGTTAGGACGCAGTAGTACAACTATGAAAGGGTTGTTTGTTGCTCCAGGAGTGATTGACTCTGATTTTGAAGGAGAGATCAAGGTAATGGCTCACTCTCCTCGAACGATAACGGCCATTCCTGCAGGCCAACGTATTGCTCAATTAATCTTATTGCCGACTCTTACTGTTGGAAGACATAAAACTGATCATAAAAGAGGTACTGCAGGTTTTGGTTCCTCTGACGCTTATTGGATGCAACAGATAAGCGACCAGAGACCTGAATTGACTTTGGAAATCCAAGGCAAAAAATTTAAAGGCATTCTAGATACTGGAGCAGATATTTCTGTAATTGCTGCCTCTCACTGGCCTGAAAATTGGCCAAAACAAATTGCCCTTTCCATGTTACAAGGAATTGGACAATCGCATAATCCGGAACAAAGTTCTGCTTTTCTCTCTTGGAAGGATGAGGAAGGACATTCTGGAATATTTCAGCCTTATATTCTTCCTAGTTTGCCTGTTAATCTATGGGGAAGAGACATTATGTCTAATATGGGGGTCTTTCTGTATAGCCCCAACCCCACTGTTTCTCACCAGTTGTTATCACAAGGATTATATCCAAATAAAGGCCTAGGTAAACATAATCAAGGAATTACTCAACCATTACAAATAAAAGGAAAGAGGGATAAGACAGGTTTGGGTTATTTTTAATGGGGGCCCTTGACTGTCCTGCGACTCACGCAGATCCTATTGTATGGAAATCTGATCAACCTGTGTGGGTCGATCAATTGCCCCTTTCTCAAGAAAAAATTGCCGCTGCAAAACAATTGGTGCAGGAACAGTTGGACAGCGGGCATATTGCTCCCTCTAATTCACCTTGGAATTCTCCTATATTTATCATTAAGAAAAGGTCTGGAAAATGGAGATTGTTACAAGATTTACGCAAAGTAAATGAAACTTTAGAATTAATGGGTGCCTTACAGCCCGGTCTGCCTACTCCTATGGCTATACCTGATGGAACTTATAAAATTATTATTGATTTAAAAGACTGTTTTTATACTATTCCTCTATATCCTGATGATTGTAAGAGATTTGCATTTAGTGTTCCTTCCACAAATTTTAAAGAGCCTATGCAACGATATCAGTGGCTAGTTTTGCCTCAAGGCATGGCTAACAGCCCCACCTTATGTCAAAAATTCGTTGCTAAAGCTTTACAGCCTATTCGTTTAAAATATCCAGATGTTTATTTGATTCATTATATGGATGATATTTTAATTGCACACTCTCAAGAAGGCTATTTATTAACTGTATTTGATCAAATGCTGATTTCTTTAAAAGCCTTTGGCCTTCAAATTGCTGATGAAAAAGTTCAACGATTTTGCCCGTATGCATATTTGGGATTCCGTTTACATAATTTTACTTTTCAAACACAAAAGATTTAGCTACGCACGGATTCCCTTTTAACTTTAAATGATTTTCAGAAATTTCTGGGCGATATTAATTGGATTCGTCCTTATTTAAAACTTTCTACTGGAACTTTAAAACCCTTGTTTGACATTCTTAAAGGAGACACCAATCCTCGTTCTAGAAAATTGACTGCTGAAGCTTCTTTGGCTTTACGTGAAGTAGAACAGGCCATTGAAAACCAGCAATGTACTTACTGTGACTATAATCAAGAATGGGGTTTACTTATTTTACCCACTCCTCATATGCCAACCGGAGTGCTTTATCAGCATAGTCCTATGTATTGGATACATATGCATGTTTCCCCTTCAAAAGCTTTAGCTGCTTATCCTGATTTAGTCTGCTCTTTAATTGCAGAGGGACGTACTGCCTCCACTTTATATTTAGGCAGAGACCCACATTATATTACAGTTCCATATACTAGAGAGCAACAAGCTCAGTTACAACAATTTAATGATTCTTGGGCCCTTGCTCTAGCCCATTTTACAGGGCGCATTACTACTCATTATCCAGCAGATAAACTAATTCAATTTGCAAAGTCGCATCCATTTCTCTTCCAAAACAATACTGTTCTCTCCCCCCTTTCCTCAGCTACCACAGTATTTACCCATGGATCATCTAATGGTATTGCAGCCTATATTATTAAAGATAAAATTGTTTCTTGGCAAACATCTCAAACTTCTGCTCAAGTAGTAGAACTATTAGCAGTTCAAGCTGCTTTAATAGCGGTGCAACATGTGTCCTGTAATCTTTTTTTGATAGCCAATATATCATTCGTGCCTTACAAATTTTAGAAACTGTTCCTTTTATTGGCACTGTTAATTCCTATGTCAACCGTTTATTTTTTGACGTGCAGCTTATTATTCGCAGTCGCCGTCATCCTTGCTATTTTGGTCATCTCCGGGCACATACTAATTTACCTGGCCCTCTTTCTGAAGGAAATGCTAATGTTGATCGAGCTACTCAGCTTTATCCTGCCTTTGATGAAGCTAAACGTTCTCATGCGCTTCATCATCAAAATAGTCATAGCTTGCGGCTGCAATTTAAAATCCCTCGTGAAGCTGCTCGTCAAATTGTAAAAACCTGTTCTACCTGTCCTACTACAGTTTCCGTCCCACACTATGGGGTAAATCCTCGGGGACTTTTACCTAATCATCTCTGGCAAATGGATGTTACTCATATTAAAGAATTTCGTAACACTCCATTTGTCCATGTCAGCATTGACACTTATTCAGGTTTTATCCATGCTACATTACAAACTGGAGAAGCAAGCAAACATTGTATTAATCATCTTTTAAAATGTTTTTCTGTCATGGGCCAACCTCGTGTGCTAAAAACCGACAACGGCCCTGGCTACACTAGCCGAATGTTTCAACGCTTCTGCCAAACTTTAAAAATAGAGCATAAAACTGGAATTGCCTATAATCCTCAAGGGCAAGGAATTGTGGAACGTTGCCACCAAACGCTTAAAAATCAAATTCATAAATTAAAGAAGGGGGAATTATATCCCCTTACTCCACAGAACTATTTACAACATGCCCTTTTTATTTTAAATATTTTGACTTACGATATAAAAGGCAATTCGGCCGCCCAAATTTTTTGGAATAAACAACCCTCTCACCACCCTTTGGTGAGATGGAAGGATCCACTAACTAATCAATGGGCTGGCGCCGATCCAGTTCTAATGTGGGGAAGAGGCCATGTTTGTGTTTTTCCGCAAGATGCCGATACGCCGCGCTGGCTTCCGGAAAGGCTGGTACGCCAGGCGGAAAAGAACGATGCTATCCAGACTTCGACGATTACAACTTCAGACCCTGCCGACAGAGACACAGGTGCAGCAGTTTGTTCAACAAGCGAATCAGATAGCGAAGACGACTGAAAATTCACCTGTGTCACTGATGTTCTTAATTGTGAGCCTGGCATGTTCTATTACCTTGTCATCTTTTCCTGGTGCACACGCCAATGTGTTTTTGTCCTGGGCTCAAGCTTATGCTGATTTCCATAACTCATCTGACTGTTGGGTATGCAGTGCTATGCCTTTATCCGTTGGAAGTTTGCCTTGGTGGGTTATGCCTGTTACTAAACATGAATTTCATGCCATTTGTGAATTGCTTTTTCAACAACGGGAAAGATATGCTGGGTTGTATTCTCAAAATGTGTCTGCACTTGCCTGGTGTTCGGTAAAGGTTACACAGTCAGATTTTCTTTTCGATCTTTATGCTACAGAAAAAGAAGCTATAGATTTATATCGTAAAGTCCCACCGCAAGCAAGACAACCGAACGCAGATATTTCTGAACGTCTTACGGGACAATTCTATCAAATATGGGACCAACATATGTGGGTTACACCAGAAGCTGGACAATTAACGAGTCCTGCGGATATTTGTTGGGAACAAAGAGAACAACCATGTGGATTTAATGAAAAGACTCTATCAAGAAAGGACTGGAAATATTTGGGATATTTATCTCAAAGACTTTGTAAATGGACCATTGATGTTACATTTACATGTAAAAAGCCTTTTGTATGGCCTGGTTCTGACTGGAATAATCCAGGCTATCGTTGTGTTGCACCTAATGGGACAAAATGGATTTGTGGAACTAATATTTGGCCTTGGTTACCTTGTGGCTGGGTGGGACGTTGTACGCTAGGATTTGTTATAGCACCTGGCAGAATTGTAAAATCTGTACAAGGCATTCCTGCTAATATGCCTAATTTGCATGCTCATTGGATTCGATCAGCTTTTAAGTGGTATGATTATCTTGCTGCTATTTTTATTCCTTCATTAGGAAATGTTGATATCATGACTAAAGTAAATGCTTTAACTAATTTTACACAGAAGGCTCTAATTGATGTAAAGCATGCTGTAGAAGAAATCAATGTTGAACAAACGCTTATGAGAAAAGCAGTGCTTCAAAATAGGATGGCTCTTGATTTTATTACAGCTGCTCAGGGAGGGACTTGTGCTATTATTAAGGTAGAATGTTGTGTGTTTATACCAGACTTGTCTGCTAATATTTCTCAAGCTGTGGATGATATGCAAAAGCAAATTAAAAATATGGATTCTCCCACACCTTTCTTGCCAGCACAATGGTTTGATTGGTTTAAAAGTGACTGGTGGAAGCATGCTCTGGTGATTGTCATAATAATTTTGATCCTGATTTGTATGGCCCCTTGTATACTCTCCTGTTTGTCCGAATTCTTGATGCAACGGATGCTTGCGTTTAGCCGAATTCATCGGCAATAATGGCGGGATGTTCTGGACCTGGATGCATCTGTCATTATTTAAAAATTAAAAAAGGGGGAGTTGCAGGGGGCCACTCATGACCTGAGGGCTGCCGAGCACATAAAATGGGCCTAAACTCCCAGAATGTGGGGCGCCAGGCTCTGAGGTTGGGACTGCCGAGCACAGAAACTGGGCCTAAACTCCCAGAGTGCGGGGCGTCAGGCTCTAAGGCTGATTGAGCTAAGACAATCTCTGTCCCGCCACCCCTTTGTTAGAAAAACAGCAGGTGCATTTGGAGTCCGAAAAACATCTTAATGCCATTGAGTTATTAAGAACTAGGGCTTCTGGAAAAAGAGATACAATCGGCCACAAGTTAGTGATCTTTGTCTGAAAGAACAATCACTTGAGCTAATGATACACGAGTCATGATGTTAGCCTAAAGGAACAATAATATTAGTCTATGATCTTAGCTTTTGGGGATCAGACAATCTTGGTGTATGGAACAGTAAACAATGATAATGATTTTAGTGCACACCATTAATGTACCCTGAAAAAGAATACCTGTGCCTATGTGCAAGAATGCACAAGGTAGTCACTTGAATTTGTATAAATTAACTGCCTGAAATAAACTCGATGTCCACTCTTGACCTAGCGTCTTGCGGGCTAGAGTGAGATCCTCTCAACCCCACCTTTTAGTCTTGTCTTTCTTTCCTCAGTCCTGCAGCACAGGTTTCTGGACCTGATCGATTGTCGGCTGGCTCCGACACTTTACTAGATATTCTGGCTAGGACTTCTAGTAGTGTAATTTAGTACTTGTGAAAATGAGCTTCTTTTTCTTATTACTGGACCAGAAGAAAATCTTCCTGTAAGTTAACATTGAAATTGAAATAAATCATGGGTTTTTCATATATGGCTTTTTTATGCTTACTTACATTCTATCTAGAGCGAATTTAAGGATATTTTTATAAAGATGTTAAGATCAGACCTGTCTATAATTTTCCTACATATTTTGAGATTGTTATTTTTGAATTCTTTGTTTTTTAAAGGGATGACATCACACATATTCATTTGTGTAAGTTAAATAATATTTATCTATCAGGACTAAATCCAACTTAACTATAGTTTATAATACTTATAATATGCAATGAATTCAGGTTGCTAACATTTATTTAGAAGGGAATTTACACATAGTGAAAGAAAAATTTACATTGTAGCTTGAGGGTACATTTATTTATTTAAAAATTTTATCACTGATTTTGAATTGGCGTATGTTTAAAGGAATTTATTTCTTAATAAAGAATATAATATTTGGTAGAACTGGATTTACTACAGTTTACTGATACAGAACATAGCTATTATTTACAATTAGTGCACAAGACACTTGCCTTAAAATGCCGTATTATACTAACAATGTCAACTGTTTCAGGACTGAGAAAAGTATTGCTTCCTAAAATATTTTACCCGGTCTCTTCCACCCCAAACTACATATACTGTTATATCTTTGTTTTTTGATTGGTTGTTTCTTTGTCCCTTAATGGAGGCAATGCTTACTGAACCCAGGATCTTGTGCATAAGTTTATATATCAACAACATTTTGGAACACTTAACAGAAACCCCAAGAGTATGGATTATAAAAATGTCAAGAAAATTTATTACTTCTAGGGAATGATAAACCTCTGAGTGGTAGAATGGCAAAAATAAACATTTGTAAATATACAATAAGATTGTCTCTTTTGCAATTTTAATGTAGAATATTAAATTACATTTGTTTCACTTATAGAACTGAACTACAAATTAAAAAAAAAATTCTTCCCTTTGGGATATCTTCAATTTGATTGATTATTTTAATCTAATTTTATTTCATATATATTAACCATTTATATATAAACATACCAAATAAACTGATATTTATTCTTCTCATGTTTTGCATATAGAGCTACTTATTCTAAAATACACATATAAATGCCTATTTCCATTTCCAAATCAAATTATATTTCACTTTAATTACAAATGATGATGAAATAGTTATACATTTCTGTACAGGTTTTACACAAATTTCACTGTAAATTACAAAACTTAAAAATTATTTTATACATTTTCTGCATTATTTATACTCTGTTCTCAAATCTGTTATAAATTTGTGGACAAATGGAGATTGGTTTTATTTCATAGACCCAAATATTTAATTGTTTAAAAGATTTTATGGGGAAAATATTTGCAAATCACACTATAAAAATAAGTATCCAATATGTTTCATTTTAACTGGGTGAATGAGAAATAAACACTGGCTGAACGTTACACTTGAGTTGCTGGGAGACCAGTTGTTTTGTGATGTCACAGCTACTCAAGTTGAGAAACATTGTGAAGGTCCAGCAATTTATCTGTGCAGGCCTGCCAAAGCAGCATTTTAAGCTGCATTGCACAAAATCATGCAGATTAGAAAAGTAGCTGTAGAAAAAGTTATTTGACATGGCACATATTTCTTCAGAAATTCAAGATGTGTCTTTTAAAGATGGAACAACTGGTTCAGGAAACTCTGGTAGATCTCTATTGTGTGATCAAACATTCTCTGGGGACTTGGACGTGAGGTCTATGTTTGAAGAAAATGCTTTTTAGACTTTGTCTTTAGAATCCTTGTTTTAAACACCATGTAACACACATTGTGTCTCTGAACCAGATTAAGATAATCATTTTCATTCTCTGACATTTCCATAAAAACTCTTGAAAATGCCTGGGAGTGACCAATTTAAACCCATCTGGTTGGAAGATAATGGATCTTTCATTGTGATTGATGAAGATGTCTTTAAGAAGGAAGTTTTGGAAAGAAAGGCTCCTTTCAGAATATTTGAAACTGGAAGTATGAAAAGTTTACTTAGACAGCATTACCATTATGGGTTTAGGAAAGTACGGCAGAATTTTCAAACTTCTGCTGTCTAGCTGACTTTCTGGCTGAAGAAAAAGGAGTCTCTGTTTTAAGCAAAGTATTCAGAAATTTTAGTTACCACTTGGTAACTTATATATAAAATTTTATTTTGTTTATCAATCAATGGTAATATAAATATAAAGCTAGATTTTGAAAATTTTATAAAACTGCTAAGGCTAAAATCCTTTACTTTATCTAAAAAATGAGGACAGTACATTAAGTAGTCAATATTATGAGAAACTTCGCTTGCAACTTGGAATCTTTCCAGAAATCTTAATAAAGGTATTAAAGCTGCTTTTAAAAAGTGGCATTGACCGTTACTGCAATTGCTAACTTCTTAAATTTGATGAGTATACTATTTAAATGTGTAGTTTCCAAATAAGGAACTTCAAAAAAATCGTCAGTAATGTTCATATTTTGATGATATTATCTTTGCATAGAAAACGTGGAATCTGAGCTTTTATAGGTTAGGCTTATTCTAGACTTGTATTTTGGTTTAAAATATTACTAAAATATTTCTCCTTTGGTTGTAGCTGCATTTCTATTATAATCCAAATTTTAAACGAGGCTGTCCTCAGCTTTTAGTGAGAATAAAAATAAGAGTTGGGATTAAAAATTCCTCTCTGGTGTCTTCATTGGCTGAAGATTTCAACAAGAAGCACTATAAGCAGGGTGTAATGTGGATAATCATATTTCAGGTTTTGTGGCTGACACTAGTGGAGAAAGTGAATTTTTACCGTCTGCAAATTTAAACATGCCTCTAATAAGAAAGCCCTCTACTAGCCACATAATTGGTGATAAAACTACCCCGATCAGAGGTGATTTTTCTCCTCCATCGTCAATTTCAGTTAGACCACCATAACAAAGTGCAGTGGATCAATGAGCTATTTTAAATCAGTTTACCATAGTCCACGGGCACATTCAAAACAGCTACAATGAAACAAATGGCCATGTGATTAACTCCATTACAACTACAATTTGTACTTCTCAGTACCGAATCGTCTCTCCCATACAGAGGAATTATTTTGGACTGATGGTGGAGCCTTATAGTTTTCCAAAAAGATATCACAACATATCTGCCAATGAAGGTCGTTTTTGTAAACTTTAACCTGTGAGCAACCCACGGTTTCCAATAACAGTGATAGCTGATACATCAGCTACCTCTCTTTCAAGGCCAACTCATCAGCCATCTGCAGTTTATGAACGACATCCTAATTACAACTGATTTACCAAAGGACTACAAGATTATGCAAGATAACAAAGATTAAAATTGATGTTGGCAAATGTCGACAACTATCTGCAATTTTCTTATTTGAACAATAAACATAGATGTGTACCTGTATTAATCTTTTTTTTTAAACAGTGTTAAGAGTTAAATGGGAGACTTAGTTACTATTTAAAGAAAAAAGAGATATTTGATTTACATGATCATTTGATGGAACAATATGGGAGTTAATTTAGATAACTTCTTGTAAGGAAGAAGAGAAAATGGAAGAATTTGGAAAAAGACTAAAACATGGAGAGGGGAAAAGTACTAAGTGGTTTCTGGTTCACCCTGGAAAATATTAAAAGTGTTAAGTTAGGATGGGTTGGAACAGAAGATAAATGCAGGAACCAGCCCAGGGTTCATGGTCTCTATTATGTCATCCCTGAAATCATAAAGGTCACATGATGTAGTCTCAGATGGCACATTCAGCATGTGGTAGAATTTAAGAAGTAATTTTTTTTATGGTCTTCTTTGTGTTGTTCTCAAAGCATTCCAATTGGTGCTTTAATTTTTGCCCTCAAGAATCTATACTATATTTTCTAGTCGATACTTTATTTTGCATTTATTTTCCAGCCAAAGGCAAGCTTACGTCATCTTGGTGGCTCTTAATGCCTTTCCAACTCTAAGCCCACAAAATCAACTTTGTTTAGTCATTTCTTTCTACATCTGGCATCTGCCTTCCTTGGTATATCTTTATGTTTCACTGTATCTTGAGATACATCCAGGCAAATACTTGTCAACTGTGTTAGCTGCTACCTCACCACTTTTGATCCAGCTCACCCTTGGCCTTTGGGTGTCCTCCTTTTACCTACTTAGACTTTGCCAGCCTCAGTACAGAAACTACCTTCTTCAGATGTTTTCTGTCTATCCGCCTTTACTTGTCTAGCTTGGATACCAGCACAGTAAGCACAGCACATGCCACAGGATGCATTTTAGAATTTAGTGAATGAAAAATACATGTTTACTTTAAGCAAAATCTACTTTACTGAAACAACAAATCTCTCATGGTTTTCAAACTATTTCATTATGGTCTTTACTCTTCACCACAATCTAGCTCTTTTCTTAGCCCAAGGACTAGTCACTCAAGATAGTATGTGGAGGTAGGTACAGGAGACAAAGTATTATTTTCTTCTTAATTCATGCCTCCAGAGGGTTAAAGCATTCCATTCATATTTGCTGGATTTTTTCCTGTGTCTTCATCAACCACCCAAACCAAAATAGCTGATTCAATTCCCCATACTAATAACTATAATGACTCCTAATTAAGTTACTTCTTAGAATCAGAGCTTTGTCCAGAAGAGACAGTGCTATTGCAAACATTTAATGCAGGTTTATGCAACCCACATAACATGTGCCCCTTCTAACCTTAACACAGATAGTATCTAAGAGGTACTAGATCCTTGGTTGGGGTGGTCATATTCAGTAATCAAATTGCAATCTAAAATGTGTAGACTAGAAAGAGGTGAGGGTGGTGGAATTATAAATTTGTCCAAATGCATGAGTACCAAATTTCTGCAGATATTAGGAAATATATAATATTCATTGCAGACTTTGACTATTTCCCATTAATTTAAAATAAAAGGTGAATCATTTTCAGAATGTGAAATGCCCTGAAATGCTGGAAAAATTGTAGGCAACGTCAGGGTGTCTACGGCTTCTGCTCATAATCATGCAGAAATTCTCAGCTGATAAGACTGGAATGGCAACATTGACTCCTGAAAACATGTCACCAGTTGTGAAGAAAATTTTGATAATCTGCAGAAAGGGCAAATGGGCCAGGGAAAGCTCTTACAACATCCCACCAATATGTCCTTTACCAAGTGAAGAAAAGAGATCACTTGCAGCAGGAGATCTGTGCCTGGACAACAGTGGTTGTTCCTACAACAGAAATATCAAGCTTTTAAGTTTGTCAGTTCAACTCTGATGGTGGCTATGTTCTTGCTTACATTAGCAGTCTGGGGTTCAGATGGGCTGGTTCAGCAGCTAGTTTCCAGCTCCCATATCAGACAGTGGGTCTTACCGTGATCTTCTGAACAAGGTTTTATACTGAAAAGTCAAAAGCTACAGTATAATTTCAAAATTAGAATTCCTAAACAAGAATATTGTTTGCCCAACTGTAGTTTTCTACCTGGGAAAAGCTTGACTATTGGCAAAAGTACAAAAGTTGGCTGATACTTTGAAAACTATTCTCTGAGCTCTGCCCACAGAACTCTTCCCACTAAATACTACAAATCTGTCTACCACTGTGTATGTGTGTGATGATGGATTATAAGCAGCAACTAAGTATGTCTTAGTTGAGTCATCAGTGAATTATTATTCTGCATCTGGCAGAATCTCTGTGAATTAAGAGTTTCATTGAGCCATCTGATTTTCTTCTGATCAGGGAGAGGAATATTATATTTCTCCCAGTATACTAATTGTTAAATGTTCATTGAATCCCGAGCTGATGCTTGGGCCTAGCCAATGAACCCTTGAATTTGACTGATGCATATACATTCTCCAGTCCCCAGAGCCCAACACAGGACCGTGTCTCCTTTTTAATTTAAGTTTATGTTTAATTTCTATTTTCTTCTATTTCTTATTGTTGATACATCTTATTTTGGCTTTGATCACCCCTTGACTAATTTAAAGAGAGTGAACCACTGACTTACTCCCGTTCACCTAGAAATTGCAATTACCTATTTTCCTTGTACTACCTGGAATAGAGTGAGCATAGACAACATTTTGAAAGCCGTCCTCAGTCCTAATAATGCAGATCTTTTACACTTCTTTGCCCAGCACATGAGCAAGAATTTTTGTTGTGGATCTCAGGGATTTCCTCACATCCCCTAATGCAACCATGAGAAAACACCACATTGTTTTCCAAAATCAAGTCTTTGTCAGTATTGCATTCCCATTGGAAAACAGTTAAGAATTTTAGGAGTTCTGAGATTTTACCATGCTGAGATTTTTAGCAACCTCACATGTTCATTTCTTACAGATGCTGTCGGGGAGATGAGACCATCGGTCAGAGACAGTGAACTTTATCACTCACAGTAAGAGCAGCCAGTTTTAAATTTGTATCCATTCCCTAATCTCAGATGAATACACAGTGTGAAATTTTGATGCCTACAGAAGCAGTGGGCTGTTAACATGAAGAAATTTAAAGGCATGCTAAAACACTAACTTTATTAGTATCTTTATGTATAATTTATTAGAATCACTTATTTATGAGTATCTTTACCTAGGATAAGTATATCATGACTCAAGTTTACTTGCTGCAGAAGCAATCATGAGAAATGACATGGGAATATGTGAATATAGACTTTCCATTTTTCCTTCTGCTTCTATTGAAATATAATTGGTGTAGAATATTGTGTAAGTTTAGGTGCACAGGATAGTGATTTGATTTACAAGTATCATGAAATAACTATCATAGCAACTTTAGGGAGAATTCATTATCTCATTTAGATACAATATTAAAGAGATACAATTTGCCTTTTGGTTGTGATGAGAAACTTAGGGTCTACTCCCTTAACAACATTGATATGTAACATAAAGCAGTATTAATTGTAATTTTCATGTTACTCTGGGGCATCCCTAGGACACATATATTTTATGACTGGCGATTGGTAGCTTTTAAGTGCATTAATGAAATCCTCCTTTCCAAACCCCTGCCTCTGTTAGCTACAAATCTAATTTTTTTCTTAAACTATGTTTGTTTTTGAAGTGTACTTTAATCTATAAACTGTTTTAGTTCCTCTTAAACAACGTGCTTTTTTCTATTTGTAGTACATTTCAAACTGATCACTGAAATATATCTAGTTATGATATGTTGCTATTTAAAGATATTTCATAGTTATATACTATTTCCCATACAGCACATTTCTTGCCCCTGACTCATTAAATTTTCAACTGGAAAGTTTTCTCTCTTAATTTTCGTCAAGTATTTCTTTTTCTTCACACCATTTCCCTCCATCTTGTGAACAACCTGTTTCTTTGTATATCTATATCTCCTTTTCTGTTGTGGTATGTTCATTTCTTTTAAATTCCAAATATGAGTAAAATCATACAGCATTTTTCATTCTGTTTCTGACTTATTTCACTTAGCATAATACCATCTTGGTCTACCCATTTGTTGCAAATTAAGAAGTTATTCTTTTTATAGCTGAGTAATAACCCATTGTATTTTTATCTGTGGTTGTGCATATATATATATATATATATATATATATATATATATATATAAATATAGATAAGTCTATAATATATAAAAATAAAAAATATAGATTTGTAGATATATATACTATAAACACAAATTTTCTTTATCCATCATCTATTGATGAACAATAAATTTGCTTCTATATCCTCTCTATTGTAAATAATGCTGCAGTGAATATATGTTTGAATTTATCTTTTCTAGTTATTGTTTTTATTTTCTTGAAATAAGTATCCAGATATGGAAATGTTGGATTATATTTCATTCTTTATTTTTAGATAAAACTGCATACTGTTTTCCACAGTGGCAGCACAAATTTACATTCACTTCAGCAGTGCATCAGGGTTTTTTTTCTTACATCCTCACCAACACTTATCTTTTGTATCTTTTTTGATAATATTCATTCTGACAGGACTGACATAAAATCTTTTTGTGTTTTGGACTTGCATTTTTCTGATGGTTATTGATGTTTACCAGTTTCTTATGCCTGTTGACTAACTTTCCCCACTGTATATTCATTTTTTGTAATGGGCTAAATGACCATAACTGTCTGATTTCAATTTCAGACATTCTTTGTGTTAAATTATTTTCTTTTTTGTGTGCACTACCATATTCCTTTTATTACTGTAGCTTTGTATTATAGTTTTAAATAAGGGAAAATGATACATCCTCTTTCTTCTTTGTCAAATATGACTCTGTTTATTCTTTGTTTTCTCTTCTTTTCTTTTCTTTTTTTTGTGATTTCAACACTTTTGTGTTTACATGTAAATTTTAGAATTCTTTATTGTAAATTCAGAAAATGCCCTTGGTATTTTGATAGGCACTGAATTTAATTTATGTATTTTCTTGGCTAGTACTGTCATTTAAACAATATATTTTTCCTCATCAATGAACACAGTGTAACCTTTCATGTGTTTGCATTGTCTTCAATTTCTGTTATAAATATTTTATAGTTTTCTGTGTACAGGACTTTTACCTCCTTGGATGGATATATTTCTAGCTTTTGCTTTTTGTAATGCAACTGTAAATGAGAGAATTCCCTCACTTTCTCTATCTGTTAGCTTGTTGTTTGTGTACAGAAATGCAAGATTTCTGTATGTTAATTTTACATGCTGAAATTTTACCAAATGCATTGATAAGCCCTAGTAGTTTTGAGGTGCAATCTAAAGGATTTCTGTTTAAAGTATGTCATCTGCATACAGATACTTTTACTCCTATTCTAAATTAGCTGTATTATATTTAAATTTATTTTGGATAGCTATGACTAGAATTTCCAATAGTACACTGAATAAAAGTGGTAAGAGTGAGCATTCTTGTCTTCTTACTGCTCTTACAGGAGATGCTTTCAGCTTTTAATCAGTGAGGGTCATGTTAGCGAGTTCTTGTCATATATGACATTAACTGGGTTGAGGTATGTTTCCTCATGCCCAATTTGAGGAGAAATATAATCTTAAATAGTTGATGAATTGTCAAAAAATTTTATGACTCTATTAATGTGACTATATAATTTTTATACTTTAATTTGTAGTGTGGTGTATCATACTGATTAATTTGTAGGTAGTGAATCAATTTTGCATCCCTGGATTAAAATTGACTTTATCATAATATATAATCCTGTTAATGTATTTTTTGCTTTGCTAACATTTCAGTGATGCTTTTACATCAATGCTTATCGGTAGTATTTTACCTGTAATTTTTTGAGGTATTTGTTCCAGTTTTAGTAGTAGTGTGATACAGAAAGTTGGGGTAGGAAGCCTTCCTTCTTCTGCAAATTTTTGAAATTCTCAGAGAAGTATAGGTGATAGGTCTTCTCTAAATGTTTGGCAAAATTCACCTGTGAAGTTGTCTAGGCCTGGAATTGTGTTTCTTGGGAGATTTTGTTTAATTATTTATTCAATTTCATTAGTGGAAATCTGTTCATATTTTCTATTTCTCATTCCATTCTGGAGATTATGTCTTTCTCAGAAATTGTATATTTCTTCTAGTGTTTCCATTTTATTTACATATAATTTCTTATATCTTCTTATGATGATTTGTATTTCTTTGATATAAGCTGTAACTTCTCATTTATTTCTGAGCTTATTAATCTGTACTCTTTTTTTCTCATGAATCTGGTTAAAGTTTATCAATTTTATTTATCTTTCAAAAGCCATTAGTTAGTTTGATTGAATGTTTCTATTTTTAATCATTATTTTATTTATTTATGTTCTGACCTTTCAGCTGTCTTTCCTTCTACTAACAATTTTATTCTTATTTTGCTACATCATTTATTTGTAAGATTATGTTATAAGGGAGAGATGTTTCTTATTTGTATAAGTGGGATTATTTTGCTATAAGCATCCCTATTAATACTGCTTTTGCTATACCCCATGGACTTTGTTTCTGTTGTCATTTTTCTGTATATATATTTCCTTTGATTTTTACTGCAATCCATTAGTTGTTTAATATTGTATGATTTGTCCTCCACATTTTACTATTTTTGTTAGGTTTTTACATTTACTAAATTTCTATTCTCACAGAATCCATACATTTCTTCTCAAAACAAGGAGAATAATAATAAAATTTATACAAAAATAGAAAGAACCAAATTTTCTAAAATTATCATTGAAAAATGAACAATGCTGTAGGTATTATCCTCCCTGTGTTTATAATGTACTACAAAGCTACAGTAATCAAAACATCAATATATATCACTAAAAGAGACACATAAATCACTGGAACAAAATAAAGAGTTCGAAAATGAACCCACACACATATGGTCAATTAGTCTACAATAAAGGAGGCAAGAGTATACAATGGAAAAAAGGCAGTCTCTTCAACAAGTAATTCTGGGAAAACTGGACAGTACAAGTAAAAGGAAGACGTATGAGCACTTCCTTCCATAGAATACAAAATAAGATAAAAATGGATCAATTTCCTTATTGTAAAACCTGAAACTATACAATTTCTGATCAAAAACATGAGAAGAATTGACTTTGAGATAAATCATACCAATATTTCTTGGTGATCTGTCTCCTAAGTAAAAAAAAAAAAAAGGAAAGGAAAATTATCAATAATAGTTTTAAGTTTACGTAGGAGAAATTAGATGTACTACATGATACAGTGATTCTACTTCTTGTATATGTGTGAAGTGCAAAAGCTTTTGCAGTGTAAAGGAAACCTTCTAGAAGACGTATGACAACATACAGAATAGAAGGAATAATTTCAGTCAATGAGAACAAAAAGGTGTTAATATCCATAATATATATGTACCAAATTAGTCCCAATATTTTAAAACACAGGCCTCAACATTTTAAGGATCTTCATGGAAAATTTTCAAAATCAGATATGAGGATGATTTACATTCACATAAAAAGAAACATAACGTTGCTATTCATTAGGAAATCGTAAATCACAACCAGAATGAAATATGATCCACAGCAACCAAAATGGCTATTTAAAAAGACTTCAAATGACAAACATTAATAAGAATGTCGATAAAAGGGAACCCAGGTACACTGTTGGTGGAAACATAAATTGATAAACCCACTATTATAAAAGTGTAAACAGTGAACAGAAAACTATAAATAGAAGCAATATATGTCGCAGCAATTCCAGTTTTTGACATAAATCTGTAAAAACATGAAAACATTAACTTTAAAGGATATATTACCCCCATTGTTCTTAACATCTTCATTTAAAATAGCCAAGGATAGATGCACAACTCAACTGCCCATCAACATATGATTGGCTGAAGTAGATGTGAGATATAGATAACATAATAAATACTTAGTCATTGTCATATCAAAAAATAAATTTCTTCCATTTGAAAAAATGTGACTGGACCCAAAGTGTGTTGTACATATGAAAATAAGTCATATGGAGAGAAACACTGTAAGTTATCACTTATATGAGGAAACTAAAGATATAAGAGAAATAATCATAAAGAAACAGGAACAGAATCACTTATATATGTGCAGTGCACCAAGTAGTGGTTTTGTTTCAGGACAGACAAGAAGGATGGTGAAGACAGAAATATGCAAGCTACCAGTTGTAAATTAGAGAAACAACAGGGCTATATTTTCAGCACAGAGAAATATTTTAATAATTTAAATGATTTTAAAGAGATTATAGGCATATATTTTAGTAAAATGTTCATGCATGTGGGAAAAACAATGAACAAAATAACCCAGGAAAATAAAAATATTTTGTAGTAATATGACATTAAGGGAGGTGATTTGTTCACTTTCTTTACTGTTCTTATAGTGTCCTAATTAGAATTTAAGCTTTTAAATGAAAAATATATACTTTGACAAAAGTGACATATGTTTAAACTATCTTTGTCTCTCCCCTTAAATTTACAGTCAGTAAAAGTTCACATCTCAACAAAAATAACTACAACACAAAACAATACTCCAGAAAGAATGTGTAAAGCTGAAGTTTGGTGGGCTAAAACACATAAAGAAGGCTCAACTGAGGGAAGAGCAGTTTAGGTGCCTGCAACCAAGGCCCACTGACTAGGGTGTCTGAGCCCACAGGCTTAGAGAACCCAGGAGAAACAGAGTCTCAGTGGTTCACACAGCTTCGGCATCCAACTGCACCAGCAATCATGGTCACAGGTAACTTGGAGGGAGCCACAATGGAGAAAGAAATTCCATCCTTCAGACACTCAGACATTCATGACACTGTCCTAACTCCCCATTCAGATTGGTGGAGACAAGTTATCTTGCAAAATTGGATATGGGAAAGGCACTTGCCTGATTCCAAATACCCACCTGTCTTTACACCTTTCCTCAATGTATAAACTGAGTCTCAAGGGATATCAGATAAAAGGAAGGGTTCACCATGCCAGTGACAGCAGTGGCATTAACTACCAGAGAATTCTAAGAAGTGACAATGAAAGCACATCTTTTATGCAGACTGTAGAGACTGGAAAGTGCCATTTTGAAATATTATCAGAGGTAGCTCAGGTAAATAAAACCAAAAATTGTGCAATATTGCAAACTACCAGAAAACAAAAGCAAGGGCTCCAACTCCAAAACTATTATTTAGTGTCATCAGAGCAATAATTTACCAAGATCATGACCAATCACAGTAACATTATACTGCACGCACACACATAGATACACAGGCATAGACACCGAAACAGACAAAGACACACAAAAATACACACACGCACACACACACACAATGTCAACCCTGCAGCAAACAAACTTATAGTCATGGTATATTGCCATATAATTAATAGAGAATCCCAATAAGTGTCATACAGTAACTCAATACAAAAACAAAATTCAGATAGCAGTTTAGTGAGTTTATCAATAAATTAAATGCTGATAAGTAATACATTACCAAAGAGACTGGAACTAAAAAATATCCAAACAATATTGGAGGACCAGATGAAGTTAATATCTGAGATAGATGAAGCATGCAACAGGAAGCATTGGGAGCAGACTGCCTTTGTGGAAGTGAGTTTAGCAAACTCACCATTACAAAACTAAAAATGATAGAGGAGCGCAGAGATACAAGATATTAAAAAGTGAGGAAATTCTACATTAGCCATCAGACTTCTTCAGGAAATGCACTTTAGAGTGAAATCCTGGAGGGAGAAGAAAATTAGAAGTTAGCTGATGGTTTATTTAAAGAAGTAATAGTTGATAACTTCCTGAACTTGTGTAAGGAACTGATATACAAGTCCATGTGCCAACAAAACACCAATAACTTTAAGGCAAAGAGAACTCCTTCAAGATACGTCATATGCAAATTGGCTAGTCAATGACAGAGTAAAATTTTAAAGGCAGCCAACATATGTTATGATAAGCTACAAAGGAACCCCATTAGACTTTCAGCAGATTACTCAGCAGAAAACATCGGCCAACGGTAAATTAAATGGCATTTTCAAACTACTGATAGAAGAAATCTCTCACTCAAGAATACTCTATCTTGCACAGTTATCACTTAGATACAAAGTGAAAATACTTTACCAGACAAACAAATCCTGAATGAGATGAAAAAAAATAAAACTGAGACACCTTACACGGGGTTCAGAAAAGAGCTCTTCTAATAAATTTAAAATGGCCAAAATATGCAAAACGAACAAAATGCTAAGCAGACACCACGAGAAATTTGCAACTGTTTCTTTGGGTATTTTCTTAAATGCTACTATACTTTATGGATTAAAGAGAGAAAAATTGGAAATCAGGGGCAATATATATATATACATCAAACTGGTAACAAGTTCACAAGAGTAAAAGAAATTATTTGAGAGAGTAATCATAAAAGATAATGAGTAAAAATAAATCAATATTAAAGGAAACTGCTATCAGTGGAAAAAGGACTAAATTATACATGAGATGTTTTATTTTTATTTGAAGTATATTAGATGTGCTATATTGTGTAGTTTCAGATGTACAGCATAGAGATTCCAACATCTTTGTGGATTATATTGCATTATAAATTATTACAATACTTTTAACATTCAATTATTATAAGTTATTTTGAATAATTCCCTGATCTATACAGATTATATTGTTGCTTCTCTCCTTTATGTATACTACATTATATCTCTCAATATCGTACCATAAAATTGTCCTTCCCTTCCACTTTGGTAAACATAAATTTTTTCCGTATCTTTCATTCTGTTTCAGTCCTTCCTATCTAGTCTATCTATCTTCCATGTCTCTATCAATCAATCAATCTATCTGCCTATCTATCTATTTATTTATCTACCATGTGTCTGTGTATCTATCCTTCTATTTATCTGTCATCTATCAATAGATATCTATAGATAGATGTACATAGATATTTGTTATTCTTAAAATTCTACATATAAATTATATTACATACTTTTGTCTTTGTCTAAGTTTCTTCACTAAGCACAATATTTACTAAGTCCATTCAGGATGCTGAAATAGCAATGTGTTATACTTTCTCATGGCTGACTAATATTCCATTGCATATTTATAGAATCATCATATCTTCTTAAGTCCATACTCTACTGTGGACCCTTGGATTCCTTCCCAGTCTTGCATGATAATAACAGTGCTGTTGTGAACATTCGTTCTTCTCAATTTAGGGATCTTTCCTCAGATTTTTCCTAGGAGAAGAATTAGTGTTTCATATGGTAGTTCTGTTTTAGGTTTTAAAGAAATCTGAATACTGTTTTCCATAGAAGCTTTATCAATTTACATTCCTACAAAGTGTATACAAGAGATTTCTTACCTCCACATCGTCTCCAACTTTCCATTTGTAGACTTTTTGATAATAGCCGTTTGACCAGTGTGAAGTGTTACCTCATTGTGGTTTTGATTTGCAATTACCTAATAATTAGCAAAGTTGAGCATTTTTATCACCTGACCATTACTCATCTGTAAGTTTTCTTTGGAAAATTATTAACTCAGTTACTATGCTCTTATTTTTGATTGGGATTTTGCTTTTCAAATTGAGTTGTGTAACCTAAATCCATGTTACATCTATTAACCTACATCTATTAAACCCTGGTCACTTGCATTGTTTGCCAAAATGTTCTCCAATTACACAAGCAGTGTTTTCATTTCATTCATTGTGTCCTTAGCTGTGCAGAAGTTTTCAAGTTTGTTTAGGTCTCACTTGCTTATTCTTGCTTTTATTTCTTTTGCCTAGGAGACTGATAAAAGAAAATATTTCTATGATATATATCCAATAGGGTATCACCTACATTCACTTCTAGCAGTTTTATACTATCAGGTCTTACATTTAGGTCGTTAATACACTTGTAGTTTATTTTTGTATATGATGTCAGGGAATGCTCTCATTTCACTGTTTTGCATGTAGATGTCCAGCTTTCACAACACCATCCATTGACGAGACTTTCTTTCCTCCATTGTATACTTTTGCCTTTTTTATCATAGATTCATTGCTCATAGGTGTGTGGAATTGTTTCTAGGTTCTCTGTTTTTATTGATTATATCTTTGTGCCAATGCCATGGTGTTTTTATTACTGTAGGTTTGTAGTAGAGTAAGGTACCTGGGAGGGTTATATCTCCAGATTTGTTGTTTTTTTAAGATCATTTTGGCAATTTTTAATGATTTAATATAAAACTTAGAGTTATTTTTTCTGCTTCTTTGGAAAATTCTACAACTTCATAACATTATTTGCACTAAATCTGTAGGTTTCTTTGTGTAGTACGGCCATGCTAACAATATGAACTCTTTCAATCCAAGAGCAGAAGACATCTTTCTATTTCTTTGAATCATTTTTAAATACTTTGTTAATTTTTTATAATTTTCAGTGTGTGGATCTTTCACATATGTGGTTACATTTATTCTAAGATATTCCAGGGAATGGAATTTTATATAGTATTTCTTTCAACGTCCATTTTAGGATATCTCATGATTAATGTGTAGAAATGCAAGAGACTTCTTTACATTAATCTTGTACCCTGCTCCCTTGCTGAAATTATTTATTATTCATAACAGTCAGTGTGGGGCCCTTAGGACTATCTGTGTAGATTGTTATGCCATCATTATTGGTGACAATTTTGCTTCTTTCTTTCCAATTTGTGTTTCCTTTACTTCTTTTTCTTTCCCTTTTCCTTTATTGTATTACTATGAAACAGAAGGGGTGAGAATAGGAGTCCTTGTCTTGTTCCTGAATTTACCCAGGAGGCTTTCAGCTTATACCCCTGAGTACTATAATTTGCTATAAATGGCCTTTACTATGCTGAGAGATGTTCCCATTATACTCACTTTCGTGAGAGTTCTGGTCATGAATGTATGTTGAATTGTGTCAAATCCTTTTTCTCTCTGTATTGACAAGGTCCTGTGGAATTTTTTCTTCCTTTATTAGATAAGTGTCACGCTGATGGAGTTGTGTATGTTGAACCATCCTTGTGACTCTGAAAGGAATCCAACTGATCATCGTGTATAATCCTTTCTATGTATTGCTGGATTAATTTGCTCATGTTCTTTTGAGGATTTTTGAATGTATATTCATCAAGGATATTGGCTTTTCATTTTCATTTTTTCTTTGTTGTGTCTTTGGATTTGTTATCAGGGTAATGGTGGCCTCATAGAATAACATTGGAAATTGTCCTTCTTCCTTCATTTTTTGAAATAGTTGGGGGGAAAGAGGTTTTAGTGAAGGCATCCAAGCATTTTGTTCCTGGGGTGTTTTTAAAATTATACATTTTATTTAACTAATACTGATTGCTCTTTTCAAGTTTTCTGTTTTCTCTTTATTCAGTGTTGGTAGGCTGCACGTATCTAGAAATGTGTCCATTACTTTTAGGTCATCCAATTGGTTGTCACATAACTGCTCATAGTGATTTCATAATCTTTTTTTGCATTTCTGTAATAAAAGATATTATTTCCACTTTTTCATTTCTTATTTTGTTTTGGTCCACTCTGTGTATTTCTTGAAAAGCCTGGCTAAATGCTTTCCAGTGTGTTAATATTTTTAAGAAAAAATTAGCTCATGTTTATAGGAATTTCAACTAATTTTTTGATTTATATTTCATTTATTTTCAACCTACTAATTAAAGATTTCTCATTCTAATGCCTTTGGGATTTTTTTGTTCTTATTTCTAGTTGTTTTGGGTGGTATGTTTGGCCCATTGTGTGAGATTTTTCTTCTTTGTAGAAGACCTTAATTGTTCTAAGCTTCCCTCATAGTTTTGTCTCTGCTGTATCCCATACATTTTATGAAGCTGTGTTTTCATTGTAATTTGTCTATATGTATGATATTATTACCTCT
Organism: Vicugna pacos; assembly: GCF_048564905.1. Lineage (NCBI taxonomy): Eukaryota > Metazoa > Chordata > Mammalia > Artiodactyla > Camelidae > Vicugna > Vicugna pacos. The sequence goes on from NW_027328734.1 coordinate 2,745,024, forward strand.
TTAATTTATTCATTGACCTTGTTTTATTTTATTATTTTAAAGCATGTGGTTTAATCACATGTTTGTGCATTTTTTTTCTTCTTTCTAGAGTTGATGCATTATTTCATGATTATGTGTGTGGAAAAATACTTGCTGTAATATATATTTGCTTAAAGTTCCTGAGGCACTTTTCATGACATAATTTGTGGTTAATTCCTTATATAACATCCTGTGTACACTTGAAAAGTTTATGTGTTCTGCTTTTCTGATGCAGTGTCCAATATCCCAGTTAGGTTCAAATGATCAAATATAATATTGAGACCTCTATTTCCTTACAGATATTCTTTCTGGATGATCTGTCTATCAGAATAGTGAGGCATTAAATTCATCTACTATTATTGTTTTATAATAAAATGATTCCTTCATGTCTACTAATATTTCTTAATATTTTAATTATCTATGGTGTTGGGTCTATATATAAATTAATGAGTGTAATACTCTATTTTTATATTGATCTCTTTTTCATTATATAGTCTCATATATATCTTTCATTGTGGCCCTTAATTTGCAACATACTTTGTATGAGTGGAGCATTGCAATTTGCACTATCTTATCATTTCCATGGAATACCTCTTCCATCTATTTCAAGGCTGTGTTTATCTTCCACCATAAAGTGAGACATTCTGGAGGTGTTGGCCAAGATGGTGGAGTAGAAGGATGCTTGATACTCACCCCTTCCCACAAATGCACCAAGACTCACATCCATAGACCCACTCAGCTAACCAGAGAACCTGTAGAAATCTTGCAGAAAATTGTCCTCTTGAATAGGTAAAGATGCATAAAATCTGGCAGGAGAAAAGGAAGAAAGAAAGAAGAAAAGGCAAAACAGAGTGGAACAGGTCCCACAGGGAGGGAGATTCAAAGATGACTGGCGCTCATTCACTGGGTCACCCCTCTCCAACTGAGTTTTTGGCAGGACGGAGGGGGAGCCTCCAAGGCTTGGATCTGTACAGAGTATTAGTTGATTGACACAACTAAGTTAAACAGGCACAGACACCCAGGCCAAGATGCAGCCCGGAAGCTGGGGGCAGGTCCATGCTGCACGAGCTTAGTGGAAGTTGGGAATGGCTGCACTGAGGCAGTCCAGGGGAATGGAGGGGACTGTGTGTCATTGCTGTAGGTGTACAGGGCAGAATAACCTGGGCCCTCTATAAAACAACAGGGCAGATGTGCCCTGTGGGTGGAAGGGTGCATAACCGTGTCTGAATATCCACAAAAGTTTCTAGGTGAAGAGAGCTAGGGCTCAGACACAGCCACCATACCCTCTGGTGCTTTGCACCCAGGCAGCAGCAGGGGCAATATCTGCATTCATTATTAAGTACTTAACAGCCTGAACGTCCTGACGAAGACTTCTCTACAGCCTGAGACAGTTAGGATCTTTCTGTCCTGGTTCCTCAGAGAACTTGCTTCACCAAGGCAAACAAGGAGCTGGGTTTTGGGCCAGACCAGGGACACGGATGTTCCTCAGTCTTCCCTGATCCCACTTCTGGTGTGCAAACACGAGGCGGACCGTAGAGTGGCACAGAGCAGCAGAGTGACTGGCAACCTGAGGGGGCGTGTGGCCCCCAAGCTTTTCTGCTGCAATGCAGCCCCTGACCATGGTGCTAGGAGAGGGCGTGATGCCCACTCCTGCCTGGTCAGCCTGCAACATCTCACTGCAGCATCAGGCGGGGCAGTGACAAGGCAGCCCAAAGTAAAGAGATCTGCTTCGGACGCAGTGTTTGGGGTAGGAGCGATCTGCTTGCCGACAAGCACTGGGAGCGGCACAGTTGAGGGCTCCAGTGGAGGGCCTCTGAAAACAGGAAGATGAGCTTCCAAAATAGGATGAATACAGAAAGACTTCACATTAAATGAACACAGTCTCCAGGAGGACACAGACCACCTCGTTGTTTTAATCTGTTTTTACCTGTTCCATTTTCTGTTACCCTAAAATTTTCACTTCTTTGGCAATTATACATACCCCTATTTTCACCCTTTGAAACATTTAAAAAATATTTTTATTATTATTATTTTTCATCACCCTGCTTCAACTTGCTCTTCTATTATGCATTATACAATGTCTTCAAAAATTTATTTCCCCTTTTTAAAATTCCTTGTCTCTCTCTCTCTTTTTTCTCTTTTCTAAGTTGTATTACTACATAGACACTAGGTAGAGGAACTCCCTTAGGACCACATTAGATATCTCTTACTCCATAAACCACAGTGCCAGAGAGGTAGGAGCAAGATGAAGAAGCAGAGAAGCCATTCACAATTAAAAGAACAAGAAAAATCCCCTGAAAGGATGATCAGTGAAATAGACATTGATAGCTTACTTGATCAAGATTCTTAAAAAGGAGTGATCAAATTACTGAAGGAAATAAAAGATAGTGTTTAGAGATATAAAATATGTCAAAAATGAAATGAAATCTATAAAGAAGAGCTGAGTAGAATAGGTAAACTCGTTGACTGAGATAAGGAAAAATCTAAATGTGTCGCAAAGTTGACTAGATAATGCAGAGGAATGAATTAGTGACTTAGAAGACAGTACAAAAGAAAGCACCCATTCAGAAGAGCTACAAGAGGAACAACGAGAAACAAATGAAAAAAGCATAAGGGACCTATGTGATAATATAAAACATGCCAAACCTGGCATGATAGAAGTTCCAGAAGGGGAGGAAAGTTCAAAGGGGATTGCAAAGGTGTTTGAAGAAATCATGACTGAGAACTTCCCAAACATATATAAGGAATCAAATATTGATGTACAGGAAGCTCAGAGTGTCCCAAACAGGGAGAACACAAATACATCCACACCAAGACATATAATTAAATGGCCAGAGTCAAGGATAAAGAAATGATCCTGAGGGAAGAAAGGGAAAAGAAAAGAGTGAGTTACAAGGGAATCCCCATAAGGCTCCCAGCTGATTTCACTACACAAATACTACAGGACATAAGGAAGTGGCAAGATATATTCAGAGTATTGAATGAAAAAAATGATATACCCTAGGATAATTTAACCAGAAAGGCTATACTTTATTGTAGAAAGAGACATAAATGTTTTCACAGACAACAAAATGCTACACGGGTTTAGTAACACTGTACCCATACTAAAAGAAATATTTAAATGTCTACTCTAAAAAGAAAAGTAGCAGGATGATACAGAAATGAGAATCTCACAGCTGGAAAGGTGATAACTCATGAATTATAAATAAAATAAACACAAAATTTAAAAAAAAGACATACAAATCATTGAAAGAGGGAGAAGGAGGCAGGAAAATAGAGAATTTTTTTTTGGTCTTTCTTTTTAAAAATTTTTGTTATCGGTAGGACGGTTTTGAGATCATGTTACTATCAGTTTAATAAAAGCAGTTATAATAATGGTCTAAAAGACTTATATAAAAGGGTAACAACAAGACAAAAACTTATCAGGGTGTCACTAAAACTAAATAAATTCCATGATATTTCAAAGGAAAATGACCAAACCATAAAAGGAAGATGAAATGAACAAAGAGGAAATACCAAATCAACTGCAAAGATAAGGTCAAATTGGCAATAAATGCAAACATATCATCGATTATTATAAATGTTAATGGACTAAATGCTCCAGTCAAAGTCATAGAGTGGCAGGGTGAATAATAAAACAAGAACTTTCAATATGCTGCCTACAAGAGATCCACTTCAGGGAGAAGGACACATATACATTGAGAGAGAAAGGATGGAAAAGGTATTTCATACAAATGGAAAAGCCAAAAAGACAGGAGTCGCAGTACTGATTTCTGACAAAACAGTCTTTAAAACCAAGACCATAAAGAAAGATAAAGAACACTTTATAATGATTGAAGGAGTGATAAAAGATGAGGATAGAACACTTGTTAGTACATATGCAGCAAATAGAGGAGCACCTAAGTACATAAAGTAATTACTAACAGATATAAAGGGGGATAGTGATGGGAACCTAATCATAGTTGGAGATTTCATCGCAGCATTAACATAACTGGACAGATCATCCAGACAGAAAATAAATTAGGCAAAAAGAAGTTAAATAATACAATAGAAATATTACACTTGGTGGATATTTTCAGAGCATTGCACCCCCAAAAATATAGTATATACATTCTTTCCAAGTGCACATGGGACATTTACCAGATTTCACGATATAGGTGGGAACAAAAGAAATCTCAGCAATTTTAAGAAGATAGAAATTACCTCAAGCATCTTTACTGACCACACAACCATGAAGCTAGACATCAACAACAGAGAAACAAAGGAGAACAAAAGTAAAACATGGAGATTAAACAATATGTTATTGAAAAACAAATGCGTCAAGGAAGAAATCAAAGCTGAAATGGAAAAGTTCCTTGAGACAAAAGAACATGAAAGCAAAACCAAAGAAAATTTATGGGACACATGCAAAGCAGTGCTGAGAGGGGAGTTTACAGCAATAAAGGCTTTCCTCATAAAAGAAGAACAATCACAAATAAACAATTGAACCCACCAGCAGAATAAACTAGAAAAAGAAGAACAAAAAACAACAAAAGGCAGCAGAAGGAAGGAAATCATAAATATTGGTGAGGAAATAAACATAATAGAGATTGACAAAACCATAGGAAAAATATCACCAATCCAAAAGCTGGTTTTTTATAAAAGTAAGGAAAACCGAACATCCTCTGTCCAAACTCAAAAAGAAGAAAAGAGAGAGAGCAAAAATTAGCAAAATAAGATAGGAGAAAGGAGAAATTACAACAAATAAAATAAAAGTAAAGAATATCATATGAGAATATTATGAAAAGTTTATGGAAACTACCTCAATAACCTACAGGAAACGGACAATTTTCTGGACACATACTGTCCACCAAGGATCAATCAAGAAGAAACTTACCCCTTGAACAAGCAGAGCACCAGAAATTAAATCAAAAAAGCAATATAAAACCTCCCTACAAATAACAGTCCAGAACCAGACTGATGCAATGAGGAATTCTACAAAACATACAAAGAAGAACTCATACCAGTGCTTCTTAAACTCTTCCAGAAGATTGAAAAGGAAGGAATACTCCCAGTCATTCTATGAAGCCACAATCACCCTGAAACCACAACCAGGCAAAGACACTACCAAACAAGAGAATCATAGGCCAATATCACTGATGAACACAGAAGCCAAAATCCTCACCAAAATACTAGCAAATAGAATCCAAACACAGAAAAAAGATTATTCTTCATGACCAAGTAGAGATTATGCCTGGGACACAGGGGTAGTTCAACGTATACAAGTCAAAAAATGTAATACAGCACATCAACAAGAGAAAGGACCAAAGCAACATGGTCATCTCAATAGATGCAGGAAAAGCATTTGATAAAATTCAACACCCACGTATGATAAAATCTCTCACCAAAGTGGGCATAGAGGGAACATAACTAAGCATCATGAAAGCTATAGATAACTAACCTACAGCTAGCATAGTAATCAATTGTGAGGAAATTTAAACCTTCCCACTAAAATCTTGGACAAGACAAGGATGCACACTATCTCCACTCCAACTCAAGATAGACTTGGAATGCCTAGAAACAGCCATCAAACAAGAGAGAGAAGTAAAAGGGATGCAAATTTGAAAGGAAGAGGTAAAAGTCTTACTATATGCAGGTAATATGTTACTATATATAGAAAACCCTGCAAGATCCGGACAAAAACTACTAAAGCTGATCAAAGTATTCAGCAAGGTAGCAGGTTACAAGATTAAGATTCAAAAATCAGTGGCATTTCTTTATGTTAATGATTCAGATAATAATATAGAGCTACAGTCAACATGACAGCACTGAATCGATAGGAAAACATACATATAGGCCAATGGAACAGAATAGAGAGACCAGAAATAAACTCACAAACTTTTGGTCAATTAATCTTCGACAAAGGTGGCAAGAAAATACAATGGATTTGAGACAGACACTTCAGCAACTGGTGTTGTGAAAACTGGAAAGCAGCATGTAAATCAATGAAGGTAGAGCACTCCCAATAAAGCTAGAACACCACACACAAAAATATAATAAGAATGGATCAAAGACTTAAACATAGTTCAAGATACAATAAAACTCCTTGAGGAAAATATAGGCAAAATATTAACTGACAATTCTCGAAAATTTTCTCACAGAAGAAATAAAAGCAAGAAAAAACAAATGAGACCTAATGAAACTTACAAGCTTCTGCACAGTACAGAAACCGGAAGTAAAACAAAAAGTCAACATACGGAATGGGAAAATAATTTGCATATGAAACAGACAAAGGCTTGATCTTCAAAGTATATAAGCAGCTCATCCAACTGAATAAGAGAAAATGAACAACGCAATCCAAAAATGGGGAGAAAATCTAAACAAGCGATTCTCCTAGGAAGACATACAAATGATCAATAGGCACATCACAAAATGCTCAATATCACTTATAATCAGAGAAATGAAAATCAAAACTACAGTGAGGTATCACCTTACACCAGTCAGAATGGCCATCATTCAAAAATCCACAAATGAAAAATGTTAGAGTGGCTGTGGAGAAAAGGGAACTGTCCTTCACTGCTGGTGGCAATGCAATTGGGTGTAGCCACTGTTGAAGACAAGATGGAAATTCCTCAAAAGCCTAGGAATAGACTTAACACATGACCCAGGAATCCCGTTCCTGGGCATATATCCAGAACGAACCCTACTTCAGGATGACACCTGCACACCAATATTCATAGCCAGCACTATTTACAATAGCCAAGACATGGAAACAGCCTAAATGTCCATCGACAGTTGACTGGATAAAGAAGAGGTGGTATATTTATACAATGGAATACTAGTCAGCCATATAAACTGACAACATAATGCAATTTTCAGCAACATGGATGCTCCTGGAGAAAGTCAGTCTAAGTGAAGTAAGCCAGAAAGAGAAAGAAAAATACCATAAGAGATGGCTTATCAGTGGAATCTAAAAACAAAATAAAACAAAACAAAAAGAGGACAAATACAAAAGAGAAATAGACCCACAGTCATAGAATATAAAGTTTTGGTTGCCATGTGACGGGGGGTTGGGAGAGATAGACTGGGAGGCCAAAATTGTAGAATAGATAAAACAGGATTCTACTGTATAACATAGAGAATTTTATAAAAGATCTTATGGCAGCTGAAAGGCAAAAAATGGGACAAAAAATGTATATATGGTCACTGTAACTGAAAAATTGTGCTCTACGCTGGAATTGGAGACAAATTTTTAAAATGACTGTAAATCAATTAAAAAAATTGAAAAAACAGAAAAAAACATTATTCTAAATATTAGAGGTTTAAATATAAATTATAGAGAAAAAAATCTATGCTAAAGAGTAATAAAACCAAAGATTTTGTTTTATGTTTTCTTTTTGAGATAAGCAATTCAATAAACCTCTAGCCAAGTGCATCATGAAGAAAAGGTAGATGCTCCAAAGAAAAAAATTAAGAAAGAAAAGAAGAGAAATAAATATTGTTACCTCAGATATACAAAAGGATCATTTTGTCAACACTTACATGCCAATAAACTGGACAAATTAGAAGAAATAAACAAATGTCTAGAAAGACACAGAGATAAGGAGAAACAAATTATTTGAAAAAACTGTTTACTAGAAGAAAGATAGAATCTTCATTTAAAAAAACTGTTGAATAAAAGTGCAGATATAAACAGCTCCCGTGGAGAAATGTAAAATTACACAAAGCAGAACTTATACTCTTCAAACTATTCAAACATAGTGAAGATGTGGGAAACTCCCAAATTAATTCTATGAAGCTTTCATCACCCTGATAGCAAAACCAACAAAAAAAGTACTGGCAAAGGGAATTTCAAGCCATTATATTTGATAGATTTACAAGCAAAAGTTCTACAAAATATTATTAGCAAACTAAATCCAGCAATACCTAAAATATATCATACACCATGATCAACTTGGATTCATTGCAGGGTCACAAGAGAGGTTCAACATACACAAATCAATCAGTTTGAGGCACCGCATTAACAAAAGGAAAAGAGAAAATGACATAGTCATCCCAATAAATCCATTAAAAGCATTTCGTAAAATTCAACATTTATTCATTAAGACAGCAACAACAGCAACAACAACAACCACAACAACAAAAGCAACAATGGCAGAAACCTCTTAGCAAAGTAGGATTCAGGAAATATACTTCAACATATTTAAAGTCGTTAATTACAGGACCACAGACAACATAATATGCAAAAGTGAAAACCTGAAAGCCAAATTAAGGAATAAGACAAGGATGCCCACTTTCACCAGTTTTATTAAACACAGTATGGGAAGTTCTAGTAACAGTAATCGGACAAGAAAAAATGTTATTCAAGTTGGATTGAATGAAGTAAAACTGTTATTATTTTAGATGACATGATAATCTATATAGTGATCTCTAAAGATTCTCCAAACCAAAACAACTAAATCTAATAAAGACATTTAGCAAAGTAGCATGATTCATGATTAATATACAAAAACTGTCACATTTTTTACACAAACAATGAAATAATCCATAATTTTAAAAGATCCATAAGAAATCAGATCAAAAAATGAAAAACCTATGAAAAAAACATAATAAAATGAATAGGACACTGATAAAGAAATCTGAAGATAATGTCAAGAAATGGAAAAAAATCTCAAGGTCTTAGTTTAGAGGAATTAATAATTTTAAAATATACATACTACAAAGGATGTCTACAGATATAAATTGATTCAAATCGAACTACATGATATTTTCCACAGAACTAAAAACAGTACTATGATTTGTATGGAATTGCAAAAGAACCAGAACTGCAAAAGAAACACTGAGGAAAAAGTACTAAGTTGGAGGCATAACCTATAACCATCCCAGATTTCAGACTATAGTACAAAAATACCTAAATCAAAACCGCACAATCCTGGAAAACAACCAAACATCTATATCACTGGAATGTAACACAGAGGCAGAAATAAAACATCACACCTATGGTTAACTAAACTATGACAAAGGAAACAAAAATATACAATGTCTAAAATACAGTCTTCAGCAAGTGATGTTGAGAAAGCTAGATAGCTACATGTAAATCAATGAAATTAGAACACTCCCTCACACTGTACAAAAATAAACTCAAAATGCTTTAAATATGTGAATATAATACATGACACAATAAAAATCCTGGAAACTAACATAAACAAAACAAGACATAAATTGTAGCAAAATTTTCTTATGTCATTCTCCCAAGCTGAAAATAATAAAAACAAAATAAACAAAAATCCTAATTAAATTTAAATGCTTCTACACAGCAAAATAAACAAAATGAAAAGATGAATTTCCGTATGAGGGAAAATATTAGGAAACAATGTAATCAAAAAGAGGCTAATTTCTAAAATAAACACATTGTTCATACAACTCCATTTCAAAAGTCTACAAACAACTCAGCCAGAAAATGAGCAGAAGACAATTCTCTAAAGAAGACACACAGATGACAAACAGGAAAAATAACATGCTCACATTGCTAATCATTATACAAATGTAAGACAAATATAAAATAATGTTTTACCTCACACTATTGAGAAGGGCTGTCATTCAAATGTCTACAATCTGTAAAGAATTGGGTAGTTGTGGAGAAAATGGGACTCTCCAACACTGTTGGTGGGAATGAAAATTGATGCAACCACTTTGGAAACAGTATGGAAGTTCCTTTACATAATAAAATTAGACATTTCATATGACCCAGCAATCCCACTCCTGGGCATATAAAACATAAATCCTGAAAACAAAGAATCCTAGAGTAAAACATAAAAAGTACACTCTGACATTGGACTTCATATGATTCTACATATGTCTCCTCTGGCATGGGAAGCAGAAGCAAACCTAACAAAATACGATTGTATCACTCTAAAGAGATTTACACTGCAGAAGAAATTATCAATAAAATGAAAATTGAACAAACAGAATGGGAGAATATATTTGCAAGTTATATTTTCCAATGTGGTGTTAATATCCAAAATATATGGCAAACTCTTTCCCCACAACAACAACAAAAGAGAGCAAACAATCCAATTAAAAAAATGTCCATAGGAACTGAATAGATAGACATGAATCAAATTTCTGTAGAAAACATACAGTTGGCTAAATGACCCATTAAAATATGTTCAGAGTTATAAATTATTAGGAAAGTCATAAACCAAAAATGAGACAAGACTTCACACTTGTCAGAAGGCTCTCATCAAAAAGAAAACAAATAGATATTGGTGAGATTATGGAGAAAAAGGAACACCAAGGAAACTGTTGATAGGTATGCAAAATATTGATTTAATTGCATATATACAACAAATTTTCTTCATCCATTTTTCGGTCAAGGGATGTTGGGTTTTTAGGCCCCTGTCTGAAGGCTCTAGAGAATAAGCCCATGGACTGAACTGATAAACAAGCTGTGAGGAATGTCACATATCCAGGCTGGATAAGAAATGGCCTACTCAATGTATCCAGTATGAATGGATGGATATCTTATTCTGGGTAAGATACTCAGAGGAGGACAACCTAAGAAAGGCACAGCCAGCTGGATAAGAGATGGCCTACTTAATGATGTTCCGTGATGAACTTTAAAACATTCCTTGATCATTTAACATCCTGTGCTTACTGCAGTAGAATGGGGAGATAAATAGCTTAAGATTATTATCATTGTTATAACTTAAATGATATGTGAGGCATTGTGTATGTCCTATATAAAGCCTTCTTCTTAGAATCAAAAACAGAGAAATGCTTCGTTTCTCTCCACACAGTGTTTGTGTGTAAATTATATCGTGCCACTGACAGGGTTAATTTAATTTGATGGGAGTATCTTAAAAGTATGTTGCATCATATACAATGCACTTTCCACACGTATTGAGATGATTATGTGAGTTTTATTTCTCATTCTATTAGTGTGGGATGTCACCTTTATTGATGTCAATATTTTGAAGTATCCTTAAACCCAGGGATTAATCCCTTTACTCATGTGTGTGTATTATAATTTAAATGTGTTGTTGAATTCATTTTGCTTGTGTTTTGTTGAGAATTTTGGCACATATGTTCATCAGGGATAATATTCTATACTTTGCATATAATGTCCTTTCTATCATTGTTATGCATATAAAGCTGGCATCATAAAACATGTTTGGAATCTTTCACACCCTTCAAATTCTTGGAAGATTTGGGGAAGAATTGGTGAGAAATTTTCTTCAAATGAATGACAGTAAAGACCAGTAAAGTCGTCTTGCAAATATTTTCATGTTTGGGAAGTTTGGATTATTGATTTACTCCTATACACTTTTGCTCTATTTAACATTCTTATTTCTTCTTGATTCAGTATTGGAAGACATATGTTACTGGGAATTTGTCTTCTGTTGTAAGTCATTCAAATCGTTGTCTAGTGGTAATTTCTTATGATGCTTTGCATCTCTACAACATCAGTGGTAATATATTCTCTTTTATTTCTAAGTTTAATTGAGTCTTTAATTTCTTTATCAGCCTAAACTTTTGTCCACTTTATGTTTAAAAGAAAAAGACTAAGGTATATTTTTTTTTATATTTTCAATTGTTTCTCTTATTTTCCTTACTATCATTCATTCAATTATCTTCTTTTTTCTTTCAGTTTTCCCCTAGAATTTGAGGTGAAAAGTTAAGTAGTGTGAATCTTTGTATTTCATTTATTACTAAATTTTTTTATTTAGATATTATTTATTTATTTATTTATTTACTTATTAATTTATATATTATTTATTTATTTACATATTTATTCATTTATTTATCATTGAAGTACAGCCATTTACAATGTGTAAATCTGTGATGTAGATCACAGTGTTCCCGTACATGTATACATTTGTGTAACTATTAAAGTTTACTTCACGATATTTAACTTACTGCCCTGTGTCATACGAAAGAAATTTTGAAAAAATCTATTTTTATATATAGTGGATAACTTTTTATAAATGAAAGCTCCCATATATATCCTCTCAAAGTCCCTTTCCGCATTTATCATAAAATCTTTTATTAGGTCTGTGAGTGTGCTTAAATTTTGTACATGAAATCATTGTGTTCTCATCGAAATTTTTTTTTAATATTACACATATGTTATGTCATGTATTATTTTTCTTTCTTCTTCTGGTTTACTTCAATTAGAACGTCACTTTATGGGGACATCCATTTTGCTGCAAATGTCACTGTTTTATCATTTTCTATTGCAGAATATTACTCCATTGTGTAAATATGGCATAATTTCTGAATACTGTCATCAGTTGTTGGACCATTAGGTTGCTTCCATGTCATGGCTGTTATATATAGCACTGCTAAGAACATCAGGGTGCAGGTGTCTTTTTGAATTACTGTTCCCTTTGATATATACCCAGAAGTGGGATTGCTGGAATGTATATTGTCAATTTTTATTCTTTTGAGGAATCCCCATCCTGTATTCCACAATGACTGCACCAAACTACATTCCTTCTATCAGTGTATGACGGTTCACATTCTCCACAGCTTCCCCAGTATTTATTGTTTGTGGATTTTTGAATGATGGCCATTGTGACTATTGTGAGGTGATACTTCATCATAGTTTTAAATTGCCTTTCTATAATAATGATAGTGAGAATTTTTTTTTCATATATCTGTGTGGCATTTGTATGTCTCTATTTGAGAATTGCTTGTTTAGGGCTTCTGCCAATTTTCAGATTGGGTTTCTTGTTTTTTATTATTATTATTAGGTTGTATAAAGTCTTTATATTTTGGAAATTAAGACTTTGTCAGTTGCATCAATTCTAAATGTTTTCTTTAGTCCTGTAGGTTGTCAGTTTGCTTTGTTTATGATCTCCTTTGCTGTCCAAAAACTTATGTTTAATTAGGTTCCATTTATTAATTTTGCACTTACATCCATTACCTGGGTATGGTGTTCTAGGAGATCATTGCTGAGATCTACCTCAGAGTGTTTTGCCTTTGTTTTCTTCTAGGAGATTTACTGTGTCTTCCTGTACATTGAAGTCTTCAAGTCATTTTGTGTTTATTCTTGTGTATGCAATGAAGGAGTGTTCTAACTCCATTGCTCTGTATGCTGCTATCCAGTTTTCCCAACAGCATTTGGTGAAGAGATGGTCTTTTCTCTGTAATATTCTTGGCTACTCTGTCAATGATTCATTCAACATACGTCTGTAGATTTATTCCTAGGCCCTGTATTCTGTTCCATTTTTCCATATGCCTCTTTCTGTACCAATATCTTGTCATTTTGATTATTGTATCTCTGCAAAAGTGTATGGAGACCTGGTGGTTTATTCCTCCAGCCTCTTACTTTATTTTGAGTATTGCTTTGGAAATTATGGATTTTTTAGTACTCTGTGTAAGTCTTAGGATCATTTGGTTCAATCCTAAAAAGAAATGTTTTCATAATTCGATAGGAAATCACAATAAGTCTGTTGATTGCCTTGGGCAGTATGGCCATTTTAACAATTTTGTTTCTTCCGTTACATGTCCATTGGGTATCTTTTCAATTCTTCAAATTTTTTTTATTTCCTCAATCAATGTTTTCTAGTTGTCCCTGTATAAGATATTCACATCCTTGGTTAGATTTATTCTTAAGCATTTAGTAGTTTTGGGTGCAGTTATAAAAGCGGTTGTTTCTATATTTGTTTTCCTGTTGATTGAATGGTAGTGTAAAGAAATGCTATTAGTTTCTGTACATTACTCTGGGTACCTTGCCCAGTTCCTTTTTTAGCCTAAGTACTTATTAGTGAAGCTTTTACAGTTTTCTCTATATAGTGTCATGTCTGCATATCGTGGCAAATTTACCTCTTCTTTTCCAGTCTGAATCATTTTATTTCTTTTTCTTGCCTGATCTTTGTGGCTAGGACTTCTGAGACTATATTGAATTGAAATTGTGAGAATGGGCAACCTTGTCTTGTCTCAGGATTTTTGGGAAGGGTTTCAGTTTTTCACCATTGAGATTTTTGTTGGCTATATGTTGGTCATAAATAGCTTTCATAATGTTGAGATATGGTCCCTCTATGCCCACTGTGATAAGAACTTTTATTGCAAATAGGTGTTAAATATTATGAAATGTTTTTCTGTATCTACTGAGATGATCATGTGGTTTTTTGTCCTGCTTTGTTGATATGGTGTATCACAATTGATTGATTGATTTGCATATGTTCAACCATCCTTGTGTTCCTGGTATGAACCTAACTTGACCATGGTGTGTAATCTCTTTTTACATGCTGTTGGATTCTGTTCGTTAATAATTTCATAAAGAATTTTATATCTATGTTTATCAATGATATTGGCCTATTGTTGTCTTTGGTGTAGTGTCTTTTTCTGGTTTTGGTATCAGTTTGATGTTGGCCCTATGGTGTGAGATTGGGAGTACTCTCTCCACATCAAGCTTTTGGAAAAGTTTGAGGAGGGGTGGCATGGATTTTTCTTTGAATGATTAGTCAAATTCCCCAGTGAAGCTACTAGGGTCTGAATTTTATTTGCAGCAATTTTTTATTTTATTGATAATTGTATTCCATTTCTGGTGATCTCTCTGTTCAAATGGTCAATATTTTCTTAATGCAAAAATGGTTGGCTGAATGTTTCCAGAAACTTCTGAATTTCTTCCTTTTTTTCCAGTTTGTTTCCATATAGTTGCTCATGTTATTCCCTTATGATATTTTGCAAATTTGTTGTACTCTTTGTATTTTCTCCATTGTCATTTCTTATGTTATTTGTGTACTCTCTCTATTCTTGTTGATGAGTCTGTCCAGAGTTTTGTCAATTTTGTTTACTATTTCAAAATATAGTTTGATTTTTTCTATTTTTTAAACTCTAATTCAATTCTTCCTTCCATGACCTTAAATATTTCCCTCTTTCTGATGACTTTTGGTTTTGTTTGCTCTTCTTTCATGATTAGTGTTTATAGAACGTTAGATTATTTATTTGAAATTGCTCTTCTTTGAGGAGGGCCTTGTCACTATGAACTTCCCTCTAAAGCCTGCTTTATCTGTATTACATAAACTTTGCATAGGGTTTTGTCATATATCTCGATATATTTTTTATTTATTATTTTACTTCTTCACCTCCCCTACTTGTTTTAGTACCATGTTGTTTAATCTACATGCCGTAATTTTTTCTCCCTGTTTTTCTGTGATTTATTTCTACTTTCATGGTATACTCAGAAAAGATGCTTGAAAAATTTTTATCTTCTTAAGTTTGTTGAGGCCTCTTCTGTACCTGAGTACATAATCTTTCCTCGAAAATGTTCCATGTGCACTAGAAAAGAATGTATATTCTGATTTGGGGAGAAGTAGTGTTTTGAAAATATCAACCAACTCCAATTATTTCATCGTATATTTTAGTATCTTTGTTCTATTATTTATATTCTGTCTGAAAGCTTGTCTAGTCATGGTAATGGGGAGTTAGAGTCTCCTACTGTGATTGTGTTCCCTCCGATAGCTCCCTTTTTATCTATTAGTATTTGCTTTACTTATTTAGGTGCTCATATATTGAGTGCATATATCTTAATGAGTATAATACCCTCATTTTGTATTGCTCCTTTAATTATTATATCATGTCCTTGTTTATCTTTCTCTATGGCCTTTCATGTAAAGTCTATTTTGTGTGAAGTCAGTACTCATAGTCCTGCTTTCTTGTCATGTCCATTTGCATGGAATATATTTTTCCATCTTCTGACTTTCAATTGATGTGTTTTCCTCTTACTAAAGTGGGTCCCTTGTATGCCTCATAATGTAGGGTCTTGTTATAATATCCCATCTGACAATAAATATCTTTTGATTTAAGCACTTAGTCTATTAACAGTTTTGATAATTATTGATAGATTGCTGTTTATTTCCATATTGAACTTCATTTCCCAGTTGATTTTGTATTTCCTTTTTGTCCATTTCTTTTTCTTTTTGTGGCTATATAACTTTTCTTTATTATCTTGGTTTCTTTTTGGCTTTATTAATTCATTGTAAGCTTTTGACTTCTGGTTACCGTCTTTTGTATGTGTATTGACCCGTTAATATATCTGTTTATTTTGACTGATAGGAATACAAACTCTAACCCCTCCTACAGAGAAGAGAAACAAGAAGAAAATACTCTGTATTGTCCTGTTTCGCTCTCTGACTCTTAAAAATTATGATGTCCTGTTTTACAACATCATGTATATTCTATTTTATGTCATGGCAGCTATTGTCTTTCTAATTATTTCTTTCTACTTTCTATAGATTTCTGTTTTTTTTTCTTTAGACTAGATCTTTCATTATTTCATTTCTGTTGCTAAATTCTTTAAGTATTCACTTTTATGGAAGTTATTTATCTCTCCTTCTATTCTAAAAAATAGACT
The DNA here is from genome assembly GCF_048564905.1 of Vicugna pacos. Lineage (NCBI taxonomy): Eukaryota > Metazoa > Chordata > Mammalia > Artiodactyla > Camelidae > Vicugna > Vicugna pacos. The sequence continues at coordinate 2,761,384 of NW_027328734.1, forward strand.
TGCTTGATAAATTATCTTAGATTACAGCTTTCTTTCATTCAAGACTTTGAATATATCTTGCCACTGCCTTCTGCCTGTTATATTTGTGTAGGGAACCAGTTTACAAATGTAATATATATAATTATTTACATATGTAAAGAATACCTAAAATCAAGGTAACAAATAAGATGAAAACCTATACATTAAAAAATAGAAGACATTGATGAATGTAATTAAATCTGTTCCCAAGAAATGAAAAGATCTCTTATGTTAATGATGTGAAACTATGTGGTTGAAACAAACATACTACACAAGGCAATCTACATTTAGTGTGATTCATGTCAAAATACCCATGAGATTTTTCCATTAAATAGAACAAATACTTTCAAAATTTATATGTAACCATAAAGATCATGACTTGCCAAAATAATCTTGAAAAGTAGTATTAAATCTAATAGTGTAAAATAATCTGATGTTAAAGAGTCCTTTAAAGATTTAGTAATTTAAAAAACATGATATTGGATCAAAAACAGACACCAATCAATAGAAGAGAATAGCGCAACCAGATATAATCCCTCACACCTATGATCAATTTACCCATGAAAAAGGAAGCAAGAGTATAAAATGAAGCAAAGACATTCTCCTCAATAAGTAGTGCTGGGGAGATTGAATATGCCAAAGATAGATTATAGTATTTCCTCACATTGTATACAATCTATGAGCACAGAATATCTTTCTATTTATTTGGTTTACTTATATTTCTTGCACCTTTAATTTATAGATCTATGTTTAGATCTTTAATTTCACTTATCTATTTTATTCCTATTTTATTCTTTTTGGTATAAGTTTACACACAATAGTTTTCCTAATTACTCTTTCTGATAATTTGTTGTTAGTATATAAAAATGCAACAGATATTTGTATATTGATTTTGTATTCTGCAAGTTTATTAAGTTTGTTGACAATTTCTAACAGTCACTGGAGGAGTCTATGGAGTTTTCCATCTATGTGTAATTACGTCATCTGTAAAAATAGTACTGCTTGTTTACAAGTTGGATGTCTTTTTTAATGTTTCTTGACTAGTTTTTCTGGCTAGGACTTCTTGTAGTGTAATTTAGGACTTGTGAGGATGAGCTACTTTTTCGTATTACTGTACCAGAGGAAAACTTTCCTGTATGTTAATATTGAACTTGATGAAAGTCATGGGTTTTTCATATATGGCTATTTTTATCTTTAGTTATATTCTATCTAGAGAGAATTTGTTAAGAATTTTTTGTATTCAAAAGTTAAGATCAGTTCTGTCAATAATTTTCCTACATTTTTTTGAGATTGTTACCTTTGAATTCTCTGTTTTTTAAGGGATGGTATCACATTTATTGATTTGTGTATGTTAAAAAATATTTATGAATCAGGGCTAAAGCATACTTAACTATAGTTTATAATTCTTATAATATGCAATGAATTCAGGTTGATAATATTTATTTAGAATGGAATATACACATACTGAAGGAAAAATTTACATTGTAGCTTGAGTGTACATTTATTTATTTTAAAATTTTATCAATCATTTTGAATTTGGCTTATGTTTAATGGAATTTATTTCTAAATAAATAATATAAGTTTTGGAAAACTGGACTTACTACAGTTTACTGATACAGAGCATAGCTATTATTTGCAATTAGTGAACAAACACTTGCCTTAAAATGCCATATTATACTAACAATGCCAACTGTTTCAGGACTGGAAAACATATGGCTTCCTAAAATGCATTACCTTGTCTTTTCCACACTAACCCACATATAATGTTACATTTTTGTTTTTTGATTGTTTGTTTGTTTGCCCCTTAATGGAGTCACTGCTTATAGAACCCAGGACCTTATGCATAACTTTATTTATCAACATCATTTTGGAACACTTAACAGAAGCCACAAGAGTATGGATTAAAAATGACAAGAAAAATTATTCCTTCTAGGGACTTAAAAACCTCTGAGTGAAAGAATGGCAAAAATAAACATTTGTAAGTGTACAATCAGATTTTTCTCTTGTGTAATTGTAAAGTAGAATATTAAATTACATTTGTTTTACTTATAGCACTGAAATAAAATTTAAACAAAATTCCTCCCTTTGGAATTTCTTAAATTTGATTGATTATTTTAATTTAATTTTAATTCATAAATATTTAACATTTATTTATAAACATAACAAATAAACTGATATTTATTCTGCTGATGTTTTGAATATAGAGCTACTTATTGTAAAGTACACAGAGAAATAACTACTTCCGTTTACAAATCAAATTTTGATTCACTTTAATTATAAATGATAATGAAATTGTTATAACCATTCTGTAAAAATTTTACACAAATTTCACTTTAAATTCCAATATTTTAAAATTATTTTATTTACTTTGTGCATATTTATACTCTGTTCACCAATGTTGTATAAATTTGGGTACAAAAGGAATGAGATTGTTTTTATCTCATACACCCCAAAGTTAAATTGTTTAAAAAGATATTCTCGGGAAAATATTTGCACATCACAGTATAAAAATAAATATCCTATATATTTCATTTTAACTGGATTAATGAGAAGGAAACACTGGCTGATTGTTACACTTGGGTTGCTAAGAGACCAGTCTTTTTGTGATGTCACAGCCACTCAGGTTGAGAACCATGTTGATGGCCTATCAGTTTAACTGTGCAGGCCTGCTTAAGCAGCATTTGAAGCTGCACTGCTCAAAATCATGCAGATTAGAAAAGTAGCTGTAGGAAATGTTATTTGAGATGGCACATATTTCTTCAGAAATTCAAGATGTGCCTCCTAAAGATGGACCAACTGATTCAGGAAACCCCGGTAGATCTCTATCGTGTGATCAAACATTCTCTGGGGACTTGGACTTGAGGTGTATGATTGAAGAAAATGCTTTTCAGACTTTGTCTGAAAAATCCTTGATAAAAAGTCCATGTTACACACATTGTGTCTTGGAACCAGATGAAGATAATGATTTTCGTTCTCTGACATTTCCAAGAAAACTCTGGAAAATGGCTGGGAGTGACCAATTTAAATCCATCTGGTGGGATGATAATGGAACTTCCATAGTTATTGATGAAGATGTCTTTAAGAAGGAAGTTTTGGAAAGAAAGGCCCCTTTCAGAATATTTGAAACTGGAAGTATGAAAAGTTTAGTTAGACAGCTTAACCTTTATGGGTTTAGTAAAGTGCGGCAGAAATTTCAAAGATCTGCTTGTCTAGTTGACTTTCTGGCAGAAGAAAAAGAAACCTCTGTTTTAAGCAAGGTATACACAAATTTTAGTTATGACTTGGTAACTTATGTATAAAATTTTATTTTGTAAATCAATCTATGGTAATATAAATGTAAAGCTAGATTTTGAAAATAGTATAAAACTACAAATGCTAAAATTCTTTATTTTTTCTAAAAATGAGGACAGTGACTTAACTCTTCAAGACTATGAGAAAGTTTGCTAGCAGCTATGAATCTTATCAGAAATCTAAGTGAAGGTATGAAAGCTGCTTTTCAAAAGTGGCATTCACCGTTACTGCAAACACTAAATTCTTTAATTTGATGACTATACTCTTTACATGTGTATTTTCCAAATAAGGAACTTCAAAATATCGTCAGCAATGTTCATATTTTAATGATATTATCTTTGCATACTAAACATGAAATCTGAGGTTTTAAAGTTAAGGCTTATTGTAGTTATGTATTTTGGTTTAAATTATTACTAAAACCTTTCTCCTTTGGTTGTAGCTGCAGTTCTACCATAATCCAAATTTTAAACGAGGCTGTCCTCAGCTTTTAGTGAGAATAAAAAGAAGAGTTGGGATTAAAAATGCCTCTCTGGTGTCTTTATTGGCTCGAGATTTCAACAAGAAGCACTTTAAAGGAGGAAGTAATGTTGGTAAAAATAATTCTGATTTTGTGGCTGACACTAGTGGAGAAAGTGCATTTTTACCTTCTGCAGATTTAAACATGCCTCTAATAAGAAAGCCCTCTATTGGCCACATAATTTGTGATAAAACTACCCCGCTCAGAGGTGATTTTTCTCCTCCATCATCAACGTCAGTTAGACCACCAGAAAATATTGCAGTGGAACAACTAGCTATTTTAAATCAGTTGACCACTGTCCACGGGCACTCTCAAAGCAGCTACACTGAAGCAAATGGCCGTGTTGTGAACTTCATTACAACTACAACTTCTACTTCTCAATACAGCATTTTGTCCCCCTTACAGAGCAATTATTTTGGACTGATGGTGGAGCCTTCTTATTTTCCAAATAGATATCACAACATATCTGCCAATGAAGGTCGTTTTTGTAAACTTCAACCTGTGAGTAACCCACGGTTTCCAGTGCCAGTGATAGCTGATACATCAGCTACTTCTATTTCAAGGCCAACTCATCAGACATCTTCAGTTTATGAACGTCATCCTAATTACAACTGAACTACCAGAGGACTACCAGGTTATGCATGATAACAAAGATTAAAATTGATGTTTACAAATTTTGACAAATACCTGCAATTTTCTTATTTGAACAATAAACATAGAATTGTACTTTATTATCCTTATTTTTTTAAATAGAGATAAGAGTTAAAAGTGATACTAAGTTACCATTTAAAGAAAAAAAGAGATATTTGTTTGATATGATCATTTGATGGAACAACATGAGTGTAAATTTAAATAATTTCTGTGAGGAAGAAGAGAAAATGGAAGAATTTGGAAAAAGACTAAAACATGGAGAGAGGGAAAATTACTTAGTGGTTTCTGGTTCATCCTGAAAAGTATTAAATGTGTTAAGTTAGGTTATGTTGGAACAGGATGAAAATGCAGGAACCGGCCCAGGGATCATGGTCTTTATTATGTCATCTCTGGTATAATAAAAGTCACATGATATAGTTTCAGATGGTACATTCAGCATGTGGTAAAATTTAACAAGGAATTTTATCTATGGTCTTCCTTGTGCTGTTTTCTAAGCATTCCAAATGTTGCTTTATTTTTCTCCACTCAAGAGTCTGCACTATATTTTTAGAGTGAATATTTTAAGTTACTTTTATGTTCCAGCCAAACACAAGCTTACATCTTCAGGGTTGCACTTAATACTTTTCCAAATCTAAGCCCACAAACTCATCTTGGTTTAGTCATTTCATTATCGATCTGGCATCTGACTAACTTGGCATATCTTTATGTTTCACTGTTTCTGGAGATACATCCAGGCAAATACTTATCAACCATATTAAATCCAAACTCACAACTATTGCTCCAGCTTATCCTTAGACTTAGAATGTCCTCCTTTTACCTATTTAGATTTCCCCAGTCTCAGTACAGAAATCACCTCCTCTAGATATTTTCTGTCTATCCCCCTTTCCTTGTCTAACTTGGATACCAGCACAGTAAGCACAGCTCATGCCACAGGATGCATTTTAGTATTTAGTGAATGAAAAATACATGTTAACTTTAAGCAAAATCTACTTTCCTGAAACAACAAAACTTTCATGGTTTACAAACAGTTTCATTATGGTCTTTATTCTTCACCACAAACTAGCTCTTTTCGTAGCCCAAGGCTAGTCACTCAAGACTGTAATTGGAGATAGGTACAGGAGACAAAGTATTATTTTCTTCTTAATTCATGCCTCCAGAGACCTAAAGCATTCCATTCTCATTTGCTGGATTTTTTCCTGTCTCTTCATCACCCACCCACCCCAAAATAGCTGATTCTCTTCCCCATACCAATAACTATACTTATATCTAATTAATTGACTTCTTAGAATCAGAGCTTTATCCACAATTGACAATGTCATTGCAAACATTTAGTGTAGGTTTATTCACCCCACATAACTTGTGCCCTTGCTAACCTTCACACAGGAAGTATCTGCGAGGTACTAGCCCCTTGGTTGGGGTGGTCGTATTCAGTAACTGAATTGCAATCTGAACTGTGTGGACAAAAAAGAGGTGAGGGTGGTAGAATTAAATATTTGTCTAACTGCAAGAATACCAAATTTCTGCAGATATTAGGAAATATATAATATTAATGGAAGACTTTGACTCTTTCCCATTAATTTAAAATAAATGGTGAAGCAATTTCAGAATGTGAAATGAGCTGAAATTCTGGAAAAACTGTAGGCAAGTTCAGGGAGCCTAAGGCTTCTGCTCACAATGATGCAGCCAGTGTCATCTGATAAGACTGGAAAGGCAAAATTGAGTCCAGAAAATGTGTCACCATTTGTGAAGAAAGCCTTTGATAATCTGGAGAATGGGCAAACGGGCCAGGGTAAGCTCTAGCAACTTCCCACCAATATGACTTTTACCAAGAGAAGGAAAGAGCCCACTTGCAACAGAAGATCTATGCCTGGACAGAAGTGATTGTTCCTATAACAGAAACATCAACCTTTCAAGTTTGTCAGCTCAAATCTGATGGTGGCTATGTTGTAGCTTACATTATCAGTCTGCGTTTCAGAAGGGCTGGTTCAGCAGCTAGTTTCCAGCTCCCTTATCAGACAGTGGGTCTTACCATAATCATCATAACAAGATTCTATAGTGATAAGTCAAAAGCTACACTTTAATTTCAAAATTAGAAATCCTAAAGAATTATATCGTTTGTTTCTCCATCTCTAGTTTTCTACCTGGGAAAACTAGAATATTGGCAAATGAACAAAAGTTGCCTGGTGCTTTGAAAACTATTCTCTGAGCTTTGTCCACTGAATTCTTCCCACTAAATACAACAAATCTGTCTTCCACTGCGTGTGTGTGTGTGAAGATGCATTTTTAAGCAGTAACGAAGTTTGTCTTAGTTGAGTCATCAGTGAATTATTATTCTGCATCTGGCAGAATCTCTGTGAATTAAGAGTTTCATTGAGCCACCAGATTTTCTTCCGATCAGGGAGAGGAATATTATATTTCTCCCAGTATGCTAATTGTTATCTTTTCATTGAATCCCGAGCTGATGCTCGGGCCAAGCCACTGAACCCTTGAATTGGACTGAGGCATATACAGTCTCCAATCCTCAGAGCCCAGCACAGGATTGTGTCTCCTTTTTAATTTAAGCTTATGTCCAAGTTTTTTTCTCTTTTAATTCTCATTGTTGACACATCATATTTTGGCTTTGAACACCCATTGACTAATTTATAGAGACTGAACTGCTGATGTATTCCCGTTCAACTACATATACCAATAACCTTTATTTCGTTGGACTACCTGGAATACAGTGAGCATAGTCATTATTTTGAAAGCAGTCCTCAGTCCTAATAATGCAGAAACTTTATAGTTCTTTGCCAGCACTTGAGCGAGGATAATTCCTGTGGATCTCAGGGATTATCCTCACATCCCTTAATGCAACCATGGGAAAACACCATATTGTTTTCCAAAATCAAGTCTTTGTCATTATTGCATTCCAATTGCAAAACAGTTAAGAACTGTAGGAGTTCTGAGGTTTTACCATGCTGAGATTTTTTGCAACCTAGCATGTTCCTTACTTACTGATGCTGTTGGGGAGATGAGACCTTTGGTCTGAGACAGTGAATATTAACACTCAAAGAAAAGCAGCCATGGTTACATTTTTTATCCATTCCCTAATCTCAGATGAATTCACAGAGTGAAATTTTGATGTCTACAAAATCAGTGGTCTGTTATCATGAAGAAAGTTTAAGGCATGGTAAAACACTAGTTATATTAGTATCTTTATGTATAATTTATTAGAATCACTTATATATTTGCATCTTTATCTAGGATAACTCTATCATGACTCACGATTACTTGCTTCAAAAACAGTAATGAGAAATGACATGGGAAACAATGATCATTGTCTTTCCATTTTTCCTTCTGCTTTTATTGAGAGATAATTGACATAAGACATTGTGTAAGTTTAGGTGCAAAGGGTAGATATTTGAGTCACATGTATCATGAAGTAAATATAGCAATTTTACGGAGAATTCATTATCTCATTTAGATATAATATTAAAGAAATACAATTTGTTTTTAGTTGTGTTGAGAAATCTTAGCGTCTACCCTCTTAACAACATTCATATATAACAAAAAGCAGTATTAATTGTATTTATCATGTTAAAATGTAGCATCCCTAGAACACGTTTTTTAACGGCTGGAAGTTTGTATCTTTCGAGTGTATTAATCTAATTCTTCTTTCCCAACCCCTGCCTCTGTTAACTACAAATCTGTTTTTTTCTATATGTATATTTGTTTGTTTATGAAGTGTACTTTAATGTATAACACTGTGTTAGTTTCTCTTACATTACATAATGTTTGCAAATTTTAATACATTTCAAACTGATAACAAGAATAAATTTATTTATGATATGTTGCTATTTAAAGATATTTCATAGTTATTGACTATTCCCCATACAGTACATTTCTTGTTCCTGACTCATTTAAATTGCAACTGGAAAATATTCTCTCTTAATTTTTCTGAACTATTTCTTTTTCTTCACTACATTTCCCTCCTTCTTGTAAACAACCTGTATCTTTCTATATCTATTACTCCTTTTCTGTTTTGTTATGTTAATTTGTTTTAAAATCAAAATATGAGAAAAATAATTTAGCATTTGTCATTATCTGTGTGACTAATTTCACTTAGCATATTACCCTCTTGGTCTACCCATTTTTTGCAAATGACAAGAACTTATACTTTTTAGAGCTGAGTAATAACCCATTGAAATTTTATGTGTGTGTGTGCATACATATATATATATATAGTGTGCATAATATATATATAGTGTGTATGCATATATATATTCAAATATAGATAAATCTTCAGTTAATAGATGGTTAGATATATATACTATAAACAGACATTTTCTTTGTCCATCATATATTGATGAGTAATTAATTTGCTTCTATATCCTGCCTATTGTAAATAATGCCGCAGTGAGTATATGGTTGAATTTATCTTTTCTGCTTAGTGTTTTTATTTTATTGGAATAAGTATCCAGATATAGAAATGTTGGATCATATTTCATTTTTAATTTTATATAAAACTCCATACTGTTTTCCACAGTGGCAGCACAAATTTACATTCATTCAATCAGCGCATCAGGGTTCTTTTTCTTACATCCTCACCAACATTTATATTTGTAATAGTTTTGATCATATTCATTCTGACAGGACTGACATAAAATCTAATTGTGTTTTGGACTTGCATTTTTCTGATGATTAGTGATGTTGACCAATTTCATGTGCCTGTTGATTACCTTTCCACCACTGTATATTAATTTATTTGTAATGGGCTAAAGGAGCATAACTGTCTGATTTCATTTTTAGGCATTATGTTGTGTTCCATTATTCTGTTTGTTCTGTGCCACTACCATATTCATTACTGTAGCTTTGTATTAGAGTTTAAAATCAGGCACAGTGATACTTTCTATTTGTTTTTGTCAAACTTGTTTGTGTTTTTAGTTTGTTTGTTTTCTTTTCTTTTCTTTTTTAGTGATTTCAACTCTTTTGTGTTTACATGAAAATTTAAGAATTATTTTTTGTAAGTGTCTGAAAATGCACTTTGTATTTTGATAGGCACTGAATTTAATTTGTGTATTTTCTTGGCTAGTACTGTCATTTAAACAATATTTTTTCCTAATATATGAACACAGTATATCCATTCATCTATTTGCATTATCTTCAATTTCTGTTACAAATATTTATAGTTTTCTTATTACAGGATATTTAACTCCTTGGATGGATAAATTTCTTGATTTTTTTTAATGCAACTCTAAGTGAGACAGTTACCTCACTTCCTCTATCTGTTAGTTTGTTGTTAGTGTGTAGAAATGCAAGATTTCTGTATGTTAATTTTACATTCTGAAATTTTACCAGACGCATTCATAAGCCCTAGTAGTCTTATGGCGTCTTCTTTATGATTTCTGTTTAACGTATTTCATCTGCAAACAGATAATTTTACTCCTTTTTTTGAAATAGCTATATTTTATTTACTTGTATTATGGATAGCTATGGCTAGAATTTCCAATACTATATTGAATAACAGTGGTAAGAGTGAGCATTATTTTTCTTCTTCCTTCTCTTACAGGAGATGCTTTCAGCTCTTAATCAGTGAGTGTCATGTTAGCTGAGTTCTTGTCATATATGACTTAACTGTGTTGAGGTATGTTTCCTCATGCCCAATTTGAGGAGAAATTTAATCATAAATAGATAATGAATTTGTCAAAACATTTTATGACACTTTTGAGGTGACCATATAATTTTTATTTTTCAGTTTGTTAGTTTGGTGTATCATATTGATTAATTTCTGGGTATTGAATCAATTTTGCATCCCTTGCATAAAAGGGACTTAATCATACTGTATAATCCTTTTAATATTTTGTTTTCTTTGCTAACAATTTATTGATGATTTTTGCATCTATGCTTATCAGTAGTATTTAACCTGTAATTTTATGAGATATTTGTTCCTGTTTTAGTAGTAGTGTGATATAGAAATGTGGGGTAGGAAGCCTTCCTTCCTCTGCAAATTATTGGAATTCTCTGAGAAGAATAGGTGATAGCTCTTCTCTAAATGTTTGGCAGAATTCACCTGTGAGGCTGTCTAGGCCTGGAATTTTGTATCTTGGGAGATTTTGTTTAATTACTTATTCAATTCCATTAGTGATAATCTGTTAACATTTTCTATTACTCATTCCATCCTGGAGATTAGGTCTTTCTAAGTAATTGTCCACTTCTTCTAGGGACATTTTTAATGGCATATAATTTGTTGTATAATTTTATGATGATTTGTGTTATTTTTTATAAGCTGTAACTTCTCATTTATTTTGGAGCTTTTTTATCTGTACTCACTTTTTTGCTCATGAGTCTCGTTAAAGTTTATCAGTTATATTTATCTTTCAAAAGCCATTATGTAGTTTGACTAGATGTTTCTATTATTAATCTTTATTTTATTTATTTATGTTCTGACCTTTCAGTTGTCTTTCCACATACTATCAAGTTTGTTTATTATTTTTCTTCTTCTTTTGTATGTAAGATTATGTTATAAAAGAGAGATGTTTCTTATTTTTATAAGTGGGATTATTTTGCTATAAGCATCCCTATTAATACTGCTTTTGCTATACCCCCATGGACTTTGTTTTTCTTATCATAATTCTTTATGTATTTTTACTTTGATTTATGCATCAATCCATTGGTTGTTTAATATTCTATGATTTATCCACCACACTTTAAAATTTTTCTCAGGTTTTTCCTTTTAGAAAATTTCTATTCTCACAGAATCAATGTGTTTCTTCACAAAACAAGGAGAAATATAATAAAATTTATACAAAATTGTGAAAGACCCAAATTTTCTAAAATTATCTTTAGTAAATGAACACAGCTGTGGGTATTATCCTCCCTGACTTAAGAATATACTTCAAAGTTAGAGTAACCAAAACATCAAAATATATCACTAAAAGATTCACATAGATTAATGGAACAAAATAAAAAGTCCTAAAATAAACCCACACTCATATGGTCAGTTAGTCTACAATGAAGGAGGCAAGAGTATACAATGGAAAAAGGCAGTCTCTTCAACAAGTAGTTCTGTGAACACTGGACAGTACAAGTAAAAGGAAGATGTAAGAGCACTTCCTTTAATATTATACATAATAAGATAAAAATGGATTAATTTCCTACATGTAAAACCTGAAACTATACAATTTCTGACCAACAGGAGCAGAACCACCTTTGAGATAAATCATATGAATATTTACTTTTGATCTATCTCCTTAGTGAAAAAAATAAGGAAAACATACAATAACAGTTTTTAATATTACTGAGGAAATAATAGATGTATTATGTGATACAGGGATTCCACTTCTTGTATAAGTGTGAAGTGTAAAATCTTTTGCATAGCAAAGGAAATGTTCAGCAAGAATTATGACAACACACAGATAGAAGGAAGAGTTTCAGACAATGAAACCAACAAGATATTAATCTACATAATATATATATAGCATATTAGACTCAATAGTTAAAAAACAAAGACCCAAACTTAAAAACAGTAGAAAGATCTTCATTGAAACTTTTCAAAAACAGACATGTGAATGATTTTCTTGCACGTAAGAAGAAACATAACTTTGCTATTCATTAGGAAATCATAAATCAAAACCAGAATGAAATATAAACTCACAGCAACCAAAATGTCTATTAAAAAATGTCTACAAATGACAAAAATTAATAAGAATGTCGATAAAAGGGAACCCAGGTACACTGTTTGTGGAAATATAAATTGATGCATCCACTATTATAATAGTGTGGTCAGTGCTCAGAAAACTAGAAATACAAGCAGTATATGTTACAGCAATTCCAGTTATTGTTATAAATCTCAAAAAAATGAAAACATTCACATTAAAGGATATATTACCCCCAATGTTTTAAACATTAACATTTATAATACCCAAGGATAGATGCACAATTCAACTGCCCATCAGCAGATGTTTGGCTGAAGTAGATGTGAGATATAGATAAAAGAATAAATACTTAGTCATTGTCATATTAAAAAATAAACTTCTGCTATTTGGAACAATGTGACTGGACCCAGAGAGTGCTGCACACAAGAAAATAAATCATACAGAGGAAAACACTCTATGTTGTCACTTAAATGAGGAAAATAAAGATATAAGAGAAATAATCATAAAAAAACAGGAACAGAATCACATATATATGTGTACTGTACCAAGTAGTGTTTTCCTGTGTGGACAGGGAAGAAGGATGGAGAAGGCAGAAATGTGAAAGCTACTAGTAATAAATTTGTGAAACAACAGCGCTATATTTACAGTGCAGAGAAATATTTTAATAATTTAATTGATTTTAAAGAGATTATAAGTATATATTATAGTAAAATATGCATGTAGGTGGGAAAAACTTTGAAGAACAGAACCCAGGAAAATCAAAATATTTTGTAGTACTATGATTTTAGGGGAGGTGATTTGTTCACTTTCTTTACAGATTTTACAATGTCCTATGTAGAATTTAAGCTTTTAATTGAAAAAGTATATACTTTTAAAAGTGACATAATTTTAAACTATTTTTGTCTCTCCCCTTATATCTACAGTCAGTAAAACGTTCACATCTCAACAAAAATAACTACAACACAAAACAATACTTCAGAACTCAAGTGAACAGGTGAAGTTTGGTGGATTAAAACACGCAAAGGTGGCAGAAGTGAGGGAAGAGCAGATTTGGTGTCTGCAACCAAGGCCCCCTGAATAGGATATCTGAGTCCACAAGTTCAGAGAACCCAGTAGAAACAGGGTCTCAGTGGTTCACACAGCTTCAGCCCCCACTGCACTAATACTCATGGTCACATGTAACTAGGAGTGAGCAACAATAGAGACAGAAATTCCATCCTTCAGACACTTAGACATTCATGACAATGTCCCTACTCCCCTTTCACAGTGGTGGAGACAAGATACCTTGCAACACTGGACATTACAAAGGCCCTTGCCTGATTCCAAATACCCACCTGTCTTTACACATTTCCCCAATGTGTACACTGAGTCTCAAGGGATATCATATCCCTTGAGATATTTTGTCGCTGTCCCAGTGACAACAGTGGCATTAATTACCAGAGAAGTCTAAGAAGTGACAGTGAAAGCACATCTGTTATCCAGACAGTAGCGACTGGAAAGTGCCATTTTGAAATATTATCAGAGGTAGCTCAGAAAAGTAAAACCAAAAATTGTGCAATATTGCAAACTACCAGAAAACAAAAGCAAGGACTCCAACTCCCAATCTGTTATTAAGTGTCATCAGAGAAATCATTTACAAGACCATGACCAATCACAGTTACATTATAGGGCACGCACACACACAGATACACAGACACATACACCCACACAGACACAGACACACATACACATGCACCTGCGCACAGACACACACACACAATGTGAATCATGCAGCAAACAGACTTAAGTCATGGTATATTGCCATATAACTAAGAGAGAATCCAAATAGGTGTCATTCAGAAACTCAATACAAAAAACAATACTAAGAATGTAGTTTAGTGAGCTCAAGAATAAATTAAATGATGATAAGAAATACATTACCAAAGAGAATGAAACTATAAAATAGCCAAACATTGTTTGAGGGCCAGGAGAACTTAATAAATGAAGTGAAGAATGCAACAGAAAGCATTGGAAGTAGACTGTCTTTGTGGAAGAGAGATTAGCAATCTCACCAATACAAAACTAGAAATGATATGAGAGTGAAGAGATACAAGATATTAAAAAGTGAGGATATTCAAAAGTAGCCATCAGACTTCCTCAGGAAGTGCACATTAGAGTGGAATCCTGGAGGGAGAAGAAAATTAGAAGGCAGCTGATGGTGTATATAAAGAAGTAATAGTTGATAACTTCCTGAACCTGTGTAAGGAACTGATATTCAAGTCCGTGAGACAACAAAACATGAATAACATTAAGACAAAGGGACCTCCTTCAAGATAAATCATATGCAAAATGGCAAGTCAATGACAGAGAAAATATTGTAAAGGCAGCCAAAAAAAGTTATGAAAATCTACAAAGTATCCCCCATTAAGCTATGAGTAGATTTCTGAGCAGAAAACATAGGCCAAGGGTAAATAAAATTACATTTTCAAACAACTGAAATAAGAACTAACTCACCCAATAATAATTAAACAGTTATCACTTATTTATAAAGTGAAAATAAAGAATTTACCAGACAAACATAACCTGAATGTGATAAAAAAAACAAAACCGATACACCTAATAAGAGGTGTAGAATAGAAATCTTCAAAGAAATATAAAATGGCAAATATATGCAAAACATTGTCCAAAAATCTAAGGAGATACCCCGAGAAAGTTTCAACAGTTTCTTTGGGTATGCTTTTAAATGCTACTATACTATTTGGTTTAAAGGTGGAAAAATAGGAAATCAGGGACAATAAATATAGATACCTCAAACTGGTAAAGTGTTTACAACAGTAAAAGAAATAATTTGAGTCAGTAACCATCAAAGGTAAAAATAAAAATAAAACAATATTAAAGGAAGCTGCTATCAGCGGAAAAAGGACTAAATTATACCTGAGATGTTTTCTTTTTATTTGAAGTAGAGTAGATTTACTATATTGTGTAGTTTCAGATGTACAGCATAGTTAATTATAACCACTTTGTAGATTATAATGCATTATGAATTATTACAATGATTGTAACACACAATTATTTTAAGCTATTGTGTATAATTCCATGATGTATACAGACTATCAATGTTGCTAATCTCCTTTATGTATACTATTTTCTATCTGTCAATGTTCTACCATTAAAATCTCTTTCCCTTCTCTTTGGTAAACATAAACTTTTTCCCATATATTTGAGTCTCTTAAGTCTTGTCTATCTAAACTCTTTACAACTCCATCATGTCAATATCTATCTATCTATCTATCTATCTATCTATCTATCTATCTATCTATCTATCTATCTATGTAGCAATCTATCAAGTATTATCCTCCTATCTATCTATTTACCTGTCACCTATCAATAGATAGCTATAGATAGATGTACATAGATATTTGTTATAATTTAGATTCCACATATAAATTATATTATATACTTTTGTCTTTGTCTAAGTTACTTTACTAAGCACAATATTTAATAGGTCCATTCATGATGCTGAAATAGCAATGTGTTATACTTTTTCATGGCTGAGTAATATTCCATTGTATATTTATAGAAACATCATATATTCTTAAGTCCATAGTCTACTCTGGACACTTGGATTGCTTCCCTGATTTGCATATTATAAACAGTGCTGTTGTAAACATTGTTTCTTCTCAATTTAGGTTTTTTCCCCAGATTTCTTTTAGGAGAGTTATTACTGGGTCTTATGATAGTTAACTTTTTAGTTTTTAAACAAATCTGAATACTGTTTTCCATACAAGTTCCAACAATTTACATTCCTACCAAGAGAATACAAGAGATTTGTTACCTCCACATCGTTTCCAACATTTTCTATTTGTAGACTTTTTGATAATAGACATTTGACCAGTTTTAAGTGATAACTCATTGTGGCTTTGATTTGCAATTATCTAATAATTAGCAATGTTGGGCAATTTTATCACTTGCCTGTTACTCATCTGTAAGTTTCCATTTGAAAAATATTAACTCAGGTATTCTTCTCTTGTTTTTGATTGTTTTTTTGTTTTTTACCTTACGTTGTGTAAACTAAATCCATGTTACATCTATTAACCTACATCTATTAACCCCTGGTCACTTGCATTGTTTGCAAATATGTTCTCCAATTACACAGGCAGTGTTTTTATTTCACTTATAGTGTCCTAAGCTGTGCAGAAATTTTCAAGTTTGTTTAGGTCCCACTTGCTGATTTATGCTTTTGTTTCTTTTGCCTTAGGAGACTGAAATAAGAAAATATTCCTTTGATATATATCCAATAAAGTATCACCAATATTCCCTTCTAGCTGTTTTATAGATCAGGTCTTACATTTAGGTCCTTAATATACTTGGAGTTTATTTATGTATATGATGTCAAAGAATGCTCTCATTTCACTGTTTTACATGTAGATGTCCAGCTTCCAAAACACCATCCATTGACGAGACTGTCTTTTATCCATTGTGTACTCTTGCCTCTTTTATCATAGATTCATTTGTCAGAGGTGTGTGGAATTTTTCTAGGCTCTCTATCTGCTTTTATTGATTATATCTTGGCCAATGCCATGTTGTTTTTATTACTTTAGATTTGTAGTATAGTAAGGTATCTGGGAGGGTTATACCTCCAGATTTGTTGTTTTTTCTCGAAGTCATTTTGACAATTTTTATGGTTTCATATAAACTTAGAGTTATTTATTTTCTTGTTCTGTGGAGAATACTACAGCTTCGTAACAGGAATTGCAATAAATCTGTAGGTTTCTTTGTGTATTACGGCCATGTTGACAATATTAACTCAATCCAAGAGCACAAGACATCTTTCCATTTCTTTGAATCATTTTTCATTTCTTTGTCAATGTTTTATTATTTTCAGTGTTTATATCTTTCATATATGTGGTTACATTTATTCCAAGATATTCGGGGTTATGGGGTTTTAAATATTATTGCTTTCAACATCCATTTTATGGTATCTCATGATTAACGTGTAGAAGTGCAAGAGACTTCTTTACATTAATCTTGTACCCTGCTCCCTTGATGAAATTATTTATTGTTCATAATAGTCAGTGTGGAGCCCTTAGGACTCTTTATGTAGATTGTTATGCCATCAGTACTGGTGTGAATTTTGACTCTTCCTTTCCATTTGGCATTTCTTTTATTTCTTTTTCTTTTCCTTTTCCTTTCTTCTATTACTATTAAACACAAGTGCTGAGAGTAGGAATCCTTTTCTTGTTCCCGAATTGAACCAGAAGGCTTTCAGCCTTTCCCCTGTGTATTATAAATTGTTATAAATGGCCTTTATTATGTTGAGAGATGTTCCCATTGTACTCACTTTCATGAGAGTTATGATGATGAATGTATGTTGAATTTTGTCAAATGCTTTTTCTTTGTGTATTGACATTGTCTTGTGAATTTTGTCCTTCCTTTATTAGATATGTGCCACGATGTTTGACTTGTGTATGTTGAATTATCCTTGTGACTCTGGAAAGGAATCCAACTGATCATCGTGTATAATCATTTCTTAGTATTGCTGAATTCATCTGTTGATGTTTTTCGACGATTTTTGAATGTATATTCATCAAGGATATTGGATTTTCATTTTCTTTTTTTAAGTGTTTTTGACTGGTTTTGTTATCAGGGTAATGGTGGCCTCATAGAATGACTTTGGGAATTTTCCTTCCTCCTTCATTTTTTTAAACAGTTGGGGGGAAAGAGGTTTTAGTGTTGGCATCCAGGCATTTTGTTCAAGGGGTGTTTAGAAAATTATTGATTTTATTTAACTTATACTGATTGCCCTTTTCAAGTTCTCAGTTTTCTTTTTATTCAGTGTTGACAGGCTGTATGTTTCTAGAAAATTGTCTTTTCTATTAAGTCGTCCAGTTGGTTGTCATGTAACAGCTCATAGTGCTTACATAATCATTTTTTGTATTTCTGTAATATCAGATATTATTTCTACTGTTTCATTTCTTATTTTTTTTGGATTCAGTCTCTGTATTTCTTGATAAGCCAGGCTAAATGCTTTTCTGTTTGTTAATATTTTTAAGAAAATTTAAAGCTGTTCATTTTATGATATGTAATTTATTTTTTAACTTTTATATTGTTTATTTTCAACATAATCATTAAAGATTTCTCATTCTACTGCCTTTGGGTTATGTTTGTTCTTGTTTCTTGTTATTTTGTGTGGTATGCTTGGTCGTTTCTATGAGGTTTTTCTTTTTCCTTGTAGAAGTCTTTATTTGTTCTCATCTTCCATCTAGACTTGTCTTTGCTGCATCACATACATTTTATGAAGCTGTGTTTTCATTGTAATTTGTCTCCAGGTATGATTTTATTACCTCTTTAATTTCATAACATCTTGATTTCATCATTGATAATTTTTTATTTTTTTAAAGGATGTTGTTTGAATTCATGTTTGTGCTTTTCCTATTCTTTCTACAGTTGAAGCACAGTATCATTCTTTTGTGTATGGAAAAATACTTGCTGTAATCTATATTGGCTTAAAGTCCCTGAGGCTCATTTCATGACATAATATGTGGTTAATTCCTTAGATAACCTGTGCACATTTGAAAAGTTTATGTGTTCTGATTTTCTGATGCAGTGTCCAATTGCTCACTTACTTTCAAATGATCTAATATGCTATTAAGACCTCTGTTTCCTTACAGATATTCTTTCTGGATGATCTGGCTATCAGAATAGTGAGGTGTTAAACTCATCTACTATTATTGTTTCATAATGAATTAATTCTTTCATGTCTACTAAAATTTCTTCTTATACTTTGGATCTAAGGTGTTGGGTCCATATATAATTTAATGAGTGTAATACCCTATTTTTATTGATCTCTTTTTGCTTATATAATCTCATATATTTTTTCATTCTGGCCCTTAATTTAAAACATATTTGTATGAGTTGAGCATTGAAATCTGCACTTTCTTGTCATTTCCATG
The DNA here is from genome assembly GCF_048564905.1 of Vicugna pacos. Taxonomy (NCBI): domain Eukaryota; kingdom Metazoa; phylum Chordata; class Mammalia; order Artiodactyla; family Camelidae; genus Vicugna; species Vicugna pacos. The sequence continues at coordinate 2,780,427 of NW_027328734.1, forward strand.
GAATACATTTTCCATTTTTTCCAAACTATGTTTATCTTCCACCATAAAGTGAGACTTTCTGAGGTGGAGACAAAAATGGTGGAGTAGAAAGATGTTCGTAGCTCTCCCTTTCCCAAAAATGCACCAAGACTCACATCCACAGACCCACTCAGCTAAACAGAAAACCTGCAGAACTCTGACAGAACATTGTCTTCTTCAATAGATAAAGATGCAAAAAATCTGGTAGGAGAAAAGGAAGAAAGAAAGAAGAAAAGGCAAAACAGTGGGACAGTTCTCACGGGTAGGGAGCATCAATGAAGGACTGGTGCTCATTCACTGTGTCTCCCCTCTCCAGCTGAGTGGTCAGCAGGACGGTGGGGGAGCCTCCAAGTCTTGGACCTGTACAGAGTATAAGTTGCCTGACAGAACTAAGTCAAACAGGCACAGAGAATCCCTGTGACACCCAGACAAAGATGCATCCCCAAAGCTGGGGGCAGGGCCATGCTGCCTGAGTTGGGTGGTAGATGAGGATGGCAGCACTGTGGCGGCCCAGGGGAATGGAGTGGGCTTTGATCCATGGCTGTGGGTGCACAGGGCAGAACAACCTGTGCCCTCCATTAAACAACAGGGCAGATGTGCCCTGTGGGGTGAAAGGTGAAATCCCCATCTCTGAATTTCCACAGAAGTTTCCAGGTGAAGACAGCTGGGGCTCAGAAACAGCCACCATAGCCTCTGGTGTTTTGTACCCAGGTGGCAGTGGGGGTAAAACCTGCATCTACACCTTAGGACTTAGCAGCATCAACGGCCAGACTGAGACTTGTCGGAAGCATGAGGCAAATATGATCCTACTGTCCTGGTTCCTCAGAGAACTTGTCTGCCAAGACGAAAAAGGAGCTGGATTATAGCCCAGACCAGGGACCGGGCTGTTCCTCAGTCTTTCCTGAGCCCACTCCCGGTTTGCAAACCCGAGGTAGAGCGTAGAGTGGCACAGAGCAGCAGAGTGATCAGCAACCTGAGCGGGTGGGTGGCCCCTCAGCTTTTGAGCTATAAAGCAGCCCTTGACCATGGTGCTGGGAGAGGGCATGATGCACAATCCTGCCTGGTCAGTCTGCAACAACTGACTGCAGCATTAAGCAGGGCAATGACAAGCCAGCCCAGAGTCAAGAGAGCTGCACCTAATCCAGTGTTGGTTGTAGGAGTGAGCTGCTTGATGATATGCCCTGGGAGCAGCACAGATGAGTGATCCAATGGAGGGCCTCTGGAAACAGCAAGCTGAGCTTCCAAAACAGGATGAAAACAGAATGACTTCACATTAAATGTACACTGTCTCCAGGAGGACACAAACAACCCCTTGTTTTAAACTGTTTTATCTGTTCCATTTTCTATTATCCTCTTAATTTTTACTTCTTAGGCAATTATATATACCCCTATTTCAATCTTTTTGAAATTTTTTAAAATATTATTATTATTTTTGAAAACTCTGCTTCAACTTGCATTAATATCATTAATTATACAATGTTTTCAAAGCTTTATCTCTCCCTTTTTTAAAATTATTTACCTCTCTCTCTTTTTTCCTATTTTCTAAGTTGTATTACTACATAGGCATTAGGTAGATATACTCATTTGGGACCAGGGTAGATAACTGATAATCCTTAAACCACAGTGCCAGTGATGTAGTAGAAATATGAAGAAGCAGAGAAAGCATTCACAATTAAACGAACAAGAGAAATATCCTGCAAGGATGATCATTGAAATAGACATCGATATCCTACAAGATGCAGATTTCAAAAATGGAGTGATTTAAATACTGAAGGAAATAAAAGAGATAGTGTTTAGAGATATAAAATATGTCAAAAATGAAATGGAAGCTATAAAGGAAAGCCGAGTAGAATAGGTAAACCCTTTGACTGAGATGAGGAATAATCTAAAGGGTTCTCAATGCTGACTGAATAATGCAGAGAAACGAATTTGTGACTTACAAGACAGGACAATAGCAAACATCCAATCAGTAGATTGACAAGAGAAACAATGAGAAACAAATGAAAAAAGCCTAAGGGACCTATGGTATAATAGAAAGCATGCCAAACTTGGCATGATAAAAGTCCCAGAAGGGGAAGAAACATCAAAGGGGATTGCAAAGGATTTTGTAGAAAGCATGGCTGAGAACTACTGAAACTTAAAGAAGGAATCAGATATCCAATACAGGAAGCTCAGAGTGTCCCAAAAAAAAAGAACACAAATACACCCATACCAAGACACATAATTAAGAAGGCCACAGGCAAGGATAAAGAAATGATCCTAAAGAGAGCAAGAGAATAGCAAAGAGTGAGTTACAAGGGAATCCCCATAAGGCTCCCAGCTGATTTCACTACACAAATACAACAGGCCAGAAGGGAGTGGCAAGATATATTCAAAGTGCTGAATGATAAAAATGTTATAGCCAAGGATACTTTAAACAGCAAGGCTATCATTTTTGGTAGAAGGAGACATAAAGTATTTTACAGACAAGAAAAATCTTCAAAAGTTCAGCAAAATAGATCCATGCTAAAAGAATTATTGAAATGTCTTCTCTAAAAAGAAAAGCAGCAGGATGCTATAGAAATGTGGAACTCACAGCTTTAAAGGTGATAACTCATGAATTAAAAAAAAATAAACACAAAATTTTAAAACAAGACATACAAATCATTGAGAGTGGGAGAGGGAGAAAGGAAAATAGAAAATTTATATTTTTGGTCTTTCTTTTTAAAATTTTTTGTTCTCAGTAGGATGGGTTGGAGATCATGTTACTATCCATTTAATAAAAGCAGTTATAGTAATGGTCTAATGGACTTATAAAAAAGGGTAACAAGAAGAAAAAACTTATCAGGGAGTCACTGAACTAAATAAAATTCATGATAATACAAAGGAAAATTACCAAACCATAAAAGGAAGATAAAAAAACAAAGAGGAAATACCAAATCAATTGCAAAAATAGGTCAAATTGTCAATAAACACAAGCCTATCATCAATTATTGTAAATTTTAATGAACTAAATGCTCCAGTCGAAAATCATAGAGTGGCAGGCTGGATAATAAAGCAAGAATCTTTAATATGCTGCATACAAGAGACCCACTTCAGAGAGAAGGACACATATAGATTGAGAGTGAGAGGATGGAAAAGGGTATTCCATATAATTTGAAAGCCAAAAAGCAGATGTTGCAGAACTGATTTCAGACAAAATAGTCTTTAAAACAAAGGACATAAAGAAAGATATAGAAGGACATTTTATAATGATTTAAGGAGTGATACAATATGAGGATAGCACACTCGTTAATACATATGCACCAAATAAAGGAGCAAATAAGTGCATAAAATAATTACTAACAGATATAAAGGAGGATTCATATTTGGAGATTTCAACACTGCATTAACATCACTGGAGAGACCATCGAGACAGAAAATAAACTAGGCAACAGAGAAGTTAAGTAAAACAATAGAAATATTAGACTTGGTGGATATTTTCAGAGCATTGCACCCCCCACAGAATAGGATATAAATCCTTTTCATGTGCACGTGGAACATTTTCCAGGATTCATGATGTACTTGGGCATAAAAGAAACCTCAGCAATTTTAAGAAGACAGAAATTACCTCAAGCATGTTTACTGAACACAATGTCATGAAGCTAGAAATCAACAACAGAGAAACAAAGGACAACAAAAGAAAAACATGGGGATTAAACAATATGTTATTAAAATACAAATGGATCAATGAAGAAATCAAAGCTGAAATAAAAAAGTACCTTGAGACAAAAGAAAATGAAAGGAAAACCCCACAAAATTTATGGGACACAGCAAAGGCAGTGCTGAGAGGGGAGTTTATAGTGATACAGGCCTACCTCAAAAAAGAAGAACAACCAAAAATAAACAATTTAACCCACCAGCAGAATGAACTAGAAAAAGAAGAACCAAAAAGACCCAAAAGGCAGGGGAAGGAAGCAAATCATAAATATTGGGGAGGAAATAAATAAAATAGAGATTAAAAAGATCATAGGAAAAAAATTAACCAATTCAAAAGCTGGTTTTTCCAAAAAGTAAGTAAAATCGACAAACCTCTGGCCAAACTCAAAAAGAAGAAAAGAGGGAGAGCACAAATTACCAAAATTAGAAAGGAGATTGTAGAAATTACCACAAAAATTTAGAAATACAGAATATCTTACGAGAATATGATGAAAAGTATATTGAATCAAACTGTATACCCTAGAAGAGATGGACAAGTTTCCAGAAACATACTGTCCACCAAGACTGAATCAAGACATAACTGACCCCTGGAAAAAGTAGAGCACTAGAAATGAAATCAAAGTAGCAATATAAAACCTCCCTACAAGTAGGGGTCCAGGACCAGACGGATTCACTGAGGAATTCAACCAAACATAAAGAAGAACTCATACCACTACTTCTCAAAATCCCCCAGATGATTGAAAAGGAAGGAATACTCCTAAAGTCATTCTATGAATCCACAATCACCCTGATACCACAACCAGGCAAAGACACTACCAAAAAAGAGGATTATAGGCCAATATCACTGTGAACCCAGACGCCAAAATCCTCACCAAAATAGTACCAAATAGAATCCAACAACACAGAAAAAGGATTATATAACATGACCAAGTGGGGATCATGCCAGTGACACAGGGGTGGTTCAACTTATGCAAATCAATCAATGTAATGCAGCATATCAACAAGAGAAAGAACCAAAACCGCATGATCTTCTCAATAGGTGCAGGAAAAGCATTTGTTAAAATTCAACACCCACGTATGATAAAAACTCTCACAAAGTGGCCATAGAGGGAATAAACCTCAACATCATGAAAGTAATAGATAAAAAACCAACAGCAAGGATAGTACTCAATGGTGAGAAAGTCAAATTCTTCCCACTAAAATCTGGGACAAAACAAGGATGAACACTATCATGACTCCTTCTCAAGATAGTCTTGCAAGACCTAGCCACATCAATCAAAGAAGAGAGAGAAGTAAAAGGGATGCAAATTGGAAAGGAAGAGGTAAAAGTCTCAGTATATGCAGAAAATATCTTACTATATATAGGAAACCCTACAAGATCCAGACAAAATTTACAACAGCTGATCAAATAATTCAGCAAGGAAGCAGATTACAAGATTAAGGTCCTAATATCAGTGGCATTTCTTTACGCTTATGATTCAGATTATACTATAGAGCTATAGTCCACATGACAGCACTGTATTGGTAGAAAAACATACATATAGGTCAATGGAACACAATAGAGAGCCCAGAAATTAACCCACAAACGTTTGGTCAATTAATCTTAGACAAAGGAGACAAGAAATTACAATGGTATCGAGATAGTCCCTTCAGCAACTGGTGTTGGGAAAACTGGAGAGCAGCATGTAATTCAATGAAGTTAGAACACTCCCAATGAAGCTAGAACAAGATACAATAAAAATAAACTCAAAAGAGATAAAACACTTAAACATAAGACAAGATACAATAAACCTACAAGAGGGAAAAATCTGACATACGTTTCGAAGGTTTTCTCATAGAAGAAATAAAAGCAAGAATAAACAAATGAGACCTAATGAAACTTACAACCTTCTGCATAGTAAAGAAACCGGAAGTAAAACATAAAGAAAACCTACGGAATGGGAAAAAAATTTACATATGAAACCGTCAAAGGCTTGATCTCCAGAGTATATAAACAGCTCATCTAACTGAATAAGAAAAAATAAACAACCTAATCCAAAATTAGTCAGAAGACCTAAACAAACAGTTCTCCAAGGAAGACATAGAAATGATAAAAAGGCACATCAGAAAATGCTCAATATCACTGATTATCAGACAAATGCAAATCAAAACTGCAATGAGGTTTCACCTCACACCAGTCAGAATGGCCATCATTCAAAAATCCACAAAGGACAAATGCTGGAGAGGCTGTGGAATAAAGGGAACTGTCCCTCACTGCTGGTGGCAATGAAGATTGGTGCAAACAGAGTGGAAAACAGGATGGAGATTCCTCAAAAGCCTAGAAATAGACTTACAATGTAACCCAAGAATCCCACTCCTGGGCATAAATCCAGAAGGAACCCTACTTCAGGAAGACTCCTGCACCTCAATATTCATAGCCAGCAATATTTACAATAGCCAAGACATGGAAACAGCCTAAATGCCCATCGAAAGTTGACTGGATAAAGAAGTGGTGGTATATTTATATAATGGAACAGTAGTCATTCTTATAAAGTGACAACATAATGCCATTTTCAGCAACATGGATGCTCCATGAGAAAATCAGCCTAAGTGAAGTAAGTCAGAAAGAGAAGGAAAAATACCATATGAGATGGCTCATGAGTGGAATCTAAAAACAAAACTAAACCAAACAAGAAATGCATAAATACAAAACAGAAATAGACTCGCAGGCAGAGACTACAAAGTTTTGGTTGCCAAGTGTTGGGGTTGGGTAGAGACAGACTCGGAGGTCAAAATTGTAGAATAGATAAACAGGATTGTACCGTATAGCACAGGGAAATATACGGCAGCCCACAGTGGAAAAAATGGGACAAAAATTGTATAAATGTTCATTGCAAATAAAAAATTGTGCTCTACAATGGAATTTGAGACAACTTTGTAAAATAATTAAAAATCAATTAAAAAAAGGTAATAAAATTAAAATACATGATCCTAAATATTACAGGTGTAAATATAAATTAGAGAGCAAAAACAACCATGCAAAAGAGTAGTAAAAAAAAAGGTTTTGTTTTTTGTTTTCTTTTTAAGAAAAGCAAAATCAAAAAACCTCTATCCAGGTGCATCATGAAGAAAAGAGAGATGCTCCAAAGAAATAAATTCAGAAATAAAATTGTAGAAATAACAATTGTTCCCTCAGGTATACAAAAAAAGGAACATTTTGTCAACTCTTACATGCAAACAAACTGGACATCTTAGAAGAAGTAGACAAATGTCTAGAAATAGACAGGTATAAGGAGAAACAAATAATTTGAACAAACTGATTACTAGAAGAAAGATAGAAACAGCATTTAAAAAAATCGTGAAATATTAGGGCAGATTTAAACAGCTCCCATGGAGAAATGTACAAAAATAAAAAGCAGAACTTATACTCTTCAAACTATTCAAAAATAGTGAACATGTGGGAAACTCCCAAAATAATTATATGAAGCTATCATTACCCTGATAGCAAAGCCAACAAAGTACAATCAAAGAGAACTTCAAGCCAATAACTTTGATTGATATAGATGCAAAAATTAAAAAAAAAATTATTAGCAAACTAAATCCAGCAATACCTAAAGTGAATCATACAACATGATCAACTTTAATTCATTTCACGGTCATAAGAGGTTGAAATTACATGAAATCAATCAGTTTGATACACCAAATAAACAAAGGAAAAAGGGAAAATGATGTGGTCATCCCAATAAATCGATAAAAAGCATTTCACAAACTTCAACTTTTATTCATTATAACAGCAGCAACAACAATGACAAGAAAAACAGAATCAACAAAAACAGAAAACTCTTTCCACTTTAGGATTAAGGAAATATATCTCAACCTCACTAAATTCATCAATTACAGACCCACAGACAGCATAATATGCAAAAGTGAATAACTGAAAGCCAAATTAAGGAATAAAACAAGGATGCCCACTCTCGCATTTCTCTTAAACACAGTATGGGAAGACCTAGCAACAGCAATCGGACAAGAAAAAAAATTATTCAAGTTAGATTGAATGAAGTAAAACTGTTATTATTTTAGATGACATGATAATCTATATAGAGAACTGTAAAGATTCTCCACACCAAAACAACTAAGACTAATAAAGACATTTAACAAAGTAGGATGATTCATGATTAATATACAAAAACTGTCACTTTTCTTTACAAATACCAATGAAATACTACATAATTTTAAAAAATCCATATGAAATCACATCAAAAATGAAGAATCTATGAAAAATCAAAGATAATAAAATCAATAGAACACTGATAAATGTGTTTGAATATTATGCAATAAATGGAAAGAAATCTCAAGGTCTTAGTTTAGAGGAATTAATATTGCAAAAATATACATACTACAAAATATGTCTACACATATAAAGTGATTCAGATCGAAATACATGATATTTTCCACAGAACTTAAATCAGTCCTAAGATTTGTATGGAACAGCAAAAGAATCAGAACTGCATAAGAAACAATGAGGAAAAAGAACAAAGTTGGAGGCATAAGCCATATCCCTCTCAGATCTCAGACTATATTGCAAATCAGTAATCGAAACAGCACAATGCTGGAAAATGAACAAACATCTATATCACTGGAACAGAACACAGAGGTAGAAATAAAACATTACACCTATGGTCAACTGAACTACGACAAAGGAAACAAAAATATACAATGCCTAAAGACAGTCTTCAGCAAGTCATGTTGAGAAAGCTAGACAGGTACATGTAACTCAATCAAATTAGAACACTCCCTCACACTGTACAAATATAAATTCAAAATACTTTAAATATCTGAATCTATTACATGACACAATAAAATTCCTGGAAACTAACATAGGCAAAACAAGACATAAATTTTAGCGAAATTTTCTTATGTCACACTCCCAAGCTGAAAACAACAAAAGCAAAATAATCAAATATATCCAAATTAAACTTCAAACTTCTATAGAGCAAAATAAACAGAATGAAAACATGAACTTCCGAATGGGGGAAAACATTTGGAAACAATGCAATCAAAAAGGGGCAAATTTCTAAAATACACACATCGTTCATACAACTCCATTTCAAAAATCTACAACAACACAGACAGAAAATGAGCAGAAGACAAGTCTCTCAAGAAGACACACAGATGACAAACAGGAACATAAAAACATGCTCACATAACTAATCATTATACAAAGGCAAGATAAAAATAAAATAATGTTTTACCTCACACTACTGAGAAGGGCTGTCATCCAAATATCTACAAATAATAAATACTCGGGAGGTTGTGGAGAAAAAGGGACTCTCCAACGCTGTTGGTGGGAATGAAAATTGGTGCAACCACCTTGGAAATAGTATGGAAGTTCCTTTAAATACTAAAAATAGACCTATCATATGACACAGCAATCCCGCTCCTGGGCATAGAAAACACAAAACCTGAAAACAAAGAATCCTTGTGTAAAATATAAGAAGCATACTCTGACATTGGACTTAATTTGATTGTACATATGTCTCCTCTGGCAAGGGAAGCAGAAGCAAAACTAACAAAATATGATTGTATCACTCTAAACAGATTTACGCTGCAGAGGAGATGATCAATAAAATGAAAAGTCAACCAACACAATGGGAGAATATATTTGCAAGTGATATTTTCCAATCAAGTGTTAATATGCAACTATATGGCAAACTCATACACAAGCACCACAACAAAAATGACCAAACAATCCAATTAAAAAAAGTCCATAGGAACTGAATAGATAGATCTGAATCAATTTTTTGTAGCAAACATACAGTTGAATAAATGACACATGAAAATATGTTCAGAGTTATAATTTATTAGGAAAGTCATAAACCAAAAATGAGAGAAGACCTCACAGTTGTCAGAAGACTCTCATCAAAAAGAAAATAAATAGATTTTGGTGAGGTTGTGGAGAAAAAGAATCACCGTGGACACTGTTGATAGGAAAGCAAAGTATTCATTACATTGCATATATACATCAAATATTCTTCATCCATTTTTCTGTTAAGGGATGTTGGGTTTGTTGGCCCCTGTCTGAAGGCTCTAGAGAATAAGCCCATGGGCTGAACTGATAAACAAGCTATGAGGAATGTCACATATAAAGGCTGGATAACAAATTGTCTACTCAATATATCCAATATGGATGGCTGGATATCATATGCTGGGTAAGATCCTCAGAGGAGGGCAACCTATGATAGGCACAGCCTGCTGGATAAGAGATGGGCTACTTAATGAAGTTCCGTGATGAACTTTAAAAAAATCCTTGATCATTTAACATCCTGTGCTTACTTTAGGAGCATGGGGACATAAATAGTTTAAGATTATTAACATTGTTATAACTTAGATGATATGTGAGGCATTGTGCATGTCATATATAAATCTTTTTTGTAAGAATCAATAAACTGTGAATTGCTTCGCTTCTCTCCACACAGTGTTTGTGTGTATATGATATCGTGCCACTGACAGGGTTAATTTAATTTGTTGGGAGTACCTTAAAATGATGTTGCATTATATATAATGTTCTTTCTGCACCTATTCAAATGATTATGTGAGTTTTGTTTCTCATTCTATTAGTGTGGGATGTCACCTTATTGATTTGAATATTTTGACGTATCCTTAAACCCAGAGATAAATCCCTTTACACATGTATGTGTATGATACATTAAATGTTTTGTTGAATTCATTTTGCTTGTGTTTTGTTGAGAATTTTGGCACATATGTTCATCAGGGATAATGTTCTATGTTTTTCATTTCATGTCGTTTTTAGCTTTGTTATGCAAATAAAGCTAGCATCATAAAACAACTTTGGAATCTTTCACCCCCTTCAAATTCTTGAAAGTTTTGGGGAAGAATTGGTGAAAAATTTACTTCTAATGTATGACAGGATTCACCATTAAAGTCATCTTGTAAATTTTTTCTGGTTTGAGAGGTTTGGATTACTGATTTACTCATACACACTTTTGCAGAATTTAACTTTCTAATTTCTTCTTGATTCAGTGTTGGAAGACATATGTTTCTGGGAATCTATCTTTTGTTCTAGGTCATTCAAATCGTTGGCTAGTGGTAATTTCTTATGATGCTTTGCATCTCTGCAACTTTAGTGGTAATATCTGCTCTTTTATTTCAAATTTTATTTGAGTCTTTATTTTCTTAGCCAACCTAAACTTTTGTCCACTTTATGTTGAAAAGAAACAAACTTAGGTGTAATTTTTCTTATCTTTTCAATTGTTTGTCTTGTTATTTGCCTTGCTCTAATTTATTCAATTTTCTTCTTTATTCTTTCTGTTTTTCCTAGATTTTTGATGTGTAAATTTAAATAGTGTGAATCTTTGTATTTCCTTTATTATTAAATATTATTTATTTACTTTATTTATTTATTTATTTACTTATTTGAATATTTATTCATTTATTTATCATTGAAGTATGCCATTTACAATGTGTCAATCTGAGGTGTTTAGCACAGTGTCCCCGTAAATGCATATATTTCTGTGCCTTTTTAACATTACTTCATGGTATTTGACTTACTGCCCTGTGTTATGCAAAAGAAATTTTGAAAACATTTATTTTTATATATAGTGGATGACATTTATAAATCTACAGCTCCCAAATATATCCTCTACCAGCCCATTTCTGCAGTAACCATAAGATTATTAAGTAGTTCTGCAAGTGTGTTTCAGTTTTGTAGATGAAATCATAGTGTTCACATCCAAATTATTTTTTAAGATTCTACATATGTCATGTCATGTATTATTTTTCCTTCTCTTTCTGGCTATCTTCAATTAGAATGACACTATTTGGGGAGATACATTTTGTTGCAAATGTCATTGTTTTATCATTTTTTATTGCAGAATATTATTCCATTGTGTAAATACAGCATAACTTCTGCATACTCTCATCTGTTGTTTGACAGTTAATTTGCTTCCATGTCATGGCTGTTGTATATAGCACTGCTAAGAACATTGGGGTGAAGGTGTCTTTTTGAAATATGGTTCCCTTTCGTATATACCCAGAAGTGGGATTGTTGGATCATTTGTTAAGTTTATTTTTATACTTTAAAGGAATCCCCATCCTGTTTTCCAAAGTGACTGCTCGAATCTACATTCCTAACATCAGTGCAGGAGGGCTCCCTTTCTCCGCAGCTTCCCCAGCATTTATTGTTTGTGAACTTTTGAATGATGGCCATTGTGAATATTGGGAAGTGATACTTCATTATAGTTTTGAATTGCACTTCTCTGATAATGAGAGTGAGCAATTTTTTTTTCATATATCTGTGTGACATTTGTACGTCTCTATTGGAGAAATGCTTTTTTAGGGCTTCTGCCCATTTTCAGATTGAGTTTCTTTTTTTTATTATTACTAGGTTGTATGAAATCTTTATATTTTGGAAATTTAGTCTTTGTCAGTTGTATCACTTCTAAATATTTTCTTTAATACTGTAGGTTGTCATTTTCCTTAATACTGTAGGTTGTCATTTTCCTTTGTTTATGGTTCCATTTGCTGTGCAAAAGCTTATAAGTTTAATTAGGTCCTATTTATAAATTTTGCTCTTACATCCCTTACCTGGGTAGTCTATTCTAAGAAATCATTGCTGAGATTTATCTCAGAGTGTTTTGCCAATATTTTCTTCTAGGAGATTTACCGTGTCTTGCCTTACATTTAAGTCTTCAAGCCATTTTGAGTTTATTCTTGTGTATGGAATGAAGGATTGTACTAACTCCATTGCTCTGATGCTGCTATCCAGTTTTCCCAAAACCAGTTGGTGAAGAGATGTTCTTTTCTCTGTCATATTCTTGGCTACTCTGTCAAAGATTAATTCAACATAGGCCTTTAGTATTATTCCTAGGCTCTCTATTCTGTTCCATTGGCCCATGTGCCTGTTTCTGTACCAATATCATGTCATTTTGATTTTTGTAGCTCTGCAATAGTTTATGGAGACCAGGCGGGTTATTACTCCAGCCTCTTTCTTTGTCTTAAATATAGTTTTGGAAATTATGGATCTTTTTTGATTCTATATAAATCTTATGATAATTTCTTTCAGTCCTAAAAAGAAATGTTTTGCATAATTTGATAGGAACTCAGTTAAATTCTGTGGATTGTCTTGGGCAGTATGGCCATTTTAATAATATTATTTCTTCCACTATGAGACCATTGGGTATCTTTTCAATTCTTCAAATCTTTCTTGATTTCCTCAATGATTTTTTTCTTGTTCTCCAAGTATAAGTCTTTCACCACCTTGGTCACAGTATTCTTAAGCATTTTATAGTTTTGGGTGCAGTTATAAAAGGGGTTGTTTCTATAATTTGTTATCCTGTTGATTCAATGGTAGAGTAAAGAAATGTAATTGGTTTTCGTAGATTATTCTGACTAACTTGCCCAGTTCCTTTTTTAGCCTAAGTATTTTTTTTGTGAAGCTTTTACATTTTTCTGTATATAGTGTCATCTCTGCATATCGTGACAATTTTACTTCTTCTTTTCCAGTCTGAATAGTTTTATTTCTTTTCCTAGCCTGATCGTTGTGGCTAGGAATTCCAAGACTATATTGAATTGAAATTGTGAGAATGGGCATCCTTGTCTTGTCTCAGGTTTTGGTGGGAAGGGTTTCAGTGTTTCAACATTGAGTATTTTGCTGGTTATAAATTTGTCATAAATAGCTTTCATTATGTTGAGATATGGTCACTCTATGCCCACTGTGATAAGAACTTTTATTGCAAATAGGTGTTAATTTTTATCAAATGCTTTCTCTGCATCTACTGAGATGATCATATCGTTTTTGTCTTCTCTTTTGTTGATATGGTGTATCACAATTGATTGATTGATTTGCATAAGTGAAACCATCCTTGTGTTCCTGGGATGAACCTAACATGACAATGGTGCATTATCTTTTTTTTACATGATGTTGGATTCTGTTTGTTAATAATATCTTAAGGATTTTTACATCTATGTTTATGAATTATATTGGCCTATAGTTTTCATTTTGGGGTAGTGTCTTTGTCTGGTTTGGTATCAGGTTAATTTTGGCCTTATGGTGTGAGATTGGGAGCTCTCTCTCCATATCAATCTTTTGGAAGACTTTGAGGAGGATTAGTATGGATTTTTCTTTGTATGTTTGGTCAAATTCCCCAGTGAAGCTATTAGGGTCTGAATTTTGTTTACAGAGATTTTTTATTTTACTATTAATTCTATTCCATTTCTTGTGATATGATTGTTCAAATCATTAATTTCCTTTTGATGCAATATTGGTGGGCTGAATGTTTCCAAAAACTTCTCCATTTCTTCCTGGTTATCCAGTATGTTTCCATATAGTTCCTCATGGTATTCCCTAATGATATTTTGTAAATTTGTTGTACTCTAGTAGTTTCTCCATTTTCATTTCCTATATTATTTGTGTTCTCTCTTTTTTCTTGTTGGTGATCCTGTCTAGAGATTTGTCAATTTTGTTTAAAATTTCAAAAAAGAGTTTGATTGATTTTTTCTATTTCTTAATCTTTATTTCAATTCTTTCCTCCTTGATCTTTATTTTTTCCCGCTTTCTGCTGGCTTTTGGTTTTGTTTTCTCTTCTTTTCATGATTAGTTTACATAGAACGTTAGATTATTTTTTTGAAATAGTTCTTCTACTTTGAGGAGGGCTTTGTCAATATGAACTTCCCTTTTTAGACTGCTTTAACTGTATTCCATAGACTTTGTGTAGTGTTTTGTCATATATCTCAAGATATTTTTTAATTTCTTCTTTTAATTCATCAACTCCCCCCTTTGTTATAGTACCATGTTTTTTAATCTGGATGCTGCCATTTTTTCTCCCAGTTTTTCTGTGTTTGATTTTTAGTTTCATGGTATTCTACTCAGAAATGTTGCTTGAAATAATTTTTATCTTCTTAAATTTGTTGAGGCTTCTTCTGTGCCTGAGTTTATAATCTTTCCTTGAAAATATTCCATGTGCACTGGAAAAGAATGTATATTCTGTTTTTGGGAGAAGTACTGTTTTGGAAGTATCAAGCATCTCCAATTATTTTATCATGTCTTTTATTAACTTTGTTCCCTTATTAATTTTCTGTGTGAAAGACCAGTCCAGTGATGGTAATGGGGTGTTATAGTCTCCTACTGTGATTGTGTTCCGAGCGATTTCTCTCTTTTTATCTATTAGTATTTGATTTTTGTATTTAGGTGCTCCAATTTTGAGTTCATATATCTTAATGTGTATAAAAACCTCATTTTGTATTGCTCCTTTAATCATTATATCATGTCCTTGTTTATCTTTCTCTATGGCCTTTCTTGTAAAGTCTATAATGTGTGAAGTCAGTACTGCTAGTCCTGCTTTCTTGTCATGTGCATTTGCATGGAATATATTCTTCCAACTTCTGACTTTCAATTGATGTGTTTTCCTCTTACAAATGGGTCTCTTGTATGCTTCATAATGCAGGGTTTTTTATATATTATCCCATCAGACAATGTATAACTTTTGACTGAAGCACTAAATCCATTTACATTTGTGATAATTATTGATAGACTGGTGTTTATTTCTATTTTGAACTTCATTTTCCAGTTGATTTGGTATTTCCTTTTGTTCATTTCTTTTCCTTTTTGTGGCTTGATAAGTTTTCTTTTATTATCTTTGTTTCGTTTTGGCTTTGTGACTTCATTGTAAGCTTTTGACTTTTGGTTACCTTGTTTTGTATTTATATTTAACCGTACTATATCTGTTTATTTTATCTTATAAGAATACAAACTCATACCCATCCTACAGAGAAGACAAATAAGAAGAAAATACTCTGTATTGTTCTGTTTCACTCTGTGACCCTTAAAAATTTTGATGTCCAGTTTTACAACATCATATTTATTTTGTTGTAATTCATTGTATATATTGCCTTTCTAATTATTCTTTTCTCTTTTGTATAGCACCCTGCTTCTTTTTTTTTTAGAGTAGATCTTTCATTATTTCTTTTTCTCTTGCTAAATTCTTTTAACATTTTTTGTGTGGAAGTTATTTATCTCTCCTTCTATTCTCAAAGAGAGCCTTGCTTGATAATGTATCTTAGATTACAGATTTCTTTCATTCAGGACTTTTAATATGCCTTACCACTGCCTTCTGCCTGCTGTATTTGTGTAGGAAACGAGTTTACAACTATTATGTATAAAATTATATATATGTATAAAGAACACCTAGAAATGAAGTTAACAAATAAGGTAAAAACCTATATGTTAAAAAACAGAAAACATTGGTGAAGGAAAATTTAACTGATCCAAAGAAATGAACAGATCTCTTATGTTAATTATGTGAAACTATGTGGTTAACACAACCATTCAACCAAAGGGAATCTACATTTAGTGTGATTCACGTCAAAATACCTATGAGATTTTTGATTAAATAGAACAAATTATTTCAAAATTTATATGTAACCACAAAGAACATGAGTTGCCAAAATAATCTTGAAAAAAAGTATTAAATGTAATGGTGTAAATTCCTCTGATGTTATACAGTCCTTCAAAACTTTAGTAATTAAAACAACATGATACTGGCTTAAAAACAGACACCAATCAAGAGAAGAGAATAGAGAAACCAGATATAATCCCTCACTCTTATGATCAATTAACCCATGAAAAAGAAAGCTAGAGTATAAAATGAAGAAAAGACATTCTCCTAAGTAATTAGTTACTAGGGAGCCTGAACTTTGAAAAGATAGATTACAATATTTCCTCACATTGTGTACAATCCATGAGCACCGAATATATTTCTATTTAATTTATTTTCTTATATTTCTTGCACCTGTAATTTATTGATCTATGTTTAGATCTTTTATTTCACTTACAAAATATATTCCTGTTTTATTTCTTATGGTATAAATTTACATGTAATAATTTTCCAAGTTTCTCTTTCTGATTATGGGTTGTTAATATATAAAAATGCAATGGATTTTTTTTTTATCAATTTTGTATTCTGGAAGTTTACTAAGTTTGTTCATTATTTCTAACAGTCACTGGAGGAGTCTATGGAGCTTTCTATCTATGTATAATTATGGCAACTGTAAATACTTTACTGCTTTTTTACAAGTTGGATACATTTTATATTTTTTCTTGACTAGATGTTCTGGCTAGGACTTCTAGTAGTGTAATTTAGGACTTGTGAAAATGAGCTAATTTTTCTTAATACTGGACCAGGGTAAAACCTTCCTGTATGTTAAAATTGAACTTGATGTTAGTCATGGGTTTTTCATAAATGGCTTATATTATGTTTAGTTACATTCTATCTACAGTGAATTTGTAAAAATATTTTTATAAAAAAGTTAAGATCACATATTTTAATAATATTCCTACATTTTTTGAGAGTGTTATTTTTCAATTCTTTGCTTTTTAAGGGATGTTATCACATATTTTAATTTGCATATGTTAAATAATATTTATGAATCAGGACTAAATCCAACATAACTATAGTTGATAATATCTATAATATGCCATGAATTCAGGTTGCTATATTTATTTAGAATGAAATTTACAGATAGTGATGGAAAAATTTACATTGTAGCTTGAGGGTACATTTATTTATTTAAAAATTTTATCTCTCATTTTTAATTTGGCTTAAGTTTAATGGAATTTATTTCTAAATAAATAATATAAATTTTGATAGAACTGGATTTACTTATGTATACTGTTACAGGACATAGGTAATATTTTCAATTAGTGAACAAATCACTTGCCTTAAAATGCTGTATTATATAAACAATGCCAAAAATTTCAGGACTGAGAAATATATTGCTTCCTAAAATGCATTAACTTGTATTTTCCACCCCAAACCACATATACTGTTATATCTTTGTTTTTTTCATTGTTCATTTGCCCCTTAATGGAGGCACTGCTTATTGAATCCAGTGTCTTGTGCGTAAGTGTATTTATCAACATCATTTTGGAACACATAACAGAAGCCACAAGAGTATGGATTATAACGATGACAAGAAAATTTTTCCTTCTTGGGACTGAAAAACCTCTGACAGAAAGAATGGCAAAAATAAACATTTGTAAATATGCAATAAGATTGTCTCTCTTCTAATTTTTATGGTAGAATGTTAAATTACATTTGTTTTACTTATAGCACTGAATTACAATTTAAATCAAAAATTCCCCACTTTGGGTTTTCTTACATTTGATTCATAATTTTAATCTAGTTTTATTTTATAAATATTTACCATTTATTTATAAGCATAACAAATAAGCTGATATTTATTCTTCTCATATTTTGAATATAGAGCTACTTATTTTAAAGTACAGAGATAAATACCAACTTCCATTTCCAAATCAAATTATATTTCACTTTAATTACAAATGATATTGAAATAGGTATACATTTTCTGTACAGGTTTTAAACAAATTTCACTTTAAATTTCATAACTTTAAAATTATTTTATATATTTATTGCATTATTTATACTTCACCAATTTTGTATAAATTTGTGTACAAAAGTATGGAGACTGATTTTATTTCATAGTCCCCAAAATTAAATTATTTAAAAAGATTTTTGGGGATAATATTTGCAGATCACAGTATAAAAATAAGCATCCTATATGTTTCATTTTAACTGGATGAATGAGAAGGGAACACTGGCTGAATGTTACACTTGAGTTGCTGGGAGACCAGTCGTTTTGTGATGTGACAGCTACTCAGGTAGAGAACCATTTTGATGGCCTAGAAGTTTATCTGTGCAGGCCTGCCAAAGCAGCATTTGAAGCTGCAGTGCTCAAAATCATGCAGATTAGAAAAGTAGCTGTAGAATAAGTTATTTCCGTTGGCACATGTTTCTCCAGAAATCCAAGATGTGTCTCATAAAGTTGGACAAACTGTTTCAGGAACTCTGATATATCTCTATTGTGTGATCAAACATTCTCTGGGGACTTGGACTTGAGGTGTATGATTGAAGAAAATGCTTTTCAGACTTTGTCTGAAAAATCCTTGGTAAAAAGACCATGTTACACACATTGTGTCTTGGAACCAGATGAAGATAATGATTTTCGTTCTCTGACATTTCCAAGAAAACTCTGGAAAATGTCTGGGACTGACCAATAAAAATCTATCTCGTGGGATGATAATGGAACTTCGATAGTGATTGATGAAGATGTCTTTAAGAAGGAAGTTTTGGAAAGAAGGGCGCCTTTCAGAATATTTGAATCTGGAAGTATGTAAAGTTTAGTTAGACAGCTTAGCATTTATGTGTTTACTACAGTGCGGCAGAATATTCAAAGATCTGTTTCTCCTGCTGACTTTCTGGCAGAAGGAAAAAAGTCTGTTTTAAGCAAGGTATTCAGTAATTGTAGGTACTACTTGGTAACATATATAAAATTTTATTTTGTACATCAACCTATGGTAATATAAATGTAAAGCTAGATTTTGAAAATTGTATAAAACTACAAAGGCTAATATTCTTTACTTTTTCTAAAAATGAGGACAGTGCCTTAAGTATTCAAGATTATGAGAAATGTTCCTAGCAACTATGAATCTTACCAGAAAACTAAATAAACGTATTAAAGCTGCTTTTAAAAAGTGGCTTTCACCGTTACTGCAAATACTAACTTATTAAATTTGATGATATACTATTTAAATGTGTATATTACAAATAAATAATTTCAAAATATTGTCAGCAATGTTCATATTTTAATGATATTATCTTTGCATAATCAACATGAAATCTGAGGTTTTATAGGATAGGCTTATTTTAGTCTTGTATTTTCGTTTAAAATATTACTAAAATCTTTTTCCATTGGTTGCAGCTGCAGTTCTGCCATAATTGAAATCTTAAACAAGTCTGTCACCAGCATTTAGTTAGAATAAAAAGAAGAGTTGGGATTAAAAATGCCTCTCTGGTGGCTTCATTGGCTGAAGATTTCAAAAAGAAGCACTTTAAAGCAGGGGGTAATGTGCATATTCATAATTCTGATTTTGTGGCTGACACTAGTGGAGAAAGTGAATTTTTACTTTCTGCAAATTTAAACATGCCTCTAATAAGGAAGCCCTCTACTAGACAAATAATTGGTGACACAACAACCCAGATCAGAGGTGATTTTTATCCTCCATAATCAATGTCATTTAGACCACCAAAACAAATTGCAGTGGATCAACTTGCTGTTTTAAATCAGTTGACCACTGTCCACGGGCACTCTCAAAGCAGCTACACTGAAGCAAATGGCCGTGTTGTGAACTTCATTACAATTATAACTTCTACTTTTCAGTACAGCATCTTGTCTCCCACAGAGAGCTATTATTTGGACTGATGGTGGAGCCTTCTACTTTCCCAAATAGATATCACAACATATCTGCCAATGAAGGTCGTTTTTCTAAACTTCAACCAAGGAGCAACCCACGGTTTCCAGTGACAGTGATAGCTGATACATCAGCTACCTCTCTTTCAATGCCAACTTATCAGCCGTCTTCAGTTTATGAACGTCATCCTAATTACAACTGATTTACCAGAGGACTACCAGATTATGCAGGATAACAAAGATTAATATTGATGTTGGCAAATGTTGACAAATATCTGCAATTTTCTTATTTGAACAATAAAGATAGACGTGTACTTGTATTTTCCTTATAATTTTTAGAATAGAATAAAGAGATATACAGGAGTATAAGTTACCATTTAAAGAAAAATAGAGATATTTGATTGACATGATCATTTGATGGAACAATATGGGTGTAAATTTAAATAATTTCTTGTAAGGAAGAAGAGAAAATGGAAGAATTTGGAAAAGGACAAACATAGACAGATGGAAAAGTACTAAGTGGTTCCTGTTTCATCCTAGAAAGTATTAAAAGTGTTAAGTTAGGGTTGGTTTGAACAGGATATAAATGCAGGAATCTGTCCAGTGATCATGGTCTCTTTTATGTCATTACTGGTATCAAAATGGTCATATGGTGTAGTCTCATATGGCACATTCAGCATGTGGAAGAATTTCAAAAGTAATTTTATCTATGGTCTTTGTGCTGTTCTCAAAGCATTCCAACTGGTACTTTCATTTCCTGCCCTGAAGAGTCTACGCTATATTTTTTAGTCAATACTTTATGTTGCTTTTTTGTTCCAGCCAAAGACAAGCTTACGTCTTCAGGGTGGCAATTAATGCCTTTCCAACTCTAAGCCCACAAACTCAACATCGTTTACTCTTTTTTTATAGATCTGGCATCTGACTACCTTGGCATATCTTTATGTTTCACTGTATTTGGAGATACATCCAGGCAAATGCTCGTGAAAAATGTTAGCTCCAAACACACAACTTTTGCTCCAGCTCATCCTTGGACTTAAGGCGTCCTCCTTTTACCTACTTTAATTTTCCCAGTCTCAGTACAGAAACTACCTCCTTCAGAAGTTTTCTGTCTACCCCCCTTTCCTTGTCTAACTTGGATACCAGCACAGTAAGCACAGAACATGCCACAGGATGCATTATATTATTTAGTGAATGAAAAATATATGTTGACTTTAAGCAAATCCACTTTCTTGAAACAAGAAAATTCTCATGGTTTTCCAACTATTTTGTTATGGTCCTTACTCTTCACCACAAACTAGCTCTTTTCATAGTCCAAGGACTAGTCACGCAAGACAGTAATTGGAGGTAGGTACAGGAGACAAGTTATTATTTTCTTCTTAATCCATGCCTGCCAGAGGTGTAAAGCATTCCATTCTCATTTGCTGGATTTTTTCCTGTCTCTTCATCACCCACCCACTCAAAAATAGCTGATTCTCTTCCCCATACCAATATCTATACTGCCTTCTAATTAATTTACTTCTTAGAATCAGAGCTTTAACCAGAAAAGAGAGTGTCATTGCAAACATTTAATGTAGGATTATACACCCCATATAAATTGTTCCCTTTCTAACTTTCACACAGGATGTATCTAAGAGTTACTTGACCCTTGGTTGGGGTGGTCGTTTTCAGTAACCAAATTGCAATCTAAAATGTGTGGACTAAATAGAGGTGAGGGTGGTAGAATTAAAAATTTGTCCAACTGCAAGAATACCAAATTTCTGCAGATAGTAGGAAATATAAATATTCATGGAGGACTTTATTTCCCATTAATTTAAAATAAAAGGTGAAGCATTTTCAGAATGTGAAATGTCCTGAAATGGTGGAAAATTTTAGAGAAGGTCAGGTAGCCTAAGGCTTCTGCTCACAATCATGCAGCCAGTGTCAGCTGATAAGACTGGAATGGCAACATTGTGTCCTGTAAATATGTCACCATTTGTGAAGAAAGACTTTGATAATCTGGAGAATGGTAAAATTGGCCATGGTGAACTCTAGCAACATCCCAACAGTATAAACTTTATCAAGAGAAGAAAAGCGCCCACTTGCAGCAGGAGATATGGGTCTGGACATCAGTGGTTTTTCCTAAAACAGAAACATCAAGCTTTAAAATTTGTCAGCTGAACTATGATGGTGACTATTTTGTTGCTTACATTAGCAGTCTGGGGTTCAGATGGGCTGGTTCAGCAGCTAGTTCCCAGCTCTATTATCATACAGTGGGTCTTACTGTGATCATCATAAAAAGGTTCTATACTGATAAGTCAAAAGCTAACATTTACTTTCAAAATTAGAAATCCTAAAGAAGAATAGTGTTTGTCCATCTGTAGTTTTCTACGTGGGAAATCCTAGACTATTGGCAAACGTACAAAATTTGGCTGGTGCTTGAAAACTATTCTCTGAGCTCTGCCCACTGAATTCTTCCCACTAAATACTACAAAATCTGTCTGCCACTGTGTGTGTGTGTGAAGATGGATAGTTAACTAGTAACTAAGTTTGTCTTAGTTGAGTCAGCAGTGAATTATTCCTCTGCATTTGATAGATTCCCTGTGAATTAAAAATTTCATTGAGCCACCAGATTTTCTTCTGATCAGTGTGAGGTAGATTATATTTCTCCCATTATCCTTACTGTTACCTGTTCATCGAATCCCTAGCTAATGCCAGGGCCAAGCCACTGAATCCTTGAATTTGACAGAGGCATATACATTCTCCAGTCCCCAGAGCCCAGCAAAGGGCTGTCTCTCCTTTTTAATTTAAGCTTATGTCCAATTTCTTTTTTCTTCTTATTCTCATTGTTGACACATCTTATTTTGTCTTTGAACACCCCATGACTAATTTATAGAGACTGAACCGCTGATTTATTCCCTTTAAGCTACAAATTGCAATAACCTTTCTTTCCTTGGACTACCAGGATTACAGTAAGAATAGTCATCATTTTGAAAGCAGTCCTCAGTCCTAAAAATGCAGAAACTTTACAGTTCTTTGCCCAGCACTTGAGCGAGGATGTTTGTTGTGGGTCTGAGGGATTATCCTCACATCCCATAATGCAACCATGAGAAAACAGCACATTGTTATCCAAAATCACGTCTTTGTCACTATTGCATTCCCATTGCAAAACAGTTAAGACTTGTAGGAGTTCTGAGATTTTACCATGCTGAGATTTCTAGCAACCTAGCATGTTCATTTCTTACAGAATTTCTCGTGGAGATGAGACATTTGGTCTGCGATAGTGAACTTTAAAACTCACAGCAAAAGCAGCCAGGGTTAACACTTGTATCCATTCCCTAATCTCAGGTGAATACACAAAGTAAAATTTTGATTCCAGAGAAGCAGTGGGCTGTTAACATGAAGAAAGTTTAAAGCATGTTAAAACAGTAATTTTATTTGTATCTTTAAGTATAATTTATTAGAATCACTTATTTATTAGTATCTTTACCTAGGATAAGTATATCATGACTCAAGTTTACTTGCTGAAAAACAATCATGATAAAAGACATGGAAAAAAGTGAACATTGACTTTCCATTTTTTCTTCCACTTTTATGGAGTTATAATAGGCATAAAACATTGTGTAAGTTTAGGTGCACAGGATAGTGATTTGATTTACAAGTATCATGAAATAAATATCATAGCAACTTTAGGGAGAATTCATTATCTCATTTAGATAAAATTGTAAAGAAATACAATTTGTCGTTTGGTTGTGATGAGAAACATTAAGGTCTACTCTCTTAATAACATTGATATAGAACATAAAGCAGTATTAATTTTAATTTTCATGTTACTACGGGTAATCCCTAGAACACGATTATTTTACAGGTGGAGGTTTGTAGCTTTTGAGCACATTAATCAAATTCTCCTTTCCCAACCCCTGCCTCTGCTAACTACAAATCTAACTTTTTTCTATATATATGTTTGTTTGTTTTTGAAGTGTACATTTTTCTATAACACTGTGTTAGTTTCTCTTACACAACATACTGTTTGCTGTTTATAATACATTTCAAATTGATCACCAGAATATATCTAGATATGATATGTTGCTATTTAAAGATATTTAATAGTTATTGGCTATTCCCCATACAGTAAATTCCTTGTCCCTGACTAATTTAATTTTCAACTGGAAAAATTTCTCTCTTAATTTTCTCATTTTTCTTTTCCTCACCGCATTTCCCTCCTTCTTGTGAACAACCTGTTTCTTTCTATTTCTATAATTCCATTTCTGTGTTTTTATTTTCATTTGTTTTAAATTCCTAATATGAGTAAAATCATTCAGCATTTGTCACTCTCTCTCTGAATTATTTCACTTAGCATATTACTCACTTGTCCAAACCATTTGTTGCAAATGGCAAGAACTTATTCTTTTTAGAGCTGAGTAATAACCCATTGTAATTTTATGTGTGTGTGTGCATATATATATAGATAGATAGATAGATAAATCTGTACTTAAGATAGGTAGATATATATACTATAAACACACATCTTATTTATCCATCATCATTTGATGAACAATTACTTTGCTTCTATATCCTGTCTATTGTGGAGAATGCTGCAGTGAATATAGGGTTGAATTTATCTTTTATAATTAGTGTTTTTATTTTCTTGGAATTAGTATCCCGATATATATATATATTGGATAATGTTTTAGTTTTAATTTTTAGATAAAGCTCCATGTTGTTTCCCACAGCGACATCTCATATTTACATTCACTCCAGCAGTGCATCAGTATTGTTTTTCTTACATCCTAACCAACAGTTATGTTTGTTATCTTTTTGATTATAGTCATTCTGACAGGAGTGACATAAAACCTCATTGTGTTTTGGACTTGCATTTTTCCGATGGTTATTGATGTTGATCGGTTGCATGCGCCGTGTGGTAACCTTTCCCCCACTTTTTATTCATTTTTTGTAATGAGCTTAATAACCATAACTGTCTGATTTAATTTTCAGGCATTCTGTTTTGTTCCATTATTCTATTTGTTCTGTGCCAGTAACATATTCTTTTTAAAACTGTAGCTTTGTATTATATTTTAAATCAGGGACAGTGATACATCCTCTTTGTTCTTTGTTAAAGTTATTTCTCTTTTTAGTTTCTTTTATTTCCTATCATTTTTTTTAGTGATTTCATTTCTTTTGTGTTTACATGTAAATTTTACAATTATTTTTTGTAAGGGTCTGAAAATGCCCTTGGAATTTTGATAAGCAATGAATTTTATTTGTGTATTTTGTTGACTAATAGTGTCATTTAAACAATATTTTTTTCCTCATCTACGAACACAGTATATCCTTTCATCTGTTTGCATAATCTTCAATTTCTCTTATAAATATTTTATAGTTTTCTGAGTACAGGTCTTTTACCTCCTTGGTTGGATAGATTTCTTAAATTTTTTGTAATTCAACTATAATTGAGACAGTTCCCTCACTTTCTGTATCAGTTAGCTTCTTGTTAGTGTGTAGAAACACAAGATTTCTGTATGATAATTTTATATTCGGAAATTTTACCAAATGCATTGATAAGCCCTAGTAGTATTGTGGCACCATTTTTAGGATTTCTTTTTAAAGTATGTCATCTGCAAACAGATACTTTTACTCCTTTTCTTAATTAGCAATATTTCATTTACTTTTATTTTGAATAGCTATGGCTTGAATTTCCAGACTATACTGAATAAAAGTGGTAAGATTGAACATTCTTGCCTTCTTCCTGCTCTTATTGGAAATGCTTTCAGCTTTTAATCAGTGAGTGTAATGTTAGCTGAGTTCTTGTCATATATGACCTTAACTGTGTTGAGGTATGTTTCCTCATGCCCACTTTGAGGAGAAAAATATTCATAAATAGATATTGAATTTGTCAAAATAATTTATGACCCTATTGAGGTGACCATATAACTTTTATTCTTCAGGTTGTTTGTGTGGTGTATCATACTGGTTAAATTGTGGTATTGAATCATTTTGCATCCCTGGAATATAATGGACTTAATCATAATGTATAATCCTCTTAATGTATTGTTGGATTTGCTAACAATTAAGTGGTGACTTTTGCATCTATGCTTACCAGTAGTAGTTAACCTGTAATTTTTGAGGTATTTGTTCCAGTTTTAGTAGTAGTGTGATAAAGAAATGTGGGGTAGAAAGCCTCCCTTCCTCTTGAAATTTTTGGAAAT
Organism: Vicugna pacos; assembly: GCF_048564905.1. Lineage (NCBI taxonomy): Eukaryota > Metazoa > Chordata > Mammalia > Artiodactyla > Camelidae > Vicugna > Vicugna pacos. Next base: position 2,806,568 of record NW_027328734.1, read on the forward strand.
CTCTGAGAAGTATAGGTGATGGCTCTTCTCTAAGTGTTTGGCAGAAATCACCTGTGAAGCTGTCTAAGCCTGGAATTTTGTTTCTTGGGAAATTTTTTTAAATACTTATTCAACTTCATTAGTGATAATCTGTTCATATTATCTTTCTCATTCCATTCTGGAGATTAACTCTTTCTAAGAAGTTGTCCATTTCTTCTAGGATTTCCATTTTATTGGCATATAATTTGTTGTATCATCTTATGCTGCTTTGTATTTCTTTGATATAAGCTGTATCTTCTCATTTATTTCTGAGCTAATTAATTTGTAACTCTTTTTTGCTCATGTATGAGGTTAAAGTTTTTCAACTTTATTTATCTTTCAAAAACCATTATTTAGTTTAATTAAATGTTTATATTTTTAATCCTTATTTTATTTAATTATGTTCTGTCCCTTCAGCTGTTTTTCCTTCTACTAAAATGTTTTTCTTATTATTTTGCTACATATTTTGGTTGTAAGAATATGTTAGAAGAGAGAGATGTTTCTTATTTGTATAAGTGGGATTATTTTGCTATAAGCATCCCTATTAATACTGCTTCTGTATTACCTAATGGATTTTGTTTTTGTTGTCATAATTCTTTATAAATTTTTTCTTTGATTTATACAGCAATCCATTTGTTGTTAATATTGTATGATTTATCCTCCTCAATTTAGTATTTTTCTCAGGTTTTTTCTTTTAGTAAATTTCTATTTTGACAGAATCCATAAGTTTCTTCACAAAACAAGAAGAAAAATATTGAAATTTATACATACATCTAAAAGAACCAAAGTTTCTAAAATTATTTTGAAAAATAAACATAGTTGTGGGTATTACCCTCCCTGAGTTTAGAACATGCTACAAAGCTACAGTAATCAATACATCAAAATATGGCACTTAAGAAACACATAAATCAATGGAACAAAATAAACAGTCCGAAAATATACCCACACACTTATGGTCAATTAGTCTACAAAGAAGGAGGCAAGAGTATACAATTGAAAAAAGGCAGTCTCTTCAATAAGTAGTTCTGAGAAAAAAGGACAGTTCTTGTAAAAGGAAGATATAAAAACACTTCTTTCCATAGTATAAAAAATGTGAAAAAATGGATTAATTTCCTAAATGTAAAGCCTGAAACTATAATATTTCTGACTGAGAACAGGAGCAGAATTGACTTTGAGATAAATCATAGCAATGTTTATTCTTGATCTGTCTCCAAATCAAAATAAAAGGAAAATTAACAATTAGAGTTTTTAGTTTACTGAGGAAAAATCAATGTACTATGCGATACAGGGATTCTATTTCTTGTATAAGTGTGAAGTTGAAAACCTTTTGCAGAGCAAAGGAAACCTTTAAGAAGACATAAGATACCAGACAGAATAGAAGGAAAAATTTCAAACAATGACACCAACAAGATGTTAATATCCATAATATATATATAGCATATCAGACACAATATTTAAAAAATAAAGACCCCAACTAAAAACAGTTGAAGAATCTTCATGGGAACTTTTCAAAAACAGAAATGTGGATGATATTCATGCACATAAAAAGAAACATAACGTTGCTATTCATTAGGAAAACATATAAAAATACCAGAATGAAATATAATCTTACAGCAACCAAAATGGCTATTAACAAAAAGTCTACAAATGACAAACATTAATCAGAATGTCAATAAGAAGGAACCCAGGTACACTGTTGTTGGAAATATAAATTGATGCATCCACTATTATTAAAGTGTGGACAGTGCTCAGAAAACTAGAAATAGAAGCATTATATGTTGCAGCAATTCCAGTTTTCAGTATAAATCTGAAAAAAAATGAAAAAAATTAACTTAAAGTATATATTACCCCAATGTTCTTAACATCAGCATTTATAGTTGCCAAGGGTAGAAGCACAACTCAACTGCCCATCAACAGATGATTGGCTGAAATAGATGTGGGATATAGATAACAAAATAAATAATTATTCATTGTATATTAAATAGTAAAATTCTGCCATTTGGAACAATGTGACTGGACCCAGAGAATGTTGCACATAGGAAAATAAGTCATACAGGGAAAAACACTCTACGTTGTCACTTAAATTGGGAAAATAATGATATAAGAGAAATAATCATTAAAAAACAAAAAAAGAATCACATATATATGTAGTGTACCAAGTAGTGGTTTCATGTGGGGAAAGGGTAGAAGGATGGAGAAGACAGAAATGTTGAAGCTACAATTAATAAATTAGAGAAAAAAAGTGCTATATTTAGAGCACAGGGAAATATTTTAATAATTTAATTGATTTTAAAGAGATTATAGGGGTATATTTTAGTAAAATGTGCATGTAGGTGGGTAAAACATTGAAGAAAAGAACCCAGGAAATTCAAAATATTTTGTAGTACTATGATATTAAGGGAAGTGATTTATTTACTTTCTTTAGTGTTATAATTTCCTAATCAGAATTTAAGCTTTTAGTTGAAAAATTATATACTTTTAAATGTGACATAAGTTGAAACTATTTTTGTCTCTCCCTTTACATCTACAGTCAGTAAAACGTTCACATCTGAACAAAAATAACCACAACACAAACAATACTCCAGAACGCATGTGAACAGATGAAGTTCAGTGGACTAAAGCACACAAAACAGGTTGAACTGAGGGAAAAGCAGAGTTGGTGTCTGCAACCAAGGCCCGCTGAATAGGATATCTGAGTCCACAAGTTCAGAGAACCCAGTAGAAACAGGTTCTCAGTGGTTCACACAGATTCGGTCTCCAACTGCACCACACGAGTACTCATGATCACAGGTAACTAGGAGAGAGCCACAATGGAGAGAGAAATTCCATCCTTCAGACACTCAGACGTTCATGAAACTGTCCCTACTCCCCATTCACATTGGTGGAGACAAGTTACCTTGCAAAACTGGACGTGGCAAAGGCACTTGCCTGATACCAAATACCCACCTGTCTTTACACCTTTCCTCAATGTGTACACTGATTCTCAAGAGATATCAGATAAAAGGAAGGGTTCACAATCCCAGCGACAACAGTGGCATTAACTACCAGAGAAGTCTAAGTAGTGACAATGAAACACATCTTTTATCAAAAGAGTAGCGACTGGAAAGTGCCATTTTGATATATTATCAGAGGTAGCTCAGGTAAGTAAAACCAAAAATTGTGCAACATCGCAAGCTACCAGAAAACAAAAGCAAGGACTCCAACTCCCATTCAGTTATGAAGTGTCATCAGAGAAATAATTTATCAAGATCATGACCAATTACAGTAACATTATAGGGCACACACACACAGATGGACACACACAGACACTGACACAAACACAGACACACACGCACACACACACAATGTCAACCTTGCAGCAAACAAACTTAAAAGTCATGGTATATTGCCATATAACTAATAGAGAATCCAAATAGGTGTCATAAAGAATATCAGTCCAAAAAACAAAACTGAGAAAGCAGTTTAGTGTGCTCAGGAATAAAATAAATTATGATAAGAAATACATTACCATAGAGACTGAAACTATAAAATAAACAAATATTATTGGAGGACAAGGAGAACTTAAATGAGATGAAGAATGAAACAGAAAGCATTGGAAGTAGACTGTCTTGGTGGAAGGGAGAATAGAAAACTCGTCAATACAAATCTAGAAATGATAGGAGAGGGCAGAGATACAAGATATTAAAAAGTGAGGAAATTCAACAGTAGCCATGAAACTTCCTCAGGAAATGCACATTAGAGTGGAATCCTGGAGGGAGAAGACGGTTAGAAGGCAGCTGTTAGGTATTTAAAGAAATAATAGTCAATAACTTCCCGAAACTTTGTAAGGAACTGATATACAATTCTGTGAGTCAACAAAAGACCAATAACTTTAAGACAAAGGGACCTCCTTCAAGATATGCCATATGCAAATTGGCAAGTCAATGACAGAGTAATATTTTAAATTCAGCCAAAAAATTTATGACAATCTACAAAGGAACCCCCATTAGGCTATCAGTAGATTTCTGAGCAGAAAACATACACCAAGGGTAAATAAAATTGTATTTTCAAACTACTGAAATAAGAAATCACTCCCCCAATAAGACTTACAGTTATCACTTAGATATAATGTGAAAGTAAAGTCTTTGACAGGCAAACAAATCCAGAATGAGATGAAAAAACAAAACCGGGACACCTTATAAGATGTGTAGAAAAGAAGCCTTCTAGGAAATATAAAATGGCAAAAATATGTAAAGCATTGTCCAAAATGCTCAGGAGAGACCATGAGAAAGTTGCAACTGTTTCTTTGGTTATGTTCTTAAATGCTACTCTACTATATGGATAAAGAGAGAAAAATAGGAAATCAGGGGCAATAAGTATAGATACTTCAAACTGGTATCATGTTCACAAGAGTAAAAGAAATAATTTAAAACAGTAATCATAAAAAGTAAAGCGTAAAATTAAGCAATATTAGTGGAAGATGCTATCAGTGGAAAAATAAAAAAATACACAATATGTTTCAATTTTAATTGAAGTACAGTAGATGTATAATATTGTGTATTTTCAGATGTACAGCATAGTGATTCAAACCACTTTGTAGATATATTGCATTATGAATTATTACCATAACTGTAACATACAATTATTTTAAGGTATTGTGTATAATTCATTAATCTATACAGATTATCCTTGTTGCTTCTCTACTTAATTTATACTACTTTGTGTCTGTCAATGTCCTACCATAAAATTCCCTTTCCCTTCAACTTTGGTAAACATAAATTTTTTCCCATATTTTTGAGTCTGCTTAAGTCTTGTCTATCTAATCTCTTTACCTCTCCATCATGTCTCTATCTATCTATCTATCTATCTATCTATCTATCTATCTATCTATCTATCTATCTATCTATCTGTCTATCTATCTATGTATCTATCTATCTATCTATGTATCTATCTATCTATCTATCTATCTATCTATCTATCTATCTATCTATCATCTATGTATCTATCTATCATGTATGTATGTATCTATACTTCTATCTATCTGTCATCTATAATTAGACAGCTATAAATAGATGTACACAGATAATTGTTATACATTAGATTCCACTTATAAATTATATTATATTCTTTTGTCTTTGTTTAAGTTACTTCACTAAGCACAATATTTACTAAGTCCTTTCATGATGCTGAAATAGCAATGTGTTTTACTTTTTCATGGCTGAGAAATATTCCATTGCATATTTATAGAAATATCATATCTTCTTAAGTCCATAGTCTACTGTGGACTTTTAGATTGGTTCCCTGTCTTGCATATTATAAACAGTGCTGTTGTGAACATTGGTTCTTCTGAATTTAGGGTGTTTTCCCCAGATTTTTCCTAGAAAAGTTATTACTGGCTCTTATGGTAGTTAAATTTTAGTTTTTAAAGAAATCTGAATAATGTTTCCTTAGAAGTTGTACCAATTTACATTCCTACCAAGGGTATATAAGACATTTCTTACCTCCATATCGTCTCCAACACTTACTATTTGTAGATTTTTTGATAATAGCCATTAGACAATTGTGAAGTGACACCTCATTGTGGATTTGATTTACAATTATGTAATAAATAGTAATGTTGAGAAATTTTATCACTTGCCTGTTACTCATCTGAATGTGTTCTTTGGAAAAATATTAACTCAAGTACTCTGCTTCTGTTTTTGATTGGGTTTTTGTTTTCCACCTTGAGTTGTGTAACCAAAATCCATGTTACATTTATTAACCTACATCTATTAACCCCTGGTCACTTGCGTTGTTTGAAAGTATGTTCTCCAATTACACAGGCAGTGTTTTCATTTCATTGACAGTGTCCTTAGCTGTGCAGAAATTTTCAAGTTTGTTTAGGTCCCACTTGCTTCTATTTGCTTTTATAACTTTTTCCTTAGGAGACTGATATAAGAAAATATTCCTATGATGTATATCCAATAGTGTATCACCTATATTCCCTTCTAGCAGTTTTATAGTATCAGGTCTTACATTTAGGTCTTTAATACACTTGGAGTTTATTTTTGTATATGATGTCAGGGAATGCTCTCATTTCACTGTTTTACATGTAGATGTCCAGCTTTCCCAACACCATCCATTGACGAGACTGTCTTTTCTCCATTGTGAACTCTTGCCTCTTTTATCATAGTTTCAGTGCTCATAAGTGTGTGGAATTATTTCTAGGCTCTCTATCTGTTTTTATTGATTATATCTCTGTGCCAATGCCATGGTGATTTTATTACTGTAGGTTTGTAGTAGAGTAAGGTATCTGGGAGGGTTATACTTCCAGATTTGTTGTTTTTTCTCAAGATCATTTTGGCAATTTTTAATGGTTTCATGGAAAACTTGGAGTTATTTATTTTCAGGTTCTGTGGAAAATACTAGAGCTTCATAACAGGAATTGCACTAAATCCTTAGGTATCGTTGTGTAGTACTCCCATGTTAACAATATGAACTCTTTCTATCCAAGAGCAAGACATCTTTCCATTTTTATGAATCATTTATAATTTCTTTGTCAATGTTTCATAATTTTCAGTGTGTAGATGTTTCACATATGTGGTTACATTTATTCCAAGATATTCAGGGTTATGGGGTTTTAAATATTATTGCTTTCAACGTCCATTTTATGTATCTCATGATTAATGTGGACAAATTCAAGAGACATCTTTATATTAATCTTGTACCATGCTCCCTTGATGAAATTATTTATTGTTCATAATAGTCAGTGTGGAGCCCTTAGGACTCTGTGTAGAATTTTATGCCTTCAGTACTGCTGAAAATTTTGCCTATTTCTTTCCATTTTGTGTTTCTTTTACTTCATTTTCTTTCCCTTTTCCTTTCTTCTATTACTATTGAACAGAAGTGGTGAGAGTAGGAATCCTTGTCTTGTTCCCGAATTTTCCAAGAAAGTTTTCAGCCATTCCCCTGAGTGTTATAAATTGTTATAAATGGCCTTTAGTATGTTGGGAAATGTTCCAATTGTACTCACATTCATGAGAGTTCTGATGATGAATGTATGTTGAATTTTTCAAATGATTTTTCTTTGTGTATTGATATGGTCTTTTGAATTTTGTCCTTCCTTTATTAGATATGTGTCATGCTGCTTGACTCGTGTATGTTGAACCATCCTTGAGACTTTGGAAGGAATCCAACTGATCATCGTGTATAATCATTTCTTAGTATTGCTGGATTAATTTGTTGATATTTTTTGAGGATTTTTGAATGTATATCATCATTCATCCACGATATTGGATTTACATTTTCTTTTTCTTTTTTTTTTTTTGGTAGTGTCTTTGACTGGTTTATCAGGGTAATTGTGGACTGATAGAATAACTGGGAATATTCCTTCCTCCTTCATTTTTAAAAATATTTAGGGGAAAGAGGTGTTAGTGAAGTAATCCAGGCATTTTGATCAAGGGGTATTTCTAAAATTATACATTTTATTCAACGTAAACTGATTGCTCTTATCATGTTCTCAGTTTTCTCTTTATTGAGTGTTGGCAGGCTGTACGTTCCTAGAAATTTGTCCATTTCTTTTAGGTCGTTCAGATGACTGCCACGTAACAGCTCAGACTGCTTTCATAAACTTCTTTTTGTATTTCTGTAATATCAAGTTTTATTTCTACTGTTTCATTTCTTATTTTGTTTGGGTCCATTCTCTGTATTTCTTGATAAGCCTGGCTAAATGCTTACCTGTTTTTCAATATTTTTTAAAAAAATTTAAGTGGTTGATTTTATGATTTGTAATTTATTTTTCAACTGCTATTTTATATATTTTCAACATAATCATTAAAGATTTCTCATCCTACGGCCTTTGGGTTTTGTTTGTCCCTATTTCTTGTTATTTTGGTTGGTATGCGTGGTCCTTTCTATGAGGTTTTTCTTGTTCCTTTTAGAAGTCCTGATTTGCTCTCAACTTCCCTGTTAGATTTGTCTTTGCTGCATCCCATACGTTTTATGAAGCTGTGTTTTCATTGTAATTTTACTCTACGTATGATTTTATTACCTCTTTGATTTCATCATTGACCTTGTTTTATTTTATTTTTTTAAAGGATGTGGTTTGACCTCATGTTTGTTCTTTTCCTATTCTTCTTTCTAGAGTTGATGCACAGTTCCTTAATTTTGTGTACGGAAAAATACTTGCTGTAATCTATATTTGCTTAATATTCCTGAGGCTCATTTCATGACATAATATGTGGTTAATTCGTTAGATAACATCCTGTGCACACTTGAAAAGTTTATGTGTTCTGCTTTTCTGATGCAGTGTCCAATAGCTCAGTTAGGATCAAATGATATAATATGCTATTAAGATCTTTGTCTCTTTACAGATATTCTTTCTGTATGATCTGGCTATCAGAATAGTGAGCTGTTAAACTCATCTACTATTATTGTTTTATAATAAATTAATTCTTTCATGTCTACTAAAATTTCATTTTATATTTAGGATCTACTGTTTTGGGTCCATATATAATTTAATGAGTGTAATATCTTATTGGTTAATTGATCTCTTTTCCTTTATATAAGTTCATATTTGTTTTATTTTGGCCCCTATTTTAAAACGTTTGTTATGAGGTGAGTAATGCAATCTGCACTTTCTTCTCATTTCCATGGAATATCTTTTCCATTTATTTCCAGACTATGTTTATCTCCCACAATACAGTGAGGCTTTTTTGGGGGGAGGCAATGATGATGGAGTAGAAAGATGCTCGTAGCTCAACCTTTCCCACAAATGCACCAAGACTCACATCCACAGACCCAGTCAGCTAACCAGAGAACCTGCAATACTCTGACAGAACATTGTCCTCTTCAATAGAAAAAATGTGAATAATCAGGCAGGAGAAAAGGAAGAAAGAAGAAAATGCTAAAGAGAGTGGGACAGGTCCCACAGGGAGGGAGCAGCAAAGAAGGACTGGTGCTCATTTACTGTGTCTCCCATCTCCAACTGAGAGATCAGCAGGATGGAGGGGGAGCCTCCAAGACTTGGACATGTACATAGTATAAGTTGACTGACAGAACTAAGTTAAGCAGGCACAGAGGATCCCTGTGACACCCAGCTGAAGATGCAGCCTGGAAGCTTGGGGCAGGGCTATGTTGCCCATCCTGGGTGAAAGATTGGGACGGCTGCACTGAGGCAGCCCTGGAGAACATAGGTGGCTGTGTGCCATTGTTGTGGGTGCACAGGGCAGAACACCTGGGCCCTCCATAAAACAACAGGGCAGACGTGCCCTGTGGGTGGAAGGGTGCATTCCCCATCTCTGAAATTCCATAAATGTTTCTAGGTGAATAGAGCAGGGGCTCAGACACAGCCACCATACCCACTGGTGCTTTACACCCAGGTGGCAGCGGGGGCAAAACCTGCATCTACACCTAAGGAATTAGCAACCTTAAGGGCCAGAGACTTGTCTATAGCCTGAGGCATATAGGATTCTACTGTCTGGTTCTTTAGAGATCTTGTCTGACAAGACAAACAAGGAGTAGGATTTTGGCCCAGATCAGGGACAGGGCTGTCCCTCAGTCTTCCCTGAGCCCACTTCTGGTGTGCAAACCCAAAGCAGAGCGTAGAGTGGCACAGAGCAGCAGAGTTATTGGCAACCTGAGGGGGCGGGTGGCTCCTCAAATTTTCGGCTGGGTTATAGCCACTGACCATGGTGCTGGGTGAGGGCGTGATGCCCAATCCTGCCTGGTCAGTCTGCAACATCTGACTGCAGCATCGGGCAAGGCATTGACAAGCCATCCCAGAGTAAAGAGAGCTTCATCAGACCCAGTGTTGGGTGTAGGAGCAATCAGCTTGCCGACATGCCCTGGGAGCAGCACAGATGAGGGCTCCAATGGAGGGCCTCTGGAAACAGCAAGATGAGCTTCCAAATCAGGATGAATAAAGAGACTTCACATTAAATGTACACAGTCTCCAGGAGGACACTGACCACCCCCTTGTATTAATCTGTTTTACCTGCACCATTTTCTATTACACTATTAATTTTTACTCCTTATTGAATTATATATACCCCCATTTTTATCCCTTTGAAATTTTTAAAAATATTTTAATTATTATTATTTTTCAAAACACTGCTTCAACTTCCTTTTCTATTATTCATTATACAGTGTCTTCAAACCTTTATTTCTCCCTTCTTTAAAATTCTTTATCTCATGCTCTCTTTTTTCTCTTTTCTAAGTTATATAACTACAAAGGCATTTGGTAGATAAACTCCTTTAGGACCAGAGTGGATAACCGATACTGCATAAACCATAGTGCCAGAGATGTAGAAGAAAGTTGAATAAGAAGTGACACCATTCCTAATTAAAAGAACAAGAGAAATCCCCTGAAAGAATGATCAGTGAAATAGACATTGATATCCAACTAGATCAAGATTTCAAATATGAAGTGATCAAAGTACTGAAGGAAATAAAAGATATAGTGTTTAGAGATACAAAATATGTCAAAAATGAAATGGAAGCTATTAAGAAGAGCCGAGTAGAATAAGTAAATACATTGACTGAGATGAGGAATGATTTAAAGGTGTAGCAAATCTGACTAAATAATGCAGAGGAATGAATTAGTGACTTAGAAGACAGGAAAATAGAAAGCACCCAATCAGAAGAGCTACAAGAGAAACAATAAGAAACAAATGAAAAAAGCATAAGGGACCCATGGGATAATAGAAAGCATTCCAAACTTGGCATGATACAAGTCCTAGAAGGGGAATAAGGATCAAAGTTGATTGCAAACGTTTTTGTAGAAATCATGAATGAGAACTTCCAAAACTTAAAGAAGGAATCAGATATCCAAGTACAGTAAGCTAAGAGTGTCCCAAACAGGAAGAACACAATTACACCCACACCAATAAATTTAATTAAGATGACGAGAGTCAAGGATAAAGAAATGATCCTAAGGACAGCAAGAGAATAGTAAAGTATGAGTTACAAGGGAATCCCCATAAGGCTACCAGCTGATTTCTCTACACAAATACTACAGCCCAGAAGGGAGTGGCAAGAAATATTCAGTCTTGAATGAAAAAAATTATATACAGTAGTATACTTTGACCAGCAATGCTATTCTATTTGGTAAATATAGAAATAAAGGATTTCACAACAAGAAAAAGCTTAAAGAGTTTAGCAACACTAGACCCATGCTAAAAGAATTATTGAAAGGTCTACTTTAAAAAGAAAAGTAACAGGATGCTACAGAAATATGAAACTCACAACTTGAAATGTGATGATTCATGAATTACAAATAAAATAAACAAAAAATTTTAAAACAAGGCATACAAATCATTGAGAGTCGGAGAGGGAGGCAGGAAAATAGAGAAATTTTTTTTTTTTGGTCTTTTATTTTAAAATTTTTTGTTCTCGGTAGGATGGGTTTGAGATCATCTTACTATCCGTTTAATAGAAGCAGTTATAGTAATGGCCTAATGGACTTATAAAAAAGGGTAACAAGAAGACAAAAACTTATCAGGGAGTCACTAAAACTAAGTAAAATTCTTGACGTAACAAAGGAAAGTTACCAAACCATAAAAGGAAGATGAAAGGAACAAAGAGGAAATACCAAATCAACTGCAAATATAAGGTCAAATTGGCAATAAACACAAGGCTATCATCAATTATTGTAAATGTTAATGGACTAAATGCTCCAGTCGAAAGTCACAGAGTAGCAGGCTGGATAATAAAGCAAGAACATTCAATATGCTGCGTAGAATAGACCCCCTTCAGAGAGAAGGACACATATAGATTGAGAGTGAAAGGATGGAAAAGGGTATTGCATACAATTGGAAAAGCCAAAAAGCAGATGTTGCAGAACTGATTTCAGACAAAATATTCTTTAAAACAAAGGCCATAAAGAAAGAAAAAGAAGGACGTTTTATAATGATTGAAGGAGTGATACAATATGAGGATAGCACACTCATTAATACATATGCACCAAATACAGGAGCACCTAAGTACATAAAATAATTACCAACAGATATAAAAGGGGAGTCATATTTGTAGATTTCAACACTGCATTAACATTACTGGACAGAACATCGAGACAGAAAATAAATTAGGCAACAGAAAAATTAAATAATACAATAGAAATATTAGACTTGGTGGATATTTTCAGAGCATTGCAACCCCCAAAATAGGATATACATTCTTTTCAAGTGCACGAGGAACATTTTCCAGGATTCATGATGTACTTGGGCACAAAAGAAACCTCAGCAATTTTAAGAAGATAGAAATTACCTCAAGCATCTTTACTGGCCACAATGCAATGAAGTAAGAAATCAACAGCAGAGAAACAAAGGAGAACAAAGGAAAAAATTGGGATTAAACAATATGTTATTTAAAACCCAATGGGTCAATGAAGATATCAAAGCTGAAATGAAGAAGTACCTTGAGACAAAAGAAAATGAAAACGAAACCATTCAAAATTTATGAGACACAGTAAAAGCAGTGCTGAGAGGGGAGTTTGCAGTGATACAGGCGTTCCTCAAAAATGAAGAACATCCACAAATAAACAATTGAACCCACCAGCAGAATGAACTAGAAAAAGAAGAACAAAAACCTAAAAGGCAGCACAAGGAAAGAAATCATCAATATTGGGGAGGAAATAAATAAAATAGAGATTAAAAAGACCATAGGAAAAAGTCAACAAATCCAAAAGTTGGTTTTTCCAAAAAGTAAGTAAAATCGACAAACCTCTGGCCAAACTTAAAAAGAAGAACAGAGAGAGAGCACAAATTAGCAAAATAAGACTGGAGAATGGAGAAATTATAACAAAAAAAATACTGTTTATCATATGAGAATATTATGAAGAGTATATGGTATCAAACTGTATAACCTAGAAGAGATGGACAAGTTTCTGGAAACATACTGTCCACCAAGACAGAATGAAGACGAACCTGACCACTTGAACAAACAGAGCACAAGAAATGAAATCAAAATAGCAATATAAAACCTCCCTACAAATAACAGTCCAGGAGCAGATGGATTCACAGTGGAATTCTACCAAACAAAAAAGAAAAACTCATACCAGTCCTTCTCAAATTCTTCCAGAAGATTGAAAAGGTAGGAATACTCCCAAAGACATTCTATAAAGCCACAATCACCCTGATACCACAACCAGGCAAAGAAACTACCAAAAAAGAGGATTATAGGCCAATATCACTGATGAAAACACACGCCAAAATCCACACCAAAATAGTAGCAAATACAACCCAACAACACAGAAAAAAATATTATATATCATGACCAAGTGGAGATCATGCCAGAGACACAGAGGTGGTTAACTTAAGCAAATCAATGTAATACAGCACATCAACAAGAGAAAGGACCAAAACCACATGATCATCTCAATAGATGCAGGAAAAGCATTTGATAAAATTCAACACCCACGTATGATACATACACATACCAAAGTGGGCATAGAGGGACTATATCTCAGCATCATGAAAGCTATAGATACCAAACGTACAGCCAGCATAGTACTCAAAGTTGAGAAAGTCAAATTCTTCCTACTATAATCTGGGACAGTAAAAGGATGCACACTAACACGACTCCTACTCAAGATAGTCTTGGAAGTCCTAGCCAAAGCAATCAAATAAGGGAGAGAAGTAAAAGAGATGCAAATTGGAAAGGAAGAGACAAATGTCAAACTATATGCAGATAATATGTTACTATTTATAGAAAACTCTACAAGATCCAGAATGAATTTACTACAGCTGCTCAAAGAATTCAGCAAGATAGCAGGTTACAAGATTAAGGTTCAAATATCAGTGGCATTTCTTAACGCTAATGATTCAGATAATACTATAGAGCTACAGTCAACATGACAGCACTGTATTGGTAGTTAAACATACATATAGGCCAATGGCACAGAATAAAGAGCCCAGAAATGAAACCGAAAATGTTTGGTCAATTAATCTTAGACAAAGGAGGCAAGAAATTACAATGGAAAAGAGATAGTCTCTTCAGCAACTGGTGTTTGGAGAACTGGACAGCAGCATATAATTCAATGAAGCCAGAACACCATGCACAAAAATAAACTCAGAATGGATCATAGACTTAAACATAAGGCAAAATACAAAAACAACCAAGATGAAAATATAGGCAAACCATATCTGACATAATTCTCGAAAATTTTCTCATAGAAGAAATAAAAGCCTGAATAAGCAAATGAGACCTAGTGAAACTTACAAGCTTCTGCACAGTAAAGAAACTGCAAGTAAAACAAAAAGACAACCTATGGAATGGGAAAAAAATTTGCATATGAAACCGTCAAAGTCTTGATCTCCAGAGTATACAACAGCTCATTCAACTGAAGAAGAAAAAATAAACAACCCAATGCAAAATTGGGCAGAAGACCTAAACAAGCAATTCTACAAGGAAGACATACAAATGATAAAAAGGCACATCAGAAAATGCTCAATATCACTGATTATCAGAGAAATGCAAATCAAAACTACAATGAGGTATCACCTCACAGCAGTCAGAATGGACATCATTCAAAAATCCACAAATGAAAAATGCTGCAGAGGCTGTGGAGAAAAGGGTACCTTCCTTCACTGCTGGTGGCAATGCAGTTTGGTGTAGCCAATGTGGAAAACAGGATGGAGATTCCTCAAAAGCCTAGGAATAGACTTACCATATGACCAAGGAATCCAGCTCCTGGCCATAAATCATGAAGGAACCCTACTTGTGGATGACACCTGCACCCCAATATTCATATTCAGCACTATTTACAATAGCCAAGACATGGAAACAGCCTAAATATCCGTCAAATGTTGACTGGATAAAGAAGAGGTGGTATATTTATTCAATGGAATACTGGTCAGCCATATAAAGTGAAAACTTAACGCCATTTATGGTTGGTCCAGGAGAAAATCAGTGTAAGTGAAGTAAGCCAGAAAGTGAAAGAAAAAGAAAAATACCATATGAGATGGCTCATCAGTGGAATCTAAAAACAAAGCAATACAAAACAAAAGAAGCACAAATACAAAACAGAAATAGACTCACAGACATAGAATATAAGGTTTTGTTAGCCCAGGGGGCCGATGGTGGGAAGAGATAAACTGGGAGGTATAAGTTGTAGAATAGATAAACAGGATTGTACTGCATAGCACAGGGAAATATATAAAAGTTCTTACGGAAGCCCATAATAGAAAAAATGGTACAACAAATGTATATTTTTTCATTGTAACTGCAAAACTGTGCTCTAGGCTGGGATTGCACACAACTTTGTAAAATGACTGTAAATCAATAAAGAAAACTTAAAAAGTTAAAAAACATGATCCTAAATATTACAGGTGTAAATATACATTAGAGAGGAAAAGAAAACTATGCAAAAGAACATTAAAACCAAAGATGCTTTTTTTTTTTTAAGATAAGCATAGTCAAAAAACCTCTAGACAGGTACATCATGAAGAGAGATGCTGCAAAGGAATAAAGTAAGAAAAAAAGAAGAGAAATAACAATGGTTACCTCAGATATACAAAAAAGGGATTATTTTGACAACACTTACATTAGCATAAACTGGACAACTTAGAAGAAATAGACAAATGTCTATAAAGAGACAGAGATAAGGAGAAACAAATAATTTGAACAAATTGTTTACTAGAAGAAAGAATCTGCATTTAAAAAACCGTTAAATAGAAGTGCAGATTTAAACAAATCCTGTGGATAATTGTACAAAAATACAAAGAAGAACTTATACTCTTCAAACTATTCAAAAATATTTAAGATGTGGGAAACTCCCAAATTAATTCTATGAAGATTTCATCACCCTGATAGCAAAGCCAACAAACAAACTACAGGCAAAGGGAATTTCTAGTCGATAAATTTGATAGATTTAGATGCAAAAATTCAACAAAATATTATTAGCAAATGAAATCCAGCAATACCAAAAAGTGAATAATACACCATGATCAACTTGGATTCATTGCAGGGTCACAAGAGAAGTTCAACATACACAAAACAAACAGTTTGATACACCACATTAACAAAAGGAATACAGAAAATGGCATGGTCCTCCCAATAAACACATAAAAAGTATTTCACAAAATTCAACATTTATTCATTAAAACAGCAACAACAGCAACAACAACAACAACAACAACAACAACAACAGAAACCTCTTACCAAAGTAGGATTCAGGAAATATATCTCAACATAAATAATGTCATTACTTACAAACACACAGACAACATAATATGCAAAAGTGAATAAATGAAAGCCAAATTAAGGAATAAAACTAGGATGCCCAATCTCAAAATTTCTGTTAAACACAGTATGGGAAGAACTAGCAACAGCAATCAAACAAGAAAAATGTTATTCAAGTTGGATTGAATGAAGTTAAACTGTTATTATTTTAGATGACATGATAATCTTTATAGAGATCCCTAAGTATTCTCCACACCAGAAAAACTAAAACTAATAAAGACATTAGCATAGTAGCATGATTCATGTTTAATATACAAAAACTGTCACATTTCTTTACACTAACAATCAAATATTCAATAATGTAAAATATCCATATGAAATCAGATCATAAAATGAAAATCTATGGAAATTCCAAGATAATGAAATCTATAGGACACTGAGAAAGAAATTTGAAGATGATGCAAAGAAATGGAAAGAAATCTCAAGATCTTAGTTTAGAGGAATTAATATTGCTAAAATGTACATACTACAAAATATGTCTACAGATATAAATTCATTCATATCATACTACATGATATTTTCCACAGAAATAAAAAAAGTCCTATGATTTGTATGGAACTGCAAAAGAACCAGAACTGCAAAAGAAACAATGAGGAAAAAGAACAAAGTTGGAGGCATAACCAATAAACCTCCCAGATCTCAGACTATATTACAAAAATACAGTAATCAAAACAGCACAATACTGGAAAACAAACAAACATCTATATCACTGCAACAGAACACAGAGGCAGAAATAAAACATCACAACTATGGTCAACTAATTTATGAGAAAGGAAACAAAAATATTCAATGCCTAAAAGACAGTCTTCAGCATGTGATGTTGAGAAAGCTAGACAGCTACATGTAAATCAATCAAATTAGAACAATCCCTCACATTGTACAAGAATAAATTCAAAATGTTTTAAGTATCTGAATCTAATACATGACACAATAAAATTTCTGGAATCTAACACAGGCAAAACAACACAAACATTGTAGCAAAATTTTCTTATGTCACACTCCCAAGCTGAAAACAATAAAGTTAAAATAAACAAATAGGTCCTAAGTAAACTTAAACTTTCTACACAGCAAAATAAACAAAATGAAAAGATGAACTTCCAAACGGGAGAAAACATTAGGAAACAATGCAATCAACAAGAGGCTAATTTCTAATATACACAAATCGTTCATACAACACCATTTCAAAAATCTACAAACAACTCAGCCAGAAAATGAGCAGAAGACAATTCTCTAAAAAAGACACACAAATAACAAACAGGAACATAAAAACGTGCTCACATTGCTAATCATTATACAAAGGCAAGACAACATTTATATAATGTTTTATCTTACACTAGTGAGAAGGGCTGTCATCCAATTGTCTACAAATAATAAAGACTGGGGAGATTGTGGAGAAAAGGGACTCTCCAACGCTGTTGGTGGGAATGAAAATTGGTGAAAACACTTTGGAAACCGTATGGAAATTCTTTAAATAATAAAAATAGACCTATCATATGACAGAGCAATTCCAATCCTGGGCATATAAAATATAAACCTGAAATTAAAAATCCTAGGGTAAAACATAAGAAATACACTCTGACATTGGACTTAATTTGATTCTACATATGTCTCCTCTGGCAAGGGAAGCAGAAATAAAACTAACAAAATATGATTGTGTCACACTAAACACGTTTAGACTGCAGAAGAAATGATCAATAAAATGAACAGTCAACCAACACAATGGTAGAAAATATTTTCAAGTATAATTTCCAAAGTGTTTGGATATAATATCCAAAATATATGGCAAACTCTTACCCCAAAACTTCAACAAAAAAGAGCAAACAATCCAATCAAAAAAAAAAGTCCATAGGAAATAAATAGATAGATCTGAATCAATTTTCTTTAGAAAACATACTGTTGGCTATATGACACATGAAAATGTGTTCAGAGTTATAAATTATTAGGAAAGTCATAAACCAAAAATGAGACAAGACCTCACACTTGTCAGAATGTTCTCATCAAAAAGAAAAAAATAGATATTGGTGAGATTGTGGAGAAAAAGGAACACCTTGGACACTCTTGATAGCAATGCAATGTATTGATTCCATTGCATATATACATCAAATTTTCTTCATCCAGTTTTCTGTCAAGGGATGTTGGGTTTGTAGGCCCCTGTCTGAAGGCTCTAGAGAATAAGCCCATGGGCTGAACTCATAAACAAGCTGTGAGGAATATCATATATCCAGGCTGGATATGAAATGGCCTATTCAATGTATCCAGTATGGATGGCTGGATAGCCTATGCTGGTTAAGTTCCTCAGAGGAGGAAAAACTAAGAAAAGCACAGCCTGCTGGATAAGAGGTGGCCTACTTAATGAATTTCCGTGATGAACTTTAAAACAATCCTTGATCATTTAACATCCTGCACTTACTGCAGGAGCATGGGAACATAAATAGCTTAAGATTATTAACATTGTTATAACTTTGATTATAAGTGAGGCATTGTGCAAGTCCTATATAAAGCTTCTTCTAAGAATCAATAAACAGAGAACTGCTTCGCTTCTCTCCACACAGTGTTTGTGTGTAAATTATATCGTGTCACTGACAGGGTTAATTTAATTTGTTGGGATTATCTTAAAAGGATGTTGCATTATATACAATGCTCTTTCTGCACCTATTGAGATGATTATGTGAATTCTTTTACTCATTCTATTAGTGTGGCATGTCACCTTTATCGATTTGAATGTTTTGAAGTATCCTTAAACCAGGGATAAATACCTTAACTCATGCATGTTTATGATACATTAAATGTGTTGTTGAATTCATTTCGCTTGTGTTTTGTTGAGAATTTTGGCACATATTTTCTTTAGGGATAATAATCTATATTTTGCATATAATGTCCTTTCTAGCATTGTTAAGCAAATAAAGCTCACATCATAAAACCTGTTTGGAATCCTTCACCTCCTTCAAATTCTTGGAAGATATTTGGAAGAATTGGTGAAAATTTGTCTTCAAATATATGACAGAATTCACCAGTAAAGATGTCTTGTAAATTTTTTCTGGTTTTCGAAGTTTGGATTATTGACTTACTCAAACACACTTTTGCCCTATTATCTTTCTAATTTTTCTTGATTCGGTATTGGAAGACATAAGTTTCTGGGAATTTATCTTTTGTTCTATGTCATTCAAAACTTTGGCTTGTGGTAATTTCTTATGATGCTTTGCATCTCTACAACATCATAGGTTATATCTTCTCTTTTATTTCTAATTTTATTTGAGTCTTTATTTTCTTAGCCAACTTAAACTTTTGTCCAGTTTATGTTAAAAATAAACATACTTAGTTATATATTTTTTTATCTTTTCAATTGTATCTGTTGTTATTTGCCTTACTCTCATTCATTCAATTTTCGTCTTTATTGTTTCTGTTTTCTCCTAGATCCGTGAGGTGTAAAATTATGTAGTGTGAATTTTTGTATTTCATTTATTATTAAATATTTTTTATTTAGTTATTATTTATTTATTTGCATATTTATTCATTTATTTATAATTGATGTACTGCCATTTACAATGTGTCAATCTGTGGTGTATAGCACATTGTCCCTGTATATGCATATATTTTTGTTCCTATTAAACATTACTTCACGTTATTTAATTCACTGTCCCGTGTCATACAAGAGAAGTTTTGAAAAAATCTATTTTTATATATAGTGGAAAAAATTTATGAATCTACAACTCCCAAATATATCCTCCCACAGCCCCTTTCCGCAGTAATCATAAAACTGTTTAGTAGATCTGTGAGTGTGATTCAGTTTTGTAGATGAAATCATAGTGTTCTCATCTAAATTTTTTTTAAGGTTCCACATATGTCATGTCATGTTTTATTTTTCTTTCTCTTTCTGGCTTACATCAATTAGAATGACGAGTTTTGGGGATATCCAATTTGCTGCAAATGTCATTGTTTTATCATTTTTTATTGCAGAATATAATTCCATTGTGTAAATAAGGCATAATTTCTGAATACTGTCATCTGTTGTTGGACAATTAGGTTGCTTCCATGTCATGGCTGTTGTATGTAACACTGCTAAAAACATTGGGGTGCAGGTGTCTTTTAGAATTAGGGTTCTCTTTGATATATATCCAGAAGTGGGATTGCTGGATTGTATGTTAAGTCTATTTTAATTCTTTTGAGGAATCCCCACCCTGGTTTCCACAATGACTGCACCAATCTACATTCCTTTCAACAGTGTGGGAGGGTCCACCTTCTCCACAGCTACCCCAGCATTTAATGTTTGTGGAATTTTGAATGATGGCCATTGTGACTATTGTGAGGTGATACTTCATTATAGTTTTGAATTACCCTTCTCTGATAATGATATTGGGCGATTTTTTTTTCATATATCTAAGTGGCATTTGTATGTCTCTATTGGAGAATTGCTTGATTAGGGCTTCTGCCCATTTTGAGGTTGGGTTTGTTTCTTTTTTTATTATTATTATAAGGTTGTATGAAGTCTTTATATTTTGGAAATTAAGACTTTGTCAGTTTCATCACTTCTAAATATTTTCTTTAATCCTGAAGGTTGTCATTTAGCTTTGTTTATGGTTCCCTTTGCTGTGCAAAAGCTTATAAGTTTAATTAGGTCCAATTTATTAATTTTTCTCTTACATCTGTTACCTGGGTAGGCTGTTCTAGGAGATCATTGCTGACATTTATCTCAGAGTGTTTTGCCTATGTTTTCTTCTAGGAGATTTACTTTGTCTTGCCTTACATTTAAGTCTTCAAGACATTTTGAATTTATTGTTGTGTATGGAGTTAAGAATTGTTCTAAATCCATTGCTCTATTGCTTCTATCCAGTTTTCCCAACATCATTGGTGAAGAGATGGTGTTTTCTCTGTCATATTCCTGGCTACTCTGTCAAAGATTAATAGAACATAGGCCTTTAGATTTATTCCTAGGCCCTGTAATCTGTTCCAATGGCCATATGCCTGTTTCTGTACCAATATCATGTCATTTTGATTATTGTAGTTGTGCAATAGTGTATGGAGACCTGGTGGTTTATTCCTCCATCCTCTTTCTTTTTCTTTAATATTGCTTTGGAAATTATGGATCTTTTATGACTCTCTGTAAATCTTAGGATCATTTGTTTCAGCCCCAAAAAGAAGAGTTTTGCATAATTTGTTAGGAAATCACATTAATTCTGGGGACTGCCTTGGACAGTATGAACATTTTAACAATTTTGTTTCTTCCATTATGAGACCATTGGTTATCTTTTCAATTCTTCAAATCTTTTTTGAGTTAATCAATGTTTTCTAGTTCTCCATGTATAATATATTCACCTCTTTGGTCAGATATATTCTCAAGCATTTTATAATTTTGGGTGCAGTTATAAAAGCGGTTGTCTCTATACTTTATTTTCCTGTTGATTCAATGGTAGTGTAAGGAAATGCAATTTGTTTTTGTACATTAGTCTGGGTACCTTGCCCATTTCCTTTTTTAGCCTAAGTATTTTTTTGTGAAGCTTTTACATTTTTCTCTATATAGTGTCATGTCTGCATATCATGACAATTTTACCTCTTCTTTTCCAGTCTGAATACTTTTATTTCTTTTCCTAGCCAGTCGTTGTGGCTAGGAATTCCAAGACTATATTGAATTGAAATTGGGAGAATGGACAACATTGTCTTGTCTCATGTATTTGTGGGAAGGGTTTCAGTTTTTCACCATTGAGTATTTTGCTGGCTATATGTTTGTCATAAATAGCTTTCATTATGAAGAGATATGGTCCCTCTATGCCCACTCTGATAAGAACTTTTATTGCAAATACGTGTTAATTTTTATCATATGCTTTCTCTGCATCTACTGAGATGATCATGTGGTTTTTTTGTCCTCTCTATTATTGATATGGTGTATCACAATTGATTGATTGATTTTCATAAGTTTAACCATCCTTGTGTTCCTGGGATGAACCTAACTTGACCATGTTGTATGATCTTATTTTACATGATGTTGGATTCTGTTTGTTAATACTTTCTTAAAGACATTTACATCTAGGTTTATCAAAGATATTGGCCTATAATATTCTCTTGGGGTATTGTCTTTGGTTTTGGTATCAGGTTGATGTTGGCCTTACAGTGTGAGTTTGGGTGTACTCTCTCCGTATCAATCTTTTGGAAGAATTTGAGGAGGACTGGTATGGATTTTTTTTTTTTTTTATGTCTGGTCAAATTCCCCAGTGAAGATACTTGGGTCTGAATTTTTGTTTGCAGAGATTTTT
The DNA here is from genome assembly GCF_048564905.1 of Vicugna pacos. Taxonomy (NCBI): domain Eukaryota; kingdom Metazoa; phylum Chordata; class Mammalia; order Artiodactyla; family Camelidae; genus Vicugna; species Vicugna pacos. The sequence continues at coordinate 2,829,031 of NW_027328734.1, forward strand.
TATTTTATTGATAATTCTATTCCATTTCTAGTGATCTGTCTGTTCAAATGGTTAATTTGTTCTTGATGTAATATTGGAGGGCTGAATGTTTCCAAAATCTTCTCCATTTCTTCCTGGTTATCCAGTTTGTTTCCATGCAGTTGTTCATGATATTCAATTATGATATGCAAATTTGTTGTGCTTTTTTTAGTTTCTCCATTTTCATTTCTTATATTATTTGTGTTCTCTCCCTTTTCTTGTTGGTGAGGCTGTCCAGAGTTTTGTCAATTATGTTTACTATTTCAAAAAAGAGTTTGATTTTTTTCTATATTTTAATGTGTATTTCAATTCTTTCTTCCATGATCTTTCTTATTTCTCTCTTTCTGCTGACTTTTGGTTTTGTTTGCTCTTCTTTTCATGATTAGTTTACATAGAACTATAGATAATTTATTTGAAATTGCTCTTCTAATTTGAGTAGGGTCTTGTCATTTTGAACTTCCCTCTTAAGCCTGCTTTAACAGTGTTCCATAGAAATTGTTTAGTGTTTTGACATATTTCTCAAGATATTTTTTTAATTTCTTCTTTTACTTGTTCATCTCCCCCACTTGTTATAGTACCATGGTGTTTAATTTACATGCTGCAATTTTTTCTCCGTATTTTTCTCTGAAGGATTTCTAGTTTCATGGTATTATACTCAGAAAAGATGCTTGAAATAATTTTTATTTTCTTAAATTTTTTGAGGCTTTTTCTGTGCCTGAGTACATAATCTTTCCTAGAAAATATTCCATGTGAACTGCGAAAGAATGTATATTCTGTTTGAGGAGGAGTACTGTTTTGAAAATATCAACCAACACCAATTATTTTATCATATCTTTTTGTATTTTTGTTCCCTTATTAGTTTTCTGTCTGAAAGACCAGTCTAGTGATGATAATGGGGAGTTATATTCTCCTACTGTGATTGTGTTCTGAGCGATATCTCCCTTTTTATCTATTAGTATTTGCTTTATGTATTTAGGTGCTCCTATATTGAGTGCATATATGAGTTTAATACCCTCATTTTTTATTGCTCCTTTATTCATTATATCATGTCCTTGTCTATCTTTCTCTATGGCCTTTGTTGTAAAGTCTATTTTGTGTGAAGTCAGTACTGCTAGTCCTGCTCTCTTGTCATGTTAATTTGCATGTGATATAATTTTCCATCTTCTGACTTTCAATTAATGTGTGTTCCTCTTACTAAAGTGAGTCTCTTCTATGCTTCATAATGTAGGGTTTTGTTATATTATACCATCTGACACTATATATCTTTTGATTCAAGCACTAAGTCCATTAACAGTTGTGATAATTATTGATAGACTGGTGTTTATTTCCATTTTGAACTTCATTTTCCAGTTGATTTGGTATTTCCTTTTTGTTCATTTCATTTTCTTTTTGTGGCTTGATAAGTTTTCTGTTATTATCTTGGTTTCTTTTTGGTTTTCTACTTCATTGTAAGAGTTTGACTTATGGTTACCCTGTTTTGTATGTATATTGACACATTATTATATCTTTTTATTTTAACTGATAGGAATAGAAATTCTAACCCCTCCTATAGAGGACAGAATCAAGAAGAAAATTCACTGTATTTTCCTGTATCAATCCCTGACCCATAAAAATTTTGATGGCCTGTTTTACAACATCCTTTTATTCTATTTTAAGACATTGTGGCAATTGCATTTCTAATTATGCCTTTCTCCTTTCTATAGCATCCTGCTTTTTGTTTCATAGTAGATTTTTCATTGTTTCTGTTTCTGTTGATTAATTCTTTTAGTATTTGCTTTTCTGGAAGTTATTTATCTCTCCTTCTATTCTAAAGAATAGCCTTGTTGATAAATTATTTTAGATTACAGGTTTCTTTCATTCAGGATTTTGAATATGTCTTGCCACTGCCTTATGCCTGTTGTATTTGTGTATGAAACGTGTTTACAAATATAATATATATAATTATATATATATGAATAGAATATACAGAAATGAGGTTAACAAATAAGGAGAAATCATATACATTAAAAAATTGAAAACATTGATGAAGGAAATTAAAAGTGATCCAAAGAAATGAAAAGATCTCTTATGTTAATGATGTGAAACAATGTGGTTGAAACAACCACACTACCCAAAGCAATCTACATTTAGTGTGATTCATGTCAAAGTACCCATGAGATTTTTCCATTTAATAGAACAGGTAATTTCAAAATTTATATGTAACCGCATACATTATGAGTTGCTAAAATAATCTTGAAAAATGTATTAAATCTAATAGTGTAAAGTTCTCTGATGTTAAACAGTCCAAAAAAGCTTTAGTAATTTAAACAACATGATACTGGCTCAAAAACAGACACCAATTAATAGAAGAGAATAGAGCAACCACATATAATCCCTCACACCTATGATCAATTAAACCATGAAAAAGGAAGCAAGAGAATAAAATGAAGAATAGACATTCTCCTCAATAAGTAGTGCAGGGGAGATTGAACATGTAAAAGATACATTAGAATAGTTCCTCATATTGTATACAATCCATAAGCAGAGAATATCTTTCTATTTATTTTGGTTACTTATATTTCTTGCACCTGTAATTTATAGATCAATGTTTAGATCTTTTATTTCACTTATCAAATGTATTCCTAGTTTATCCCTTTTGGTATAAATATGCAGACAATTGTTTTCCTAATTTCTCTTTCTGATAATTTGTTGTTACTATATAAAAATGCAACGGATATTTGCATATTGATTTTGTATTCTGTACGTTTACTAAGTTTGTTCATTATTTGCAACAGTCACTGGAGGAGTATATGGAGTTTTCTATCTATGCATAATTATGTCATCTGTAAAAATTTTACTGCTTTTTTACAAGTTGGATGCCTTTTATATTTTTCTTGACTAGTTGTTCTGGCTAGGGCTTCAAGTAGTGTAATTTAGTACCTGTGAGAATGAGCTAGCTTTTCTTATTACTGGACCAGAGGAAAACCTTCCTGTAAGTTAACATTGAACGTGACGTTAGTCATGGGTTTTTCATATATGGCTTATATTATGTTTAGTTACATTCTATTTAAAGTGAATTTCTTAAGAATATTTTTATAAAAAAGTAAAGATCAGATCTGTGAAAAATTTTCCTACATTTTTTGAGAATGCTTTTTTGAATTCTCTGCTTTTTAAGGGATTGTATCACATATATAGATTTGCATATGATAAGTAATATTTATGAATGAGGACTAAATCCAACTTAAGTATAGTTTATAATACTTATAATATGCAATGTATTCAGGTTGATTATGTTTATTTAGACTGAAAAGAAAAATTTACATTGTAGCTTGAGTTTACAATTATCTATTTAAAAATTTTATCCCTCATTTTGAAATTGGCTCATGTTTAATGGAATATATTTCTAAATAAAGAATATAACTTTTGGCAGAACTGGATTTTCTACGGTTTACTGATACACAACGTAACTATTATTTACAATTAGTGAACAAAACCCTTGCCTTAAAATGCCGGATTTTACTACCAATGTTATCTGTTTCAGGACTGAGATACAAATTGCTTCCTAAAATGCATTACATGGTATTTTCCACCCGAACACACATATAGTGTTCTTTCTTTCTTTTTTGATTGTTTCTTTGTTTGCCCCTTAATGGAGGCACTGCTTATTTAACCCAGGATCTTTTGCATAAGTGTATTTATCAACATCATTTTGGAACACTTAACAGAAGGCTCAAGGGTTTGGATTATAAAGATGAAAAGAAAATTTGTTCCTTCTAAGGACTGAAAAACCTCTGACTGAAAGAATGGCAAAAGTATACATTTGTAAATATACTATAAGATTTTCTCTTTTGTAATTTTAGAGTAGAATATTAACTTACATTTGTTTTACTTATAGAACTTAATTGAAATTTAAAACAAAACTTCTGCCCCTTGGGATTTCTTAAATTTGATTCATTATTTTTATCTAATTTTATTTCATACTTATTTACCATTTATTTTTTATGCAAAACAAATAAACTGATATTTATTCTGCTCATGTTATGAATATAGAGTTACTTATTATAAAGTACACAGAAAAATACTTATTTCCATTTCCAAATCAAATTATGTTTCACTTTAATTAGAAATGATATTGAAATAGATATACATTATCTGTACTGGATTTACACAAATTTCACTTTAAATTCTAAAACTTTAATATTATTTTATATATTTTGTGCATTACTTATACTCTGTTCTTAAATCTGGTAAAAATTTCTGTACAAAAGGAAGGAGATTGGTTTTATTTCATAGACCCCAAAATTAAATTATTTAGAAAGAATTTGTTGGGATAATATTTGCAAATCACACTTTAAATATAAGCATCATATATGTTTCATTTTAACTGGATGAATGACAAGTAAACACTGGCTGAATGTTACACTTGAGTTGCTGAGAGGCCAGTTGTTTTGTAATGTCACAGCTACTCAAGTTGAGTTTCATTGTGAAGGTCTAGCAGTTTATCTGTGCAGGCCTGCTAAAGCAGCATTTGATTTTGCAGTGCTCAAAATCATGCAGATTAGAAAAGTAGCTGTTGATAAATTTAATTGAGATGGCCCATGATTCTTCAGAAATTCAAGTTGTGTCTTGTAAAGATGGACCAACTGGTTCAGCAAAATCCGGTAGATCTCTATTGTGTGATCAAACATTTCCTGGGGACTTGGACTTGAGGTCTATGATTGAAGAAAATGCTTTTCAGACTTTGTCTGAAGAATCCTTGATAAAAACAGCATGATACACACATTGTGTCTCTGAACCAGATGAAGATAATGATTTTCGTTATCTGACATTTCCAAGAAAACTCTGGAAAATAGCTGGGAGTGACCAATTTAAATCCATCTGGTGGGATGATAATGGATATTTCATAGTGATTGATGAAGATGTCTTTAAGAAGGAAGTTTTGGAAAGAAAGGCCCCTTTCAGAATATTTGAAACTGGAAGTATGAAAAGTATACTTAGACAGCTAAACCTATATGGGTTTAAGAAGGTGCGGTAGAATTTTCAAGGTTCTGCTTGTTTAGCTGACTTTCTGGCAGTAGAAAAAGAAGTCTCTGTTTTAAGAAAGGTATTCAGAAATTTTAGTTACCACATGGTAACTTATATATAAAATTTTATTTTGTATATCAATCAATGAAAATATAAAAGTAAAGCTAAATTTTGAAAATTGTATAAAACTACTAAGGCTAAAATCCTTTATTTTTTCTAAAAAATGAGGAGAGTGCCTTAAGTAGTCAATATTATGAGAAACTTTGTTTGCAACTATGAATAATTCCAGAAATCTAAATAAAGGTATTAAGGCTGCTTATAAAAAGTGGCATTCACTGTTACTGCAATGGCTGACTTCTTAAATTTGATGAGTATACTATTTAAATGCATAGTTTCCAAATAAGGAACTTCAAAATATCGTCAGCAATGTTCATATTTTGATGATATTATCTTTGCATTGTAAACGTGGAATCTGAGGTTTTATAAGTTAGCCTTATTGTAGTCTTGTATTTTGGTTTAAAATTTTACTAAAATGTTTCTCCATTGGTTGTAGCTGCATTTGTATCATAATCCAAATGTTAAACGAGGCTGTCCCCAGCTTTTAGTGAGAATAAAAAGAAGAGTTGAGATTAAAAATTCTTGTCTGTTGTCTTCATTGGCTGAAGATTTCAACAAGAAATACTTTAAATCAGGGGTAATGTCGATAAACATAATTCTGATTTTGTGGCTGACACTAGTGGA